>NC_091702.1:8910861-9222611 GCF_041296265.1 Equus caballus | reverse complement strand
ATAGGCCTGATGGACACTAATTCCGTTTCCTGACCCTCTGCCTTCCTGGAGGATGGGGTAGGACTGGAAGTGCCTAACTTCTAATCACCCCTTGGGCTTTCTGGTGATGAGCTCAGATCCTGAAGTTATTCAGGAGCCCACGAAGAGTCACCTCGTTAGAACAACTGATGCTCTTATCACCCAGGAAATTACAAAGGATTCAGGAGCTCTGTGTCAGGACCCAGGCTCAAAGAACAAATGCTAGAACAGAAGATGCTACTGGTGCTTCCATCATTTAGAACAGCACAAGGTTTCAGGAGCTCTGTGCCAGGAACTGGGAGCAGAGGCCAAAATAGGTATTTCCTATTATTTCGGAGTACTTTTTTCCCACACACCCAGCAGCAATCACTTCTGCCAGCAAGAGTCCATCATAAAAGATTTCCTGGATAAAATATGGTGCATTGGAGCAATGGAACCCCAAGCAGCTGTCAAAGGAAATGAGGAAGGTTTCCATATACTGCTACGGACTGATCTCCAGGACATACCAGGACGGGAACGAGCAAGGTTCAGGACAG
The DNA here is from genome assembly GCF_041296265.1 of Equus caballus. NCBI lineage: Eukaryota > Metazoa > Chordata > Mammalia > Perissodactyla > Equidae > Equus > Equus caballus. The sequence continues at coordinate 9,222,057 of NC_091702.1, read as the reverse complement.
TGTTACAGGAGGTACTTTTCACGAAACAAAGGGGCAATATAAGACCAGATATGACTACTTGTTTATGTTTTCAAAATAAACAATGGAAGTAGAAACTAAGACCTAATAAAAATGGTTACCTCTAAGAAGAAGGAACAGGTGGTTGGGGGTCAGGAGGGGAAGCTAGACCTCTCCGAATGTGTTTCATCATTTTCACTTTGGAATTATTTTCATAATTATAAAAATTGCACCAAAAAATTCCTAAAACATGAAAAAAATACAACAAATGACTCTTAAATATAAATCAGCTGTTGGCAGGAGCAACAGAGAGAATTATTCCAGGTTTCTTAAGGCACAGTAATTGCACAAAACTGGTAGGAGATACCCCAAAGACAAAAGGAATCCAAAAGAAATTGTAAATGACATTCAATAATCATATTTGTTAGTAATAATACTGGAATTGTTATTTTTAAACTGTAAGATATATATCGTAGAAGAAAGTAAAGAAATAATTATGTTAATGTAACTAGCAACTGAGATTTCAGCATAAAAGAGATATGAATATAAAATTAAGGAAGTTGAGAACAAACTCTTTAGTCTTAATGTCGAAGTGGAAATATCAGAATAAATTGATTTATATTTCTCTTTCTAAAAATACACTTTTAATGTTTATAGTGGAATAAGTCTCTCCTCTTTTCTGGAGCTTCTGGGTACGTGGTCTTCACTAGAAAGAGTACAAGGCGATGTTTTGATATATGTATACTTTGAGAAATTATTACCAGAATCAAGCTCATTAACATATCCACACCTCACACAGTTATGATTTTTTTGTGCTGAGAACACTGAAGATTAACTCTCAGCAAATTTCAAGGACACAATTCAGGATTGTGAGCTGCAGTCACCATGCTGGGCATTAGATCTCCAGCACGTGTTCATCCTACAGCCCTGGAACTTTGTACCCTTTGACCCACGTCTCCCCATTTCCCGCCAACCCCCCTAGACCCAGCCACCACTCTACTCTGCCTTTATGAGTATGACTACTTTAGATTCCACACATAAGTGAAATCAGGCAGTAGATCTATTTCTGTGTCTGGCTTGTGAGTTGTTTTTTCAGCTCTTGTAAATGTAATGTTTGTCTCATTTCCCTTTCTAGGTGTATACAGCTATAACACAGAAAATTATTCATTGTTGTGTGTTTATGTTGGATCTAAATTGGCTCGTTCATTATACATTTTGGTTACTAAAATCTCCTGGGTTGTCTATGTATATAAACATATGTTAACCAAAAGAGATGGATCACTTAATCTCATCTTTCATACTATACATACAGATATTCTTCTCTGACTTCATTCTCTAGAACAGCATGGCCCATGGAGTTTTCTGATGATGGAAATGTTCTACAGCTGTGCTAACACAGTAGCCACTAGGCACACGTAGCTGTAGGGCACTTTCAGTGTGCCTAGTGAGACTGAGAAACCTTTAGATGTAAATAGCGACATGTGACTAATAGCTACCCTATTGAACAGGTCAGATCTAGAATATCTGAAACAATGTCAAATAATAATGAAATCGTAGGAAAGTCTGTATAGTCCCGGCTTTACTCAAAATAGTTTGAGTCTTTTGCTACTTAGCGTACCCTTTGCTGTCAGTTTTTTGGAAACCGAGTATTACATTGAGGTATTTTTTTTTCTATTTCTATTTTACTTAGACTTTCTATTAGAAATTCTGGCTAAAGTTTACCAAATTACTTTTCTCTATTTATTTATGTAATCGTGGGACTTTCTCCTTCATTTTGGTGACACAATGGATTACGATGATCGATTTTCTAATATCTGACTAGCCTCATTGCTGAAATAAGCCATATTTGGTCATAGTCTAACTTGATTCATGTGATTTTAAAATACAAATTACAAAGTGACGTTTAACTGGAAATTACGTTCCAGCTTCTTCAGCAGCAGCTGGCTCTTTCCGTTTCTTCCCCATGGGTGACAAGGGAGGACTCTGCTCTCCCTGTTGGGCAGAGACCACCCTCACTGCAGAGCCCGGACTTAGGCTAGGCAGTTCTTATAAAAATGCTTAGGAGGACCAAGTTAACTACAAATTCCATGTGCCACAAACACTTTTTTCTAGTGTTTCAATAGAAATAAAAATGGCTAATTAGTTCAATTCTACTGGGTAACTCCTAGGAATAAAGTAAGGAGCAGCAAAGCGCATGTAGAACATACAAATTAAAGAAAAATTTATTTTCTCTTTATTGCAGAGGTACCAATTTAAGCAATGTTAGATGGCAGGCTTTATATATGGGGAAATATTCATTGAAATATACAGTATTTTCCAAATACTCTAAAAAGGAAAATATCTCCTAAATAAAGAAAGAGGTCAGGGAAATAAAAGATCATTCTCAGCAGAAGTAAAACATTATCACCTAGAACTAATTTGGGAGTATCCACATTAGAAACAGGAATGAGAAAGATAAAGGAGCACTTATGACAATACTAAGAGGAGTCCCAGATAAAGCATCTTCAACCTGTGTACCTGACTCCCACTCAGTCCACCCAGGGCTTGTGAGGACAAAGGCACAGGCTTAAAAACCGGCAGCCTCTCCACTTCCTATGGCAAAGAAGACATGAAGTCCACGGTTAAGTGAGGGAGGCGACTATAGACAAAACCTGGCGTGTCTGTAATATTCTTTACATAGACTACACTTCCGAAAGTTCAGTCCAGCCCACGTAAAGCATCAGAGCTCTTAAACAGAAATACGTGCTGTATACACCCTGAACCCTTACCAAACTCCAGTTTAGCGCTACCTGTTTTCCTGATGGAATAAATCCCACGGCAGCTATAAAACAAAGAAGTTCTTACTCATGCCCTGGTGGTTTTTATCATCATTCCAGTGAGCCAAGAGTGAGGTTTTTTTTTTTTAGATTGATAGTTTCTAATATGTTATGACCCACTAATGAAAGCAGAAAAGCCACAAGGTACAGACCATATGAAAAAGTTCATAAAGAAGCTCAAGGCAAGAGAGGAGACAAAAAATAAGGACATTAGAGGAATCTGATGCCCTGTCATGTACAGTGGCCTCTACAGTAGAGACTAGACACACAGCCAGAACGCTAGCCAGGTTAACATGACACCTCAAGCTAAAGGCCTATTTACCTCAGTTTCTATTATCTGGTACATCATGTCCACCTTTCAAAAAAAACAAGACATGCTAGAGACAAGAGAGAATACAGTCAGAAGAGACAGAGCAAGCATCAGAACCGTGCTCAGATATGGCAGAGATTTTGGAATTATCAGACTTAGAATTTAAAATTACTGTGATTAATATGCTAAGGACAATAATGGAAGAAACGGACAACATGCAACAACAGATGAGGAATGTAAGAAGAGAGAGGAAGTGGTAAGAAAGAAACACAAGAAAATGCTGTAAACCAGAAACACTGTAAGAGAGTGAAGAATGCCTTTGATGGACAAGGCTGAGGAAAGGATCTTGGAATCTGCACATACACCAATAGAAACTTTCCTAACTGAAATGCAAAAAGAGAGAATGGGGGTGTGTGGGGGGAAACAGGATATGGAAAATTTTGGACAATTACAAAAGTAATACCTATCCACAATGGAAATAACAGAAGGAAAAGAAAAAGAGAGAGGAGAAGAAAAATATGTGAAGTAACAATAGCTGAGAACTTTCCCAAAGGGATGACCGATGCCAAAACACAGATCCAGGGAGCTCAGAGATCACCACAAATAACCAATACCAAAACATCTACATCTAGGCATATACTCAAACTGCAGAAACCCAAAGACAGAAAGACTCTTGAAAGAGCCAAGAGGAGCTAAAGCCTTTAGTGCAAAAAGGGTAAGAAGTACAGTGCCCTTCTCATTAGAAGACACGCAGGAGAAGAGGAGAATTCTACATCCAGTGAAGCCATCCTTCAAAAGGAAAGAGGAACTGAAGAGTTTCTCAAATAAACTGAGGGATCTGCTTGCCAGCAGACATGCCATACACAAAATATTAAAAGAAGTGCTTCAGCAGGAAGAAATAGAGAATCAGAATAAACCAATCACAAGCAAAGAAATCAAAACAGCAATCCAAAATCTCCCCAAAAATGAAAGCCCAGGACCAGACTGCTTCTCTGGAGAATTCTACCAAACATTCAAAGAAGATTTAATACCTATCTTTCTCAAACTATTCCAGAAAATTGAGGAAGGTGGAGCATTCCCTAACACATTCTATGAAGCCAACATCACCCTGATCCCAAAACCTAACAAGGACAACACAAAGAAGGAAAACTACATGCCAATATCACTGGTGAACATAGATGCAAGAATCCTCGACAAAAGTTTGGCAAACCAAATACAGCAATACATTAAAAAGATTATAAACCATCATCAAGTGGGATTTATACCAGGGACACAGGGATGGTTCAACGTCCGCAAGTCAATCAACGTGATACACTACATTAACAAAATGAGAAACAAAAACCACATGATCATCTCAAGAGATGCAGAGAAAGCATTCGACAAGATCCTACATCCATTTATGACAAAAACTCTCAATAAAATGGGTATAGAAGGAAAGTACCTCAACATAATAAAGGCCATATATGACAAACCCACAGCTAACATCATACTCAATGGGCAAAAACCGAAAGCCATCCCTCTGAGAACGGGAACAAGACAAGGGTGCCCACTCTCACCACTCTTATTCAACATAGTACTGGAGGTTTTGGCCAGAGCAATTCAGCAGGAAAAAGAAATAAAAGGAATCCAAATAGGCAATGAAGAAGTGAAACTCTCACTGTTTGCAGACGACATGATCTTATATATAGAAAACCCCAAAGAATCCATGGGAAAACTATTAGAAGTAATCAACAGCTACAGCAAGTTGCAGGATACAAAATCAACATTCATAAATCAGTAGCATTTCTATACTCCAACAACGAAATAACAGAAAAGGAACGCAAGAACTCAATCCCATTCACAATAGCAACAAAAAGAATAAAATACCTTGGCGTAAATGTAACCAAGGAAGTGAAAGACCTATACAACGAAAACTACAAGGCTTCCCTGAAAGAAATGAATGACAACATAAAGAAATGGAAAGACATTCCATGCGCATGGATTGGAAGAATAAACATAGTTAAAATGTCCATACTACCTAAAGCAATCTACAGATTCAATGCTATCCCAATCAGAATCCCAATGACATTCTTTACAGAAATTGAACAAAGAATCCTAAAATTCATATGGGGCAACAAAAGACCCTGAATTGCTAAAGCAATCCTGAGAAAGAAGAACAAAGCTGGAGGCATCACAATCCCTGACTTCAAAGCATACTACAAAGCTACAGTAGTCAAAACAGCATGGTACTGGTGCAAAAAACAGGTGCACAGATCAATGGAGTAGAATTGAAAGCCCAGAAATAGAACCACACATCTATGGACAACTAACCTTTGACAAAGGAACTGAGGGCCTACAAGGGAGAAAGAAAGTCTCTTCAACAAACGGTGCTGGGAAAACTGGACAGCCACATGTGAAAGAAGGAAAATTGGCCATTCTTCTTCACCGTTCCCAAAAATAAACTCAAAATGGATCAAAGACCTAAAGATTAGACCTGAAACACTAAGTCTTCTAGAAGAGAATATAGGCAGTACACTCTTTGACATCAGTATCAAAAGGATCTTTTCAGACACCATAACTCCTCAGACGAGGGAAACAATAGAAAGAATAAACAAATGGGACTTCATCAGACTAAAGAGCTTCTTCAAGGCAAGGGAAACCTGGATTGAAAAAAACAAACAGCCCACGAGTTGGGAAAAAATATTTACAACTTATTTATCTGACAAAGGGTTAATCTCCATAATATATAAAGAACTCAAACAGCTCAACAACAAAAAATCAAACAACCCAATCAAAACATGGGCAGGGGACATGAACAGACATTTCTCCAAAGAAGATATATGGATGGCCAATAGACACATGAAAAGATGCTCACCATCACTAGTCATCAGGGAAATGCAAATCAAATCTACACTAAGATATCATCTTACACCTGTTAGAATGGCAAAAATAACCAACACAAAAAGTGATGAATGTTGGAGAGGTGGTGGAGAAAAAGGAACTCTCATACACTGCGGGTGGGAATGCAAACTAGTGCAGCCACTATGAAAAACAGTATGGAGATTTCTCAAAAAATTAAAAATATAAATACCTTACGACCCAGACATCCCACTACTGGGTATCTATCCAAAGAACTTGAAATCAGCAATTCCAAAAGCACCATGCACCCCTATGTTCATCGCAGCATTATTTACAATAGGCAAGATGTGGAAGCAACCTAAACATCCATCAACCTCGTAGATGATTGCATAAAGAAGATTATGGTATATATACACAATGGAATACTACTCAGCGATAAAAAAGATAAAATCGTCTCATTCACAACAACATGGATGGACCTTGAAGGTATTATGTTAAGTGAAATAAGCCAGATAGAGAAAGCCAAACTCTGTATGACTCCACTCATACGTGGAAGTGAACATAGAGACAAAGAGAACTGATTGGTGATTACCAAGGGAAAGGGGGGGGTGGGGAGAGGGCGCAAAGGGTGAAACGGAGCACCTACAACATGACTAACAATAATGCACAACTGAAATTTCACAAGGTTGTAAACTATCATCATCTTAATAAAAAGTAAAAAAAAAGAAGTGCTTCAGGGAGAAGGAAAATGATATAGGTCAGAAACTCGACTCTATATAAAGTAAAGAAGAGCATTGGTGAAGGAATCAATGAAGGTAGATAAATCTTTTCTTTTTCTTATTCTTAATTGACCTAATAGGTAAAAGTTTGTTCAAATTAATAGTAATGATGTGATTACAGCATAGGCATGAATGAAATGAACGACAACAATTTTATAAGGAATGCAGGAGCGGAATTGCGAATATCCTGTTACATGGGACTTGCACGACCCATGGAGTAGTATAGCGTTATTTCAAAGTGGACCTAGGTTAGTTGTAAACATATAGTGCAAAGTCTAAGACGAACACTAAAAACGTTTTAGAAAGAACTATAATTGATACTCTAAGAAAGGAGACAAAATGAAATAAAATTAAATGTTCAGTTTAAAGCAGAGAAGGAGAAAAGAAGAAAAGAAGGAAGTAGAAAGCCATTACAAACGTGACAGATATTAATTCAAATGCAGCAATAACCAGACTAAATGTGAATGGTCTGAGTACACCATTATGAGATGGAGACTGTCAGAGAACACAAAATAAACTATATGTTCCCTATAAGAAACCCACTTTAAGGATATACACAAATTACAAGTAAAGGGATAGACAAAGATATATCCTGCTAACACAAATTAAAAGAAACCTCGAATACCTATATTATTTCAGACAAAGCAGACATTAGGACAAGAAAAATGATCAGGGATAAGGTATTCCATAATAACAAAGGTGTCAATACTCCAACACGTAATAATCCTTACTATCTACGTACCTAACAACAGAGCATCAAAGCGTGTGAGACAAAAACTGATAGAACTGCAAGGAGAAATAGACAAATCCGCCATCATAGATGGAGACTTCAGCATCACTCTGTTAGCAATGAACAGATCCAGCAGGCAGAAAATCAGTAACAACACAGTTGACCTCAACAGCACCATCAATCAACCAGATTTCAGTGATATCTATAGAGTCACAAAGACCCCAAATAACAGCTAAGGCAATCCTGAGAAAGAAGAACAAATCTGGAGGCATCACGCTTCCTTATTTGAAACTATACCACAAAGCTATGGTAATCAAAACAGTATAATACCCGCATTAAAACACACCCAGAAACCAACAGAACAGAATCAAGAGCCCTCAGCGAAACCCATGCATATATGGTAAACTAATCCTTCACAAGGAAACCAAGAATACTCTATGGGGAAAGAATAATTTCTTCTGTCAGTGGTGTTGTGAAAACTGGCTAACCACAGACAAAAGAAGGAAATTGGACCCCCAACTTAGACCACTCCCAAAAATTAACTCCAAATGGATGAAAGACTTAAACGTAGGACTTGAAACCATAAAGTTCCTAAAAGAAAACATAAGAGAAAAGCTCCTTCACATCGGTCACGGCAATGACGTTTTGGATATGACCCCAAAAGGAAAGACAAGAAAAGCAAAAATAAACAAATGAGACTACAACTATCTAAAAACTTACACACAGCAAAATAATCAACAAAATGAAAAGGCAGCTTGTAAAATGGGAGAAAATATTAGCAAGTCATCTTCTGAGTTTATAAATAACTCATACTACTCAATAACAAGAAAACAAAAACAAAACAGTCTGAGTAAGAAATGGATAGAAGGGCTTAACAGATGTTTTTCCAAAGAAGACGTACAAACGTCCAACAGGTACATGAAAAGATGCTCAACATCATTACTCGTTAGGGCAATGTGAATCAAAACCACAATGAAATAATACCTCACACCTGTTAGAATGGCTATAGTTGAAAACTGGTGTGGACAAGGATGTGGAGAAAAGGAGATCCTTTTGCACTGCTGCTAGGAATATATATTAGTACAGCCATGATGGAAAACAGTTTAGAAGTTCCTCAAAACATTAGAAGGAGTTACCCAGTTTCCCAGTACCATTTGTTCATGAGAATATGCTTTCCGCCATTACGTGTTCTTGGCTCCATTATCAAAAATTACATGACCTCACATGCAGAGGTTTATTTCTAGGCTACCTATTCTGCTCCCTTGTTCTCTAGGCCCATTTTGTGCCACTATCCCATTGGCATAATTTACTATAGCTTTGTAATATAGTTTGAAGTCAGCAAGTGTGATGCCTCCAGATTTATTCCTTCTCAAAATTGCTTTGGCTGTTTGGGGTCTTTTGTGGTCCCATCCAATTTTAGAATTGTTTTTTCTGTATCTATCTATGAAAAGTGCCACTGAAATTTTGATAGGGATTGCACTGAATCTGGAGATGGCTTTGGGATTGTGGACATTTTAATAGTATTCATTCTTCCAGTCCATGAACACAGGATATCTCCCCACGTGTTTCTATCTTTTTCAATTTCTTTCACCAAAGTCTGGTAGTTTTCATTGTACAGTTCTTTCACTTCCTTGCTTAAATGTATTCCTAAAAATTTTATTGTTTTTGATGCTATTGTGAATGGGAAAAGGATAGTCTTTTCAATGAATAGTGGTGGAAACGTTGCATACTCATAGGCAGAAAAATGAAATTGGACCCCTAAATTGCACCACTCACAATATTACCTCAAAGTGGATTAGAGACTTAACCCTAAGTCCTGAGATCCTAAAACTCCTGGGAGAATACATGAAGAAGCTCCTGACTCAGGTCTTGGCAATTGCGTTTTGGATATGACATCGATAGCACAAGCTACAAAAGCAAAATCAACAATTGGAACTATAAAGCTATATAGCTGTAAACTATAACTATAAAGCTTCTTCACAGCATAATCACAATCAAGAAAATGTAAAAACAACGTATGGAATGGAGAAACAATTCACAGACTGTAGAGTGGAGAAGGGGTTAGTACCCGAAATATAAAAGGAACTCATACATCTCAACAGCAAAAAACCCAAAATAATCCGATTTAAATATGGGCAGAGGATCTGAATAGATATTTTTCCAAAGAAGAAATCCTAATGGCCAACAGGTACATTAAAAAAATACTCAACATCGCTAATCATTAGGGAAATGCAAATCAAAACAACGTTGAGCTATCACCTCACACCTGTTCAAATAGTTGTCATCAAGAAGACAAGTGGTAAGTGTTGGCCACATTGTGGAGAATAAAGAAGCTTTGTGCACTGTTGGTGAGGATGTTGACTGGTTCAAATACTATAGAAAATAATACGGAGAATCCTCAAAAACTAAAAGTTGAACTACCGTATGCTCCAGTAATCCCACTTCCTGTTATACATCCAAAGGAAGTGAAAACAGGATATGGAAAAGATATCTGCACTCACATGTTTATTACAGCGAGTAATATAGCCAAGCTATGGAAACAACCCAAGTGTCCATCAATGGATGAATGGATAAAGCAATGAGGTGTATGCACACACAAGGGAATATTATTCAGCCATGAGAAAGAAGGCTATCCTGCTAATTGCAACAACATGGGTGGACTTTGAGGGCATTCTACTTAGTGAGATAAGCCAGATAGAGAAAGACAAATATCGTATGACATCATCATATATGGAATCTCACATGTTGAATTCATAGAAACAGAGAGTAGAATGGTGGCTACCAGGGGCAGAGGGGTGGGGGAATTGGGGAGATGTTGTTAAAGGGTAAAAACGTGCAACTAGAAAAGGAATAAGTTCTCAAGATCCAGTGCATAGCACAGTGATTACAGGCAAAAACACTAGATTATATACTTCAAAATTCTTAAGAGATCTGTTCTTAAATGTTCTCACCACAAAAGAAGTTATAATCATGTGATGTGATAGAAGTGTTATCTACAGCTATGATGGTAATCATATGAAATATATAAATGGATCAATCAACACACTGGACACCTTTAAGAAATTACAAGCAGAACTACCATGTAATCCAGCAAACCCATTCTGGGTATATATCCGAAGGAAACGAAATCAGAATCTTGAAGAGATTTCTGCACTTGCATGTTCACTGCAGCATTCTTCCCAATAGCCAAGACCTGGAAACATACGAAGTGTCCAGCAACAGATGAATGAGAAAGACCATGAGGTATATACAGAAAAGGAAATATTATACAGCCATAAAAAAGAAGGAAATCCTACCATTTGTGACAAGGAAGGATCTGGAGGGCATTATGCTGGGTGAAATAAGTCAGACAGAGAAAGACCAATACTGTAAAATCTCATTTATATGTGTAATCTAAAAGAGCCAAACTCGGAGAAACAGAACAGAATGGTTTTTGCCAGGGGCTGGTGGTGGGAGTCTAACAGCTAGATCTGAAGTTAGCATGAGGGAAGCCAGCTTAGGAAAGGAAGCAATTCTGTAACCAGGACCCTGACTCACTAGTCTCTGGGAATACCTTCTCGCCTGCACGCAGCCTACGTGATTAAGCACCTCTCCCTGGTGCAAAATACATCACCTGCTCATTCTGAGACTCTTGCTTATGTACATCCTCCAGCTGTGACAAGACAACTTTGTTCTCTGAGTTCCCCAGGAACATAACAACCTCCAGAAAGAAAAATCCTGCACTGCTACCCATCATGAATGACAGACCAAAGAGATAAATCGGCGCCTTGCAGTTTGTCACACCAGATGGTCGACATCCCTAAACCCTCTCTTTCCCTGCCCATCTCCCCTCCATAAACTGCCTCAAAGTTCTGTAGGATTGGAAGGTGGTTCTTTCGGACACTAGTCCGCCATCTTCCGATTATGCTAGCTAACTGCATAAATTTTCCTTTCTCAGCCACAGGCCTGTGTGCAATTGACTGGCATGAGATTGTGGTGAGCAGAAGGCGCCCCTTTTGCTTAGTTACAGAGGAAATGAGGAGATGTTGGTCAAAGGCTACAAATTTCCACTTACATGATGAGTAAGCTCTAGTGAATCTAATGGACAGGATGGTGACTATAGTTAACACACTATATTGTATACTTGAAAGTTGCTAAGGGAGTAGCTCTGAAATGTTCTCCCCACAAATAAATGGTAATTATGGGAGGTGATGGAGGTGTTAACTAACCTTATCATTTCACAGTGGTAATCATTTCACAATATACATGTGTATCAAATCATCGCATTGTACACCTTAAACTCAAACAATGTTACATTACATCAACTATATGTCAATAAAACTGTGAAGTAAAAAGAATTTCAAGATGACAACAATGGAGCAGGAAATCAAGGAAGGGCTTTTCTGCACGAAGGACCTTGTGTGACAGCACAGGTGTCACACCTGTGAATCTGGCAAAAACGCATCTAAAATCTGAGCACTTGTCGCCATCTCCACTGCTGACAACCTGGCCTGTGCTCCCACCAGGGTTACTACTGGTGCCCCAATGGTCATCAAGATCAAATGCAACCAGCCACCGTCCCACAACTAACGACATTTAGCAAATGCTGAAATACGTGTACACATATGTATAAAACATGTTAGTTTATAATACATACCTGAAAATCACATATTATCTTATTAGAATTAGATGTAATGTAAAATGAAATTGGGAAATACCCCAGGCTGAAAGCAGAAGTGTCCTGGTGCAAAGAGACCACAGATCTGTACGCAGTTCCCATGACGGGATGACTGTGTGCAGCAAGTGGAAACTGTCCAGGGAGCTCTCAGCGAAAACTCCTGATCCAGATGAAGACGCGCCGAGTACAAGGCCGCACCCCTTGCCCACGGCCGCCGTGAGAAAGGAACTGAAATCTGCGAGAGAGACGCAGAAACATACTTTCTGATTTACACAATAAACAACAAGAAAATAAAGGAGTGAGCAAGGAAGAAGCTACAGATAAAAATATCAATTCTGCTGGGAAAGACGTTTATAATAAAAATAAGGTATAGATATCTTACTTTTACCTTTTGAATGGACATATACAAACTTAAGATGTTTTCAGATTTTACATTTTTAAAGGAGAAAATCTGTTTGCAATGAATGTATCTAATTTACAAAACTGTCATTGTCTTAGGTCTTTAATATGATGAAGCTTTAAGTTTAGTATATTTCATGTTAAATGCTTTAAGCAGCATGCAATGCTGTTATTTTAAAAATCACCATTGTGCTTGGATTGTCTAAAACTGATTCATGATATATTCATATCAGATTCTTACCAATAATTTGGTTGGGGCATGGATTCATTATTGATGTTTAACAATACTGGCCACATTGGAATCCTGCAAAAATGTTTCAACGAGCTCATATTTAAAAATATTTAAGATTGTAGCTCTGTTATGAGAAAATGCCAATCATGGTAATATTCTCATTTGAAAGCAAGATAAGCAAAGAAGTGTATTTTAAATATATTATAGATAATTTGTCTTCCTTTAAAGCCAGGAAAGTAAAACTGTAATAACTCCTCACTCTGATATACTTAAAATATTAAAACAATGTGTATTAATATGTCATCTTTACCTTTGCAATATTTTTTCAGCTACTTTCTCGTTACAGGAAAAATTACCCATCAACAATTCATGTAGTGCGTGTGTATCTGTACACTTTTTCCCTTTCGCCCAGCAATTCTGTAGTCTCCAGACGTGTCCTGTGTTCCCAGCTCCTTCCCTGGGAAGGCCCAACATCTCGCACATCCTTTCACGAGGGCACCTGTGTGTCTGAATCTGTGCACAATTCCTCCCACAAACCCCGCGAGCCTGTGACACAGCACAGCGGGCTGTGATCGCCCCATGAGCCCCGTAAAGGACGATCCTGTGCACAACAGGCCTCAGGAACACACGCCCTGAGGGAGTAGAGAACAAGCCCCAGGAAAAGTCCAGACCATGCAGCTCTGTGCGCAAGACCAAAGGAGAAGGTCAGAGGAGGCACCCAGGCCCCTGCTGGGCCGGCAGCGGGCAGGGAGCATCCTCCTCCCCAGGGAGCGGCACATCGATCCTGGGGACAGGAAGCTCTTGTCTCACTGCGGCCAGGAACCAGCATCCATGGGCAGCACACCCAGCACCACACCCTGGTCTCTGGGGCCCCGGTGAGAACAAGGCGGCGGTGTGAGCCCTGTGCCCCCGGCCGGGGAGCAAGCTGGCTACCGCTAAGCAGGGACTCCTAAGACGAGGCACAGCAGCTCAGTGGTCACACTGTTCAGTCCCTTAATTTCTGAAGGTCAAACGGAAATGGGCACAGTATCCCAGGCCTTGATGAGAGTGGATTATGATAACAAGAAGTACAGGTCAAAATGCAACACGCGGTGCGTATTCTCTGTGCTGCCAATGAATGAGGGGAACTTAAAAGAAAAGAAAATACCCTTCACAAAAGGGTACAAAAGGAAAATAAATAAAATCCTTGTGTAAAAATATAAACAAGTAAAGACAAATCTGTATCAGAAAACTACCAAATGCTGTGGAAAGCTGGCAAAGAAAACCTACCTAATAGGAGACGTATTTCACTTCCATGATCAGTAGACTCAGTATAATGAAGATGTCAGCTCTTCCCGACTGGACCTATAGAGTCAACACAACCCCAGTCAATGTCCCAGTCAGACACTTTGTAGATATCTACAAACCGTTTCTGCACCTGGAATATCCTGCACAACACTGACGAGCAAAGTTGAGTAAGCCGCACTTCCCCGTTCCAGGATTTAGAAAGGTACAGGGAGTGTGATGCTGGGGTAAGAATGTGCCAGTAGATAAATGGAAAAGAACACAGAGTCCATAGATAGACTCACAAACATGGTCAACTGATCTTTGTCCAAAGATCAAAGGCAATTTGACGGAGAAAAGTTAGTCTTTTAAACAAATGGTGATGCCACAATCGGGTGACCTTATGGAAAACAATTAACAAAGACACAAACTTTCCACATGACACAAATATTCACCAAAATTGTTCATGGATGGAAATGTAAACTACAAAGCTATTAAAATTCTAGAAATAGCAAAGGAGAAGATATGACCTCGGTTTTCATGAGGACCTTTTATCCTCAACATTGAAAGAATGAGTCTTCAAAGAAAAATCAAGTTAAGGTGGACTTTGTTAGAATTAAAATTTTCTACTGTGTGACAATACTGTTAAGAGAAGTAAAAGACCAACTCTAGACTGTGAGAAATCTTTGCAAGAAGCATATCTAAGAAAAGGCTGTATTAAAAGGTACAAAGCATCATAAATTCAACAATAAGAAAGCAAACATTCCAATTAAAAATGGGTAAAGATCTGAACAAACACCTCACTAACGAAGATATAAGCATAAATTAAGCATGCAAGAAGATGCTCAAAATCACTTATCATTAGAGAGAAGAAAACTGAAACAAAGTGAGACAACCTTTACACACAAATAGACGACATCAATTCATGGCTGGGGGGCAGGACAGCACAGACTCTCTGTCATCGCTGCTGCCCATGCCGAGTGGTGCAGCCGCTGTGGAAGACACTTGGGTACTTTGTTACAAAGCTAAACATCATCTTAACTCGTGATCCCTCAACCATCTTCCTAGGTATTTACACACTGTTTTCAAATAGAAGGTCAACAAAAAAGCCAGCACACATATGTACGCTGCACATTATTTATAGGGGCAGGGAACTTGAATGAACAAAGATAACCTTCAATAAATGAAAGCACACCCAAATGAGGTACATCCATGCAATGTAATGCGATCAAGTGCCAACACTGAAAGAACTATCAAGATGAACAGACATGGAGGAATCTCAAATTCATCTTTATAACTGAAAGAAGCATCTGTGAAGGCTGGGTAGAGTATGATCTCATTGATATGGCATTCTGCGAACACAAAGCAATCAATTTGATACGCAGATCAGCTTCCCAGTGCTGTGCAGGGATGGTGTGGGCGGAGAGGTCAGGAAATCTGTGTGATGCTTTAATGGCGGATACTTGCCTCTCTGCCTTTGACAAAATCCCCAGATTTTTACAGTAGAAAGAGCAAATCTTGACTTACACAAATTAGTAAAATGATTTAGGTGGGTGGATCCTTGGATGGAATGCAAATGAGACTAAAGAGTGTAACTATATTGAGAATGGAAAAAACACACGGCAAGTAGTGGGGGAAGTGGTGCTGACCTAAGGACCTTTGGAAATGACTGGAATCTGTACAACTACAGAAAAAGAAACCGACCAAGCAAAGAACCCTACTTGATAAAGTTCTTTCTCAACAGTTACTGGTTAATAACTGTGAGGCCCCTATGCATCTAGACTGGGATTGGAGAAATGACTGAGTGGTCGCCAGACAGCAGGAGACAGGGTTCCACTACTGGAGGGGCAGGTTTCGGGGAGGGCAGGGCGCGGGCTGGAGGGCTCCATGTGGCCATGCATTCGAGTGGGAAGCCGTGCTCTGAACTGATGCTGACCTTAATCTGAACATGGCCGTTTCCATATAGACACATTTATAGCAGACAGTGTACACATGGTAAGGTCAGCACACCAGCCTAACTTAAGCATCCTGCCACCGAGAGAGCCAAGAAGCAAGGACACCCAGGAGCAACCAGCACACTGAGCTCACAGATCCACGTTTTTAATGTCATTGTCTCATACAAGGAGCCAGCGTTCCCTGAGGAAAAGGCTGATTCCAGGCTGAGGCTGAGAATGCACAAGACAATGCTGCAGAGTCCTGCAGAGCTGGAAAGTAAGGCGGTGTTAAACCACCAACCACACACGGCATTTTTCGATCACTTTCACATCCTAAGACACATTAAGCATTAAAAATAAAGAAGACACCTATACGATTGCAACCATTTCCCCTTTCACCCCAGGCTGCCATCTGCCAGTCCCCATCACTCATGATTGAAAAGTTCCAATATCTGGCATATTCACTTCACAGTCATGTAGGTTTCCCTTCTCCTTTAATTTGTATCCGAATTTCTCCCCAGAAACAATCCTGAATATGCAACAAATACCCAGCATGCTGTGATTCTGAGCCTTCCAACACCTCAATGAAGAGATACTTTTGTAAAGTAAGTCTTCTTAAAACATGACTGAGAAAGTAGAGAATAAACCACGAGGGAACAGCCCAGAAAATAAAGCTTCTGTGCTGACCGTTTAAGAAAAACGTCGCGGGGCCCCGAACGCAGCCCCCTCGTCAGCCATGAGGGCCAGACAGGAGGTGTGTTCTTTCTGTGCAGGAGACCCCAACATGACCGCAGCTGTGTCTCCTCCATCCTCCTGACAAGCGAAGCACCTTCCCCGCTGAGGATGCAGCTCCTGCGGCCTCTGGCAGAACCCGCAGGCACCCCACGCTGCTCACAAATGGAGGTCCATGCGCCCCCTGCCGGACACCGGGGGCAGAGCAGGAGGCTCAGAACTCACAGCTGGAGGTGGATGGGCGCCCCTTCCGGAAATGGTGCTAAATTCCTCAAACCCGAGTGCCCTAGTCTCTTTGCTGATGGTCCCGAGGACGCTCTGTTGCAGCCAGCGCTGCTCTCTTGCCCAGGACATGCCCCACCCCTTGGAGCCATGGCCTGGAGAACAAGGGAGTCACCAGGCTTTGGAGTCCTTGAACAAGACCGCCTCGATGCCACGGCACAATGAAAGCACCCATTTCAAGTCCCTAGAATACAGCCACCCATTTTCATCATCAGAGTCTCCACAGGATGTTAGGTGTTAGACTCAAAGGACTGCAGCTCTGCTTGTGATCAGACCCTCTTTGATAAACTGCCCTACAGACTTGATCACAGTCACAGAGAACTGAAGCCAAAGATGAGAGCTGAAAATCTGTTGGCTCGTCCTCATTTGTGGTCCTGAATTGTGGTCCAGAGGTGCTTCCGAGGAATCCGCAGCTCTCTGAAGCCCTGGAGGACAGCTGGTCTGCCTGAGAGCTTGTCGGGGAGGGAATCCAGCTGTGTAGCAAGTGCATCCAAAACTGATGAAGTGAGGAAGAATATTCGGGTCCTGACTGTCTCTGTTCGATTATAATTTTAGGCACAAGAAAGTAATCTGCACTCCTACCAGCTACAAACTATCTGAAAACAAAAGAATGGTAATATATTTAAAATGTGATACATCTTTAATATCAAAAAATTGTTGGGAGAGAATGTGATTTTTGTTTTCTAAATAAACTTATGCACAGGTGGCAAATTATCATGCTCTACACCTGAAACTTATGTAATAAGAAAAAATAAATAAATAAACTTAAGAATTACATTTTTAATTTACCCTTTCAGATCTTCAAGGGCTATTTACTGTTTCCAGATTTGGAAACATATTTTTTCATGGAAAACTTGCTTCAGAACAATTTTTGTTACAGACTTCTTTAAAGTCAAGTCAAGTCATCTGCTGGCCCAGATACATGAAAATATCAGTTATTGGAACATTATATAGATTTGTTTCCTGCATATAGCATCTCAACACAAGCTTTCAAATAGCAAGTGACTCTGCCTATTGATTTTCCTCCAGTCAGAGGGTCAGGACCCAGCTACCTTCAATTTGGGGATTTGCCCTCTTCGACATGTGGATTCGGCTCTGGGCGTGTCCTTAGGTTCCTTCCAGAACGTTGCAAAGGGGAAATGTATGGCACATCCTGAGGCACGTTTTCATGGACTGAGCCTATACATGCAAACAGCCCTTCCAGCCCATTTCTTTGCTGAACACTACTTCACATGGGCACAGAGTGAAGAGAGCAAAGAGGCTGGAAAAGAAATATTATTGTGGTACTAGTGGAAAAAGAGAGAATTTGGTCTAGAAGCCTCTTTTGGGGTTGTTTTGTTTTATTTGTTTTGTTTTTTGATGAGGAAGATTGTCCCAGAGCTAACATCTGTGGCAAGCTTCCTCTGTTTTGCATGCAAGTCACTGCCAAAGCCTGGCTGATGAGAAATGGGTAGGTCCGCACCCAGATCTGAGCCCAAGAACCCCCCCGCCCGGCCTCTGAAGTGCAGCACATGAACGTTATTAACCACTATGCCACCGGGCTGGCTATTGGTTTTTCAATATGTTCACAAATGCTACTTTTAGAACAAACAACCAATTTTCTTGCTTGCACACATTTTAATCAGTAAAAAGTGTGACTCAGTGTCTGATTACCCAAACTAATCACAGGGAACAAACTGATGGAACAGGACAAGGATGTCACTCATTAAAGTTCATGGCATCACTGGCTCTTTGAAAGGGTGACTCCCATTGATTATCAAAGGGCCATTGTTTTCTAAAATGTCAGAAAGATACGATAATAGCTGTAGTAGCAGGTGTGGGTTGATGTGAGTGCCATCACTCAGTCGCGACGAGACGTCTTATGCATCCAGGATGGTCTGTGTTGCTGTCACTCAGTGTGTGGAGAGGTGGGCAGGGGACTCACTCCCTGTGCTTGGAGCACTTCGCGCTGCCCTGCAGTCTACATGTCCTCAGTGCATGGACACACAGGTTACATTCTCTACCGTCACAGAAATTAATCCTGACAAAATGTACAAGAGGCTGATAGATATTCCTGAGAAGAAACACTTAATCGGCTTACTTCCAGATGTACAACCACGAGGTGAGTGAGAAAGTGGCCAAAGTGGTCCTTTGACTGTGAGGAGGAATTCTCCTTCCAGTCTCCCAGTGCCTGGGGAGCAGCATGCCCCTAATCAGAGCCCCTGAGAAGTCAGCCAAAGTCCCGTTACGGAGAGGACTTGAAACGTGAGTATGTGGATTTTTCTTACCTTACATTTTCTTTAAGTGTGGACTCTAAAAAAGCCAAGCTCATGGAAACAGAACAGCATGGCGTCTGCCGGGGGCTGGGAGGTGGGGGCAGTGGGGGGATGTAGGACACAGGGTACACACTTTCCTTTAGAAGATGAATAAATTGTGGGATCGACTCGACAGAATGATCACTGCAGTTATCAATACTCTATGATACACTAGAATGTTGATAAGACAGCGGATCTGAAATGTTCCCACCACACATGCACACAAAGGTAAATATGGGAGGGGAGGGAGGTGTTCACAATGCTTACTGTCCAATTCATTTCACAAAATGCGCGTGTGTCAAAATATGGCCTCGCAGTCCTTAACCTCACCCAATGTTACACGTCAATCATAACACGATAGAGCTGGGGGACGGCACCTCAGGATGGCAGCAGGAGAGCATGAGAGCAAGCACGGGGCTCTCCTGAGCGAGGGGCCTCGTATGACAGCACAGTCACATGCCTGCGGAGCCAGCCCTGGTTCTCCCTGCAAATGCACATCTCAGCCCTGAGCACGTGTCGCCTTCTGCACCGCTCACACCCCGGCCTGAGCTCCCCACGTCACTCCTGTGGCCTCCTGGCTGGCCCTGCTTCTGACTTGGCCCCTGCTCCTGACTCACAGCACCAGGGCCACAGTAAGTGGGATGGCGCCCCTCCTTGCTCCAGCCCTCCCCTGGCTCTTCATCTCGCCCAGAGTCAAACCAGGCTGCACAATGGCTGACAAGTGTTCTCGTCCCCCAGGAGTCTCTCCCTTGCTCACTTGGCTTCAGTGACACGGAATTCCAAGCAGTCCTCAGACAAGCCAGGCCTGTTCTTGTGGCATTTGACCTTGCTCTGTGTCTGCCTGGAACCTCCTGGGCATTGGGGGCCCGTGTGTGTGCTCCCCCCACACTTTTAGGTCCCATTCATTCACACGTCTTTATCAGGCCCCAGACTCTATTCTAGGCACAGATGGCTGGACCCAGCCTCTCTCCGATCAATATGAGGTGGAACATCATTGCATAAGCGTATTGA
Source organism: Equus caballus (assembly GCF_041296265.1). Lineage (NCBI taxonomy): Eukaryota > Metazoa > Chordata > Mammalia > Perissodactyla > Equidae > Equus > Equus caballus. The sequence goes on along the minus strand of NC_091702.1, from coordinate 9,201,783 downwards.
CTATTCTATAGAGATTTTGCGGGAAAAACAAATGAACAAACAGAAAAATAATAGGAAGAGAAGTAGTCTCTCCTAGTCCCAAATAATTGACAGAGTGAGATATCTAAAACATGCAGCACAATGCACCATCCTTAATTAGGGGTTGGGGTCAGGGTTAGGGACAGGCTTAGCCATCCTGCAGAGGAACCCTGAGCGAGCAGACACGGGCAGGTGGCCGGTCCCTGGCGGCCAGGCCTCGGGGAGGGCGGGTCTGGTACTTGTGTGGGGGACGCCTGGCAGTCAGGTCTCAGAGGTGCGGGGCCGCGCCCTTCACCTTGGCTCAGGGCGGACCTCTCCTCATGGTGGTGATGCTGAGAAGGAAGAACGCAGTCAGCCTCGTGGTCCGGAGGGAAGTCAAGGCACGAACCGCCCGCCCACTTGTCCGACCCATGAGGGACGCTGCAGGCAGAAAGAGTCAGCGTAGCTCCGTCAGTAGAAGGAGTGGTCTCATTCCCGCCAGTGTGGCTCTGAGAGTTTGAGAAAGAAGCCCCCTCAGAATCAGTGGGGGCGTCAGCTGGAAGCTTGTTTAGTTAACATAGTCTGTTCAGGTAGGATTTGAGCAAAATGGCGGGGTGAGCTGACCCGGGACTCTCTCCCCTCCAAAGTACAAAAAAGGACTGAAAAAAAACCCCTGAATTTCAGCTAATGAACCTAATGCCAGGACTCAGAGACCTACAGTATCAAAAGACACAGGACAGAGCCCCTGCTGCCCACCTCGGAGGAGCTGGAATGGGGTAGGGAGAGAACTTTGCTCCCTCCCCTAGAAACCGGGATCGCTGCACGGGTAGGGAAGGAGCGGGGGAGGGGACGCATGACGGGGGATCATCTAGGACTCCCGTCCACCGGTACAGTGGAAACCCGCTGAGGGGGGAAAGCTTCCGTGTGCAGGGGACCCCATAAACCCAGGGCCCCGGGAGACCAGGGAACAAAACTGATCGAATCCAGATGGGTGCGCAAGAGAAACCGCCCCCACCCCACCCACCCCCGCCCCAGCAAACCGCACTGGGTGCCGCCATCTTGCCCGAAGGCAGAGAGCTCAGAACGCGCGGCACTAGACCCCCATCTAGTGGCGACGGGCTGTAACTGCAACCGAATTCTACCACCATGCGAAAAAACCACTCCTCTACCACCCAGCAATGTATAAAAGCCCCAGACCAGAAGGAAAACAATAAAAACACAGAAATAGGTCCTGAGGACTTGGAAATAGGTAAACTAAGTGATAATGTTCTTTTGCAGTGAGGAACATATGTAGGCATTTCTATTGGGTGTTTATCTCAGAGAGGAATTTTGGGGACCTAGAGTATGTGAAGGCCCATCTTCAGGAGATCTTAAAACAGCTTTTGAAAGTGGCTGACACCCTCAGCAGTCTGCGAGGGCCCAGTTACTCTCCATCCTCACCGACTCTTCATATTTTCAGTGGTTTTGTTTTAGTCATTGTGCATTAGTATCACATCTTGGTGTTAATTTACATTTTCCCCACCAGTAACAATGTTATGCACCTTTTCAAATACTTGTTGGGCATTTAATTTTCTTCTTTGTGAAACGCCTAGTTGAATCTTTTGCCCATTTTTTCTGGCAGATTGTCTGTTTTCTTAATAATTTATGGGAGTTAGTTACATATCTTATGAGGCTTTTCCAGATAAAATATGGCAAGTGTTTATTCCCATTCTGTTCTTGCCTTCTCACTCTCTCCAAGATATCATTTGACGAGGAGATGTTCTTAATAATAAAGTCCAATTTATACATTTTTGTGTTTATGTTTAGTGTACCCTCTGACCTGCCTAAGAAATCTTTGCTTGCCCCAAAGTCATGAAAATATTCCCCTGTATTATCTACTACAAATGTCATTGTTTTAAACATCCACATTTGGATGTAAAATCATCTGGAATTGACCTTTGTTTATGGTGTGAGGCAGGAGTCAAGGTGAATTCTTTCCCGTCTGGATAGCCAGTGCCCCTGGACCATTGACTGAGAAGACTGTCTTCTCCCCAGTGCTCGGCCTGACTCTTCTGTCACATACAAATGTTCACATCTGTGGGTCTCAGGGGGACTCTCTCTTCTTCTTCCTTCTCCTTGTGGCTGTCCTTGCAGTAGGACGGCACGCTGCCCTGATGCCTGTAGCTTTATACTAAGGCTTCATATCTGGTAGTGGAAGCTCTCCGGGGTTGTTCTTCTTCTAGATTGTCTTGACTATATGTGACCACTTGTATTTCCTGCGCCAGGTGACGCAGAGGGTCAAATTTGAGTGCTGAAAATGGCCAAGTGGTCTCTGTCCTCCAGGAGCTTTCAGTCTGGCGTAGAAATGGAGAGCCATGCCAATCTTCTCTGGATTCCAGCTGGAGCATCTAGAGCCCATTGAGGCAGAGCGAGAAGGTGAGGGCACTGCAGTCTGGAAAGACTCTGCTTGGGTTCGTGGGCTGGAGTTCCCTTAAAGGCACTGGAGTCCTTCTGTTCTGGTGGGTTCTGGGGGCATCTTGGTGAGAGGAGGGACCTCTCCAGAGACTGAGACATTGGTGGGGGCCATTGTTCTGAACTGGTCCAGGCATGCTGACACAGACCCCGGTGGGTGCTAAAGTTGATGATTTCTATTCCTTTCTAAGGTGTTCCCACACCATCAATAAACTGTTTTCTGTTCTGTCGTGAAATCTACTTGATGCCTCTCTTCTTGACTGAGTACAAACCAGGAATGTCTGGGGTATAGATCTCAAATATATGAATCATTTTTTCTGCCCCCAGGCAGCTGAAATTGTTCACTTATATTTCCTCACTCTTTGATACTCACTAAATACTACAGATAATCTTATTTCACATGACGCTTTGGGGAGGGAAGCTACAGATTGAACTTTTTTTCAAGCGAGTCTAGGACAGGTTCTTTTGTACTTACATTTGGAAACTGAGGCATGTCTAACGTCCTATAATCCATACGCCCCTAATCAAATAACTGAACCACCTTTTCAAGGGCAGACTGAGTTCAACCTAAGAATGTTGCCTAGCTTCCTCTGAGAAGCTAGCCTCAATTCTCAAAATTCCTGCCCTACAACCAGAAATCGAGTTACCTGTCAAACTGACAAAAACCACTTGCGTAGGCTAACCTTCAGAAACCTATATACGTAATCTGCACTTTCCTTGGCCATTATTTAAAGGGCTTCTGAATGGACTATACATTGCACAAACCGTGAGAGTCAATGAGAAAAAGAGAGTAAATACGAGTGAATGATGTAAATGACTTGCTTTATCTCCTCAACTTAATTCCATTCCCATGTACTTGAAACATTTACTACAGATAATCTGAAGTGTTAGAAACGGAGTGTTAACAGTACCTCAGAATAACCCCCATATGAAGGCCTCGCCAACCAGGCCTGCAAAGACTACGGTACAGGAAAGAGCAAGGTTTGGGAGTCAGACAGACAGGGGAAATATTTTAATCCCAGCTCGGCCACTAAGCAGTTGCGTAGCCCTGGGCGTACACGGGTGTAAGCTTCACTTTCACCAACTGTAAAATGGGGATAAAAACAGCTGCCTCAAAAGACCACTAGGATTCAGCATGAGGGAATCCGTGAGAGCACTGGCACATGGCAGGCACTCAACAGTCACAATGAGTGGAATCTTTTGGTTTCCACCAGATATCAGTGGTAGCAAATGCAGTCATACAACCCAGTGTTTCCTCTTCCTTTGTCAGGCATCATTATTTCTAGAATTATTGTAAGGCATCATTATGATTAGAACTCAAGCATCTGGAAGAGTGCACGCACACCACAGGGACTTAGAGACTTCGAACTCAGGGAAACTGAATTCTGGTTAGAGAAGAAAAGTTCCTGAAAAATGAACAATAACACAAAATGTTCAACTGCCTGTCACAGACCATAAATTCAAAGGAGAGAATGATTACTTAAAGATGACATGACCAAGCAAGACTTCAGGGAAGAACTGGAAACAGGAAAACCTTGAAATAAGGCCAAGACATAGCTATGGGGAGGAGGAATGAGAAATCTCTCAGAAAATGGAACAGATTTCACAGAGTAGCAGCAGTGGGCATGTGTATCCATCAGGTAGTCAGGGAATAATAGAGAGACCAATTCTGTTGTAGCTCAGAGTTTTCTGTAGGTGAGTGACAGGGATGACATTAGGAGAACCCAAAAAACAAATTTCAGAGAAATAAATCATGTTTGGCAAAAATCATAGACTTTTCAAAACAAACCATGTACAACCCAGTGAGCTGACAAGACCGATCGATCAGAGACGTCAGTGAGCAGACTGCAGAGGAGAGAGACAGAGACTAAGTGACCAGTTAGGAAGCCACTGTCACAATCCTAGCAGAAAGTGATGAAAACCAGAATTGGCACGATGGTGGCATGACAGTAAAGATGGAGACAGAGATGAGAGGTATAATACAAAGTCTCACAGACTTGAAGGCAGAGGGAAGAAGCAAGGATGACAGGGTAGACTCAAGGGTGGGAGCCTGAGAGAATGGCAGCACCATGAGAGGAAGAGGCAAGTCTGGAGTCATCTAGGGACACAGGAGGCAAATGTGGTTTCAGATGGGTTGTTACCAAGGTGATACCCAGAAAAAAATACTAAAAGTCAGCACACAAAGATGTGGGTTCTAGATGGGAAGGGGAGCCCTCTGCCCCCCAAGCGTGGCTGAATCCACGCAAGCTGCAAACATTCCAGTGCAAAGAAACAAAATGGGACCAGCACACTGAGTATGGCCCTCCCTGAAACCCAGGTTCATGAAACAAGTGAAATCCTCAAAGAAATCAGAGAAGCAGCAAAAAAAAAAAAACACCCAAATTTAGTGGTGTCACTAAGGCCAAGAAGATGAGTCTCAAGAAGACAGAGGAGGTCAAGAAAGCCGCATCCCACAGAAAAATCTAAGGTGAGAGCTTGAAAACAAGTCATCACACATGACAATTATGAGGCCCCTGGAGACGTTCAAAAAACCAGGTTCAAAGAAGTCTCAGACGGCAGGAAGAAATAAGGAAGTAGGAAGAAAGCAGGAGCAGTGTCTATACTCTATGCTTTCAAAGGCACTTTCCTAGTAGAAGTCTCATTCAGATTTGTAATCTGGAATAAAGAACATGTGGTTTTAAGAAAATGAGAGGCCGGTCCAGTGACACAGTGGTTATTTAGTGGCCCAGGGTTTGCAGGTTCAGATCCAGGGCAAGGACCTACACACCACTCATCAAGCCATGCTGTGGCAGTGTCCCACATATAAAATGGAAGCGGATGGGCACAGATGTTGACTCAGGGTGAATCTTCCTCACTGCCCCCCAAAAAAAGAAAAAAAAAAAAGCAAATGAGAGAATCTGATACTACAAACTTCCTTTAGTGGTCACAGGCCCTAATCTTTCCCTTCCACTCTTCTTGTTTCATCTGATTTCCTTACCTTGTGTAGCCTCTAGACAACCCTATTTCTAGGCTGTACTTCTGAATCTCCTTTCACTAAGAGAGGGCCAGGTCTAGTCACGCCTGCCCTTCTCACCTCTTTTTTTCACTCACATCATATAGGCAAGGACAAATGTCAGATTTTACAAAAAAACCAAGATTTGATCAACATTCCTCTTTCATGTTTTCAAAAGAAGGCCATTTTCCAAAAAGTACATAGACAGATACTGAACATTATTAGTTATTAGGAAAATGCAAATTAAAACCACATTGAGAAACCACTTCACAATTACTAGAATGGCTAAAATTAAAAAGACTGGCCAGGATGTGGAGCAATTAGAGCTCTCAAACACTGCTGATGGAAATGTAAAATAATACAACCACTTTGGAAAGCAGTTGAGCAGTTTTTTTAAAAGTTAACATACACCTACCCTACGATCCAGTCACTCTAGTCCCAGGTATTTACCAAGAGAAATGGAAGTATATGTCCATACAAAGACTTGTACGGCCAAACACTGGAAGCAACTCAAATGTCCAGTAACAAGTCAATGGATAACCAAGTTTTGGCATATCCATACATTAGACTACTAAGCAATAAAAACGAGTGAACTATTCATAGGTCCAACAACATAAATGAATTTCAAAATGATTATGCTGAGTTGGAAAAAAATGCAGAAAAAGGGCATACATACTGCATATTTCCATTTATATAAAATTTTACAAAATGTGAACTAAATCTACAGTGACAGAAAGCAGATTCATGGTTGCCTGGGGATGGAGGGAGGGACTGGAGAAGGACATAAGAGAGGTATCACAAAGGGCCATGATGGGCGCTGTTCCCGTGGCGCAGCAGTTAAGTGTGCACGTTCCACTTCGGTGGCCCAGGGTTTGCCAGTTCGGATCCCGGGTATGGACATGGCACCGCTTGGCAAGCCATGCTGTGGTAGGCGTCCCACATATAAAGCAGAGGAAGATGGGCACGATGTTAGCTCAGGGCCAGTCTTCTTCAGCAAAAAGAGGAGTATTGGCAACAAAAAACAAAAAAGGGGCATGAAGAAATTTTTGAGGGTGACGGATGTGTTATCTTGATGGTGATGGTTTTACAGGTATATACAAAACTGATCAAACTGCAATATTAAACATGTGCAGTTTATTTTATGCCAATCATACTTCAGTAAAGCTGTTTTTAAAATATCAAAGTTGAGAAAATTGGCAAAATTTGAATGCGGACTGTGTATCGTATTATAAAGCAAAGTTAAATTTTTCTTTTTGAGGAAGATTAGCCCTGAGCTAACATCTGCCGCCAATCCTCCTCTTTTTGCTGAGAAAGACTGGCCCTGAGCTAACATCTGCGCCCATCTTCTATTTTATATGTGGGACGCCTACCACAGCATGGCTTGCCAGGTGGTGCCATGTCCACACCCGGGATCCGAACCAGCGAACCCTGGGCTGCCGAAGCGGAATGTGCGCACTTAACCGCTGTGCCACTGGGCCGGCCCCAAAGTCAAATTTTTAAAAATGAAGAAGGAGGATGTCCTAAATCCCCATAATATAAAGTCACCATGAAGGCTGGGGACAAGGACTTCTCTCTGGTAAAGTGGGAACATCAGTTGGGCACTCCCACTGCTATCCTATTTTTGAGAGAAAAACAACCAGCTGTGCCCTTCATCAAAGAATGCCCTCTTAAGCAATCTTTCCAAAGTACATGCCTGCCTGTACTCTTTCATGTCTAAAACTGCACTACATCATCCTCCGAGGACAAACAAGTTCCATCTCCCTGTGGCTCCGCAGACCAGAGCAGGGCCCGTGGCCCTAAAAGGAAGGTGTAGAGAGCTTCTCTGGCCAATGTCAGGATCCCAGTTCTTTACCTGCGTGATTTCTTCATCAGCAGCCACGTGGATGCCCCAGACATTACAAAGACGAACTTCCTCTCCGAGAAGTCCTTGCTGCTCAAAGAGTCTCACTCTTAGACAAACCAGAACCAGACATTTGCCAAACAGTTTAGGCCTGAAGGTCCCATTTTGGATGCTCAGGAGGGGTGCCAGGCAAGCAGGAAAGGTCAGAATCCCCAGTTAGTCTCTCTTTGGAAATGACTGGAGGATAAAAACCCCCAGGTCTCAAGCCACACGCAAGAAAAAAACAGCAATTGTGAACTTTTCCTACGTATTTATGAGAATACCAGGCTGAATGCCCATCTCTACGTTCCCATCCGGTGTCAGAAAGATATGGCTAGCACTTAGATTAAAAACAAAGCATCCAGGGACCAGCCTCGGCCGAGGGGTTAAGTTCACATGCTCTGCTTCAGCAGCCCAGGGTTTGGCCGGTTTGGATCCTGGGTGTGGACATGGCACCACTCAGGCCATGCTGAGGTGGCGTCCCATACAGCACAACCAGAAGGACCTGGACAACTAGAATACACAATTATGTACTGGGGGGCTTTGGGGAGAAGAAGAAATCAAAAAAAGAAGATTGGCAATAAATGATAGCTCAGGTGCCAATCTTTAAAAATAAATAAATAAATAAATAAAGCATTCAATATGGCATTATAATTATCGTTCTAAAACTGACTTTAAAAATAATCAGGATAAATAAATGTTAACTCCAAAAAAGCCACATGTTTATTATGCTTTCTATCTTTAAAACTTTAAGAAACTAAATTTTCTCAAAGTAATCACACACAGAAATATATAATATGCTCTACTTAAAACATAAGAGTTCCTGTCGCCACGTGAAAATTTCAAAATATTCTTCAATTTCTTATTCTAGTATCTTACAGAAGGTACAGTGAAATGATACCATTCACAAGTTTACACAAACTCAAGATACTCTCTTATATCAGTTAAAACACTATAAAACTGTATTTTACATGCACATACTTTATTCTGTACTATGCCTTACTTCAGATACTACACATCTATAACTACATATTGCCCTACAGAATAAGAGGCACAAAATCCCATACGTGATTCTTTATGGGCGATTTGGGGGGTCTTTCAAGGGAAATTGTGGCCATATGTGATTCTGTCTTTATACACCAACCTAGGACCTGACCCCACAGTATGAGACTCTCCTGGAAGCAGCTGCAGTTTCCTTACAGGACAGGTAGTTGAAATTAGGGCAAGGATTTTATGCACAGGAAATCCACAAGGACAACCTTCACCAAAACCGGCAGAAGAGCCCAGCAAGAAGGCTCCAGACGTCCCACTGCTCTGGAGCCAGAGGGACAGATTCCTGTGTGTGTCTCACTAGCGCCTCCCCAGCCTGCAGAATCGTATCCTGTCGAGTCAGATGTTTTGCCTGTTGTTCAGATAAATGCTTCCCGGAAATTTCCATGAGATGGCTCTAGTGATGATAGTTTTTTCCCAAAGAAGACAAGACAGACTTGGTTCTTCCTTTCACGTAATCAATGCACGCTCATCTCCATTATGTTCTAGTCCATCCTCGTGATCATTAATTCTCTATATTACTATATCTTGAATATCCTTTCTTCTTTGGCTCTTACTTTAGCACTGGTTTCCATTTTTCATTATATCAAGGAAACTTTAGCCCTATTATCCATAAACTGAAGCCACCTCATAGTCCCCTCATGTCAAGCTTTTTAACTAACCTCAAATACAGGAACATGATAACACTCATTATCAATGAGAATTCAGAACATTGTTCTGTTCTAGTTAATGAAGTGAGGCAGAAAACAAAAAGTCTAACTATTTAGAAAGGAGGAGACAAAATTACATTATTTGTAGACAACATGAAAGCCTATCTTTAAAAAAAAAAAAAAGTAGAGAAAGACTGAATCGCCAGAAAAGCTACTAAAACTAAATGGGAATTCAGTCAGTAAGCACTGCTATCGTCTGCCAATAATGGGTGAGGAAAACACAATGAAAAGATGCCCTCATTTTCATCCACTTACAGTACCAGCAGCAGGACGAGTACTTCATCCTCACACGCAGAATCTACTCCAAGTGCGTTCACTTGGCCCACAGAAAAATCCGAAGACTTTAACATCCTCCCCCTCCCACTGTAGCCTAGACCACTGCCAGGCTGTCCCCCTCCAAAACGGGTACAAAAATTCTGAACCTTCCAGGAATCTCTTCTCTTTGGCCTGGAGGAGATTTGAATCTTTTAAAACAAAATAATAGAACTTAAGATACGCAGGGGCCGGCCCTGTGGCCAAGTGCTTAAAGCTCCGTGCGCTCCGCTGCAGCGGCTCAGGGTTTGTGGATTCGGATCCCAGGTGTGGACCTGCTCCACTCCTCAGCCAAGCAGTGGAGACATCCCACATACAAAGTAGAGGAAGACTGGCACAGATGTCAGCTCAGAGCTAATCTTCCTCGGGCAGAAAATAAAGGAAGAGGATTGGCAACAGATGTGAGGTCAGGATGAATCTTCCTCAAAAAAAAAAACTTATGATATGTAAACATTAAGAAATAAAACTGGGGCTGGCCCCGTGGCCGAGTGGTTACATTCGCGCGCTCCGCTGCAGGCAGCCCAGTGTTTCGTTAGTTCGAATCCTGGGCGCGGACATGGCCCTGCTCATCAGACCACGCTGAGGCAGCATCCCACATGCCACAACTAGAAGAACCCACAACGAAGAATACACAACTATGTACTGGGGGGCTTTGGGGAGAAAAAGGAAAAAATAAAAATCTTTAAAAGAAATAAAACTCCTTCTAAGTTTGACCAGCAAATTCATTGTCTAAAACAAGAAGATAGTAAAATCAAAATGAATAGCCAACAAAAGAACTGCTATGACACTCCCACATTCATCAGTAGCATTAGCTGTGCTGAAAACTGAGTTAGAGAGAGAGAGAAAAACCACACGCTGTTGTTCTCAAACACTCAGGCCCCTGCTTGTGCTAGTTTACACAGAACTGAGAGAAAACCTGAGTGAGAAAACTACCTACTAATAGCTTCTTAAAACTTGTTGGGACCCTAAAAAACCACATTTACATCTCAGCTCCTAGGCAAAGTCATCTCTAAGCCAATCCAAAAATAAGATGGTTTACTCTTTTCTACAGCCTTGTTAAGCTAATTTTTCCCCATGTCAGTGGTATATACTTTACAGCAACATTCTTCAATGCAGTTGCTAACGTGCAGACAAGAAATGTTCCAGGCCATCTTCTCTGAACTCCCTTCCCACCTGCGTGGCCCAGGCAAAAACCATTCCTCATCTTCCTAGCTAACACAACTCTAGTCTTTTTCACCCTCCTGTGCTGTCATGACCTCCAGAGAAGGCGAGACTCCTCCCCAGTCCAGAGTGAATTATGTTGGGTCAGAGTTCATCACAGTGATGGTATTTCCACGACCAAGCCACTGGTTTAGGCATGGACACAATTCTGGCCTGGGAGATGGGAGGCGTAGTTTCTGGAAAGTTTTCCTCAGGCCTTAAGAACACAGAACGGGTACAGTCTCTTTTTCACGTCTCTGGATGTGTAGTTACATAAAGACTTGAAGTCACTGAGCTGCTGGACCAACCAGCCTTGGAAACTCCCACTTCAAGACCTTTCGTTATGTGAGATAAGAAACGCCCCCGGTGTTCAAGCTGCTTCTGTTGAGTTTTCTGTCACTTACTCCCAAAAGCTTCCAAATAAAGCACCATCTAGTCTTCTAGCTAGTATTACTCCACCTGTAGAAGAAGCCTCTGACAGCGGACAGAAAAGACAAAATCAACCAATCTGTGAAACTGGAAGAGGATCTGTCCTTTACGGCCAAACTAGCTCTTCACAAAGAGGAGCTATTATTGATCATTTGGAAACTATTCTGTCTTTGGTAGCAATTACCCTCTCTCTTTTTTTGAGATGAGTGCTTCTCCCATAAATCAAATGTCCTTATTTAATATGCGGGGAGGCAGGGAAGAGATTTTGATTACTATAATCTTACTAATTTACAAACAGTAACAACCTAATCCTAATTTATCTCTCTTGGGACCAGACTAAGAAATAGGCCTAAATCAAAGGGACCTAGTTCACACATAAAGATGAATTCCCTGAGAGAAAGGACTATGGAGAAAAAATTCTCCAGGGACAACGTGGAATCTCCTCGATGAAAGCCTGTAGAAACAGAAGATTCATGCAGCTGTGAAGCCTTAGGCACTATACTTGGATCATACGGCAATTCAAGATCCCTGCCACGCTGATCTAAAGAGAACATTTATCTTCTTTCTAAACAGAAATGTAGAAAAACATCTAAGTGTTAAAATAAAAGCAAAAACTTCTTAATCTCAAACTCTATGACAATTATATATACTTATGCAAACCATTTGCTATGGCAAATCCACCTCATTACTCTAGGGAGCAAAAAAGGCAAACAGTATGACCAAAACTCCTACTATGTCTCAATTCCCGTCAAATCCGGACGGTGTCAGGAAGTGCCTTATTCAGCCAGAAAATGTCCAGTGACTAATTTAACTGAAAGGTAATTTATTTAATTAAAAAGAGAAATGGAAGCACTTACTGGATTAAAAAAGAAATGGTATATATACTTATCAGAATCAAACAGTTTCCGCCCTATGGCAATTCGATAACTAAGTGAATACACCTTTTTAAATGTTTTTAGATTAAGAACTTTACTGTCCAGGAGTAGTGCTGACTATAGACTGTCCTATTAAAAATACAGTTTGAAATATTTAAGATTTATGGCTCCAGGGCACTAAATCCCCACTCACATTTATAATGACCAAAACGTAGAAGATGAACATTGAAAAGCAACTGCAAATAAGTGTTCACTTCTCCAGGGAAGTCGTAAGGTCTGCCGACATGATGTGCAATGGATAACTGGTCTTTGGTTCAGCAACTAAGACATAAATTATGTGTCAGCTGCTCACACAGGCGCAGGACAAGGAGGGCAGTGATGGTATGGGAAAGAACGTGAGTCTCAGAAATACAGCCTACTGCTATCGTCCCTTTCCCGCTTGTACACATTACATTCAGGCACCCTTTCCAAGTGATTACAGACCCAGAGATGCCTAGCCTGGGGAGCAGACAGTTCTTCTGCACACGTTAGGAAATGGAGACTCTATCTGGTTTCGCTGTACAATGCACATCTTGCACCATCATACGTAGTGGCCCCAAACTCACCTTCCGGAGCCCCGTGCCCGGCAGCAGACGGGAACTCCCAGGTCTTTTAGGAATGGGGGAAAGGAAGTCTCATTCTTAACAAATTCAACCACCAAAGCCCTCCCTCATTCTAGAAAAGTTGGAGGCAGCAAAGGTTCCATTAAATTGGGCCCTATTTCTCACTAAAAAGAGAAAGAAAGAATTCTCCAGCGAGATCAAGAAGTCAAGATTTATAGGTTTGTTGCTCAGATGGAAAGTAAATCTTCACTTTTTCAGCAAGGCTTTTTACAGCACACACTTCAACTTTATTGAGAGGATATTAATATATCTGTATTATGATTTTTCTGTATATGATTATTCACTTAAAATGCTTTGTATTTTTCAAAGGAGGGCCTATAACTATAAAAGAAGCTATAAAAGGTACAATGTGCCATTAATGATTTTTTTAAATGATGGCTTTATTTGTTTTTTATTTGTTTATTTAAACTTTGCCTTTGAAGATTTATATGAAAAGCACATTATAACTGGGGCCAGCCCAGTGGTGTAGTGGTTAAGTTCTTGTGCTCCACTTCGGTGGCCCGTGGTTTGTGGGTTTGGATCCCAGCCACAGCCCTACACACCGCTCAGCAAACCATGCCGTGGTGGCATCCCACATACAAAATAGAGGAAGACTGGCACAGATGTTAGCTCAGGGCCAATCTTCCTCACACACACACAAAAATATTATAACTAACCATCACCAAAGCTTGAACTTGACTTAGGTTAATTGAGGGAATAACGTAATAAGTAGTCTTCTGGAATAGAAATACAAGACTAGCATCTACTAAATAGACCAACTCAGTATTACAAACGAATGAGAAAATATTTTGCTGTTTAAAACTGGCAATCATTTATATATTAGGAAATTACTTTGGTCCTCAAAAAAAAACTGCTTCAGCATAAAAGAAATTATACAAATACATACATACCCCTACATACTTATCCTAAAGTCAAGCCTTTGGTACTTAGAAGTAAAATAAAACATAAATCGCTATTGCTTATTGAGAATGGCTATGTTAATGCCACTCTAAGTTCTATGCAAGCCTTTCACGAGCCAACAGGCAAAAATGTTAGAGATTCTCTGTAGCGGGATGGAGATTCTGCCAGCAAACAAGGGGAGTGGGTGAGAACAGCTGTTTGAATGTGACTCACCGTCTGCTCTGACTTCTGACCCCACTATGTTTTTAACTGCAGGGCTTTCTTAAGTAATTGCGAGATCCACCGACTAAGGTTTCCAGCATAGAGTTTTCAAGACCACCACCACATGTCGCAGGGACACAACCATCAGAATCAAACAAGAAACTCCCAGTCCTACTGAGCAACATGAGAAGACCAGGCAGCGTGCACCTAACAAGGCCGTGCACGCTTCATGACTCAGATGATGACATCTGCGAGCTTCAACCAGAAACTGATAGCACACGCTCTGGAGACAGGCGGCTCCAAGTCTGAATCCCAGTTTCAAAGCCTCCTTTCACCACCTGTGAGCTGTGAGAGATCCTGGGTAAATCACTTCACCTCTCAGTGCCTTTATTTCTACAGAGATACAACGGGGACAACATGGCACCTACCTCAAAAGCTGTTACGACAATGAAAATTAGGTGATGCATATCAAGTACTTGGAAACGCTGCCTGGCATTTTATACATAGTCGATAAATGTCAGCCATTATTATTATTACCAGTAATAGTGGTTTCTTTACTTCTCCTCCAATCCAGAAATCCCACTTCTGGAAATCTACCCTGGAGAAATAATCCAAACTACAGTACAGGCACAAAAATACTTAGTACCATGTTATTTACAATGGTGAAAAGTTAGAGAAACCTAAAGGTACACTAATAAGGAAGCAATTGAGTCATTTATCCAATATCCATCCAGCAAAATATTACTCCGTAACTAAGAATACATTAGAAACACAGTAAAGAATTATGGAGCAAAATGGCTATGTGTTTATACAATTATACAAAGCGAAAAGAGCCAAAATTTAAAACTATATGTGCATCATTATAACAATCTAAAATTATACTTAAAGTGCATACTAAAAAAACTAAAGCAAGTAATACACCAAAATCATCACAGTGGATGTGAAGATAATATTTGGGGTGAATTTTTTTCTTTTCTGTATTATCACATAGTCATATTACTTTTATAATTTTCAGATTATTTTTAAATGTTTAACTTGCTACAGACTTATTTTAAGACTAATTAAATAGGGTTGGGAAAATGGTAACAAAAGTTAAACCACAAATATATTACTGAAATGGTTAAGAATCAAAGTAGAAATTAAGAATAAAACAAGTGCTTGAAATATTAACACTCAAAATAAAGATATTATTTAAGAAACTGAGTCCCTAATGAGTTACCCAGTATTTAAACTGGACAGAGTCCAGGGACCACTTACATCTGAGACTGAATGATAGACATATTTTTTATTGTAAAATGACTGTCAGGGAAACGAAATGATTTAAGAGAAATGAAGACATTGCGCTGTTTTTTAGTCTTGGAAAAGCTATCTCCTGTAACAAAACCTAAATTAGTCTCGGTAACAAAGTAACATAGTAATAAATGCCTTTCCATTGAATAAATCAGACCTTATATATAACATATCTTTTCATTGTTTTAAAATGAGTCCATTTAGATAAGGTATGACAGAAATAACGTTTTACAAATTGGGGAGGAAATGGTCGATGAACATTTTATGAATTCCAGAAAATATCTAAATAGAAGGGAGGAAGGAAACAGATTTCTAACCAAACTCACTATTGTCCAAATCTGTTAGCTCAGGGCTAATCTTCCTCACCAAAAAAAAAACGGGGGGGGGGGGGCGGGCTCATCTCTCCAAGTAGATGGAATGCTCCCTGAGGGCAGAGAATGCACTGCTTGATCTTCAGGCATCAGAGAGAGTTTAACACTGTTTTCCACACGTGGCAGACTATATAGAAAATGCTGGTTTAACTGAACTGAACATCTGAAATAATCCGTTCAGAAGAGGCACCAAGGTCAGCAGTCAACTCAAAAAGGTTCCTAAACACAGGATGGGGGCAAGGGGAGGGGGCTTATTAAGGGGGAAGTGCTCCTTGCCTTTTGGCAGAAATCTTAATGTGCCACTTTAAACCAAAATAATGTGAATTTTCTCTTAAACCATAAGGCATTTGTCCATACTAAATCCACAGGCCTCTTGTACATCAGTAATGTGGGAACCCAACATTTACTAAGAGCAGCTGTAACGTCTGAGAGCAGATCACTCGTGCCACTCGTTATTTATTTATTCAGAGCTATATCTAATTTCAGAAAGGATCCAGTGAAACGTACATAAGTACATATACCACAACAAGATAAAATGACATACCTAAGAGGAGAAAGAGAAAAATGGGACAAAAGAACGCTGAATGCAGGAAAGAGAGGCTGTCCTGGGAGTAGGTTCATGCACCAAATTAATGTATTCTATAAAATTCTGCACATTTGCTCGAGGAAGGTCAGAGGTTTGGCTCTAAGAATTCTAGCAGCCAACAAAAACAGGACGATCCAATCAGTTACACGAGTCAGCATCTTAAGATAAAAATAAAAGCTATCAGAGAACTCTCTCCCCCTTGGTCCTCATAAGAGGAAACTACATCGTGTAACAAATCAAATACTCAACGACATCCTTGCAGCTGACTTGTCACAGCTTCGGAAGACCATCCCTCTTAATGACCCTCCCAGGCACATGACAGCACACAAGTCAAATCAATGCAAATGATGAAGAGGAAGGCAACCCACCCAAGGAAAGGGTCCACTACACAGCCCCTGCAGGTCTAGCTTTATCAGAAACAGATTTCATTCCACCTAGACTAACCTAAAATCCAGAGGCTTCATGCATCCACTTACCTTGAAATTATAAACAAAACTTGATGCACAAGTCCATTTCTCGGAGGGATACGTTTGTAGTTTCATAACATCCTCAGAGAAGCATGACTCAAGAAAGGATAAGAGCCCCTGATCTACAGCACTAGACTGTGTGCATCCTTCAGGCATCCCTCCACAAGCACTTTCTCTTCGGAGATTTGGAGAACTGCTGAGCCTCAAGACCGCAGCTCCTGACAAGCATCTGATGGGTGCTCCTCTCTGATGTCAATGTGGAACTCTGAGCTTAACCACTGGCGAGGCTGTGTCTCAGCCGTACAAGACAATGATACGTGACCTTTCAGACCATAATGCCCACAAGCACATGGAGCACCTAACAATCTGCTCTTCTGGGCAGCTTTCCGCTATAAGCATTCACAAAGTTACCTCAAAGGACTGGTGATATTTCCTCTAGATAACATAAAAAGTAAAAACAAAAACCCATCTTTTGCTTGCGGATAAAAAATTACAGGTAAGCACAAAAAAATCATTTTCCTACATAAACGTTATTTTTTAATTTTAAAGATAACCTTCCCACGTCAGTTGATACAATTTGAGCTATGTTCTTTTTTGCCTTTTTGTTGTCTTCATCTTTTGCTATACCGCAACACAAGCACTGCCATAGCCTTAGACACACACACACACACACACAGTCAACCACCCACCCATAGTATCGTGGTTAGAATGTCTCAAGGGCCCAAGGCCATCAAGTGAGGAAGCTGGCCTGTAGGGCCACCGAGACAAGGCCCTTTAAGATCTCACCCATCTAGAAGTCACAGGCATCCAGAGTCTGGTCCTCAGCATAACAAGGCCAAACACATATCTTTATCAAACATACACACTTGAGTAGACTCAAGAGAACTAACTCATCCTAACCCAACTAGAAGGGACTGAAATGCAAATGACAATACCAATTTACTAATTAATCAAAGAGAATATCCCTTCTCACTAATCAGAAAATTCACATCTGAAGCCACAACGCTGCTTGCCTAATGCTAGGATACGAGGTATCCTGGATTGATAGTCAATTCACCAGAAGTTAGACCAAAGAGAGACAGAGAGTTTGGGGAATAACCAATGAATTATCCAACCTACACCTTTTTAGGGACAAAGTTGTCCCTTTCACATGCAGGTCTCCTTCCCTTGGACATCATCGCCCTAACACTGCAGGCTTCTTGGTCTGTGAGCTTTCTTCCTCCACAGCCTTCTCTCCATTAGGAACTTCTCTAGAGAGGGTACAATACAACTGATGAGGGGGTGCCGTACATGCATCATTAGCCTTGTTTCAGATCAAAATCTCCCAGATAAAGCTGCTCAAGCCACCCACCCGAGGCCACAGCTGGATAAGGCAGAGCAGAGATTCAAAGCCAGATCTCAAGCCCAAGCCCCCTTTCGAGCTTGCAGTAAATCACTGCTTTCAAGTGTCTTCCCACAGCTTCCACCTCCCAGCCTGATTGAAATGCCCCTCCTCAGGGTCCCCTAACACCCTAAGCACCCCATGGCACTAAGTGCTGGTACACAAATCTCTCACTACACTGAAACGTTCTGAGGATGGGGATCATAGCTCACTCATCTCTGTATCCCTCGTGTGCTATCCATCTATCCAGATAAATATGCAAACTAATTTGTCAGTGGTTTAATATGAAGGTCACCAAACTGAAGGCCTTGAACTCGCTGTGTAGGATTAGGAAGGTCACAACTTCTCCAGCCATCAACAAACATCTCATCTAAAACATGGGATGAAATGGATATATGAGGTGGCTTTAGGTCCCTTCTGGATCTAAAAAGCACTAGCACTATAGACGGGCCCTGGTTTTTTATAGCCTATCTTAGCAGTTTGAATTATTAGAAATAAGTTAAACTCGTTGGTCTTCTGTACCACTCAACAGGAAGCATATACATAAATAATAGTTCAGAAAAAGCTTCCTCTTTTCTCAAAGGAGATAACTATCATTTACACCAAAATCAAACAGTGGCACCCTCCTCTGGTGAGTGTTCAAGGAGCTGAACACCACAAAAGGCAAGAATTTGATGGTGGGATTTTCTTTGAATAAAAGAAAAATCAGAGAGAAATTACCACCTAATATTCTTTGTTATTATCATATTCCCAATAGCAACTAACTCACTCCTTTTTACAGCACTTTCCTCATTTTGCTCTAAAACAAAGCCAAAATGAATGAACTGGCTCCATACTGCAGGAGGTTAGAAATAGAAAATTATTTTTAAGGGTACTGATTATATTAATTATTTTGCAAACAGCAGGCTTTCTAATGTAAGGCACAATGGAAAGCATTTCATAGTTTGGCTAACAATGATCATCTTCTTGTTTAGCATTTAAGAACTTAATGAAAAGCCCTGTACATGTAAAATACTCCTGGTTAAATAAGAGCATTTATCATGTCCCTTTTCTGGATGGTATATTTACTGGAGGATAGTACTGGAAATTTTTCAATCTGAAATCTGCTTGGGTCTGAAACTTTCAGGTTTTAGAATATCAACTTAATAGAAAACTTAAAATACCCATTCACTTACACGTGCGGGCTCAAAATATGTCAATATAGCACAGCCAAACAAGTACAACCCAAAGTTCCACAACATTAATAGTATATCCAGACCTTTCAATTAAACACAAAACTGTGCTAAGGCCAGAAGCAGACTATCATCTGCCAACAATTTTAATGTAAAACGTATACAGTAAATATAAGCTTTGCTGAATGGTTTACGACAGTCCAGGCACATAAAATGAAAATATGCACATTCTAACTCAAACCAAGGAAACAAATCAGTCATTATACTGGCGACCTCATCATTAAGGTGTGTCTTCCTCAAGTACACAGCATGTCTGTCAATCAAGTTCACATCCTCCTCCTCCTGTGAGGGGAAAGGAAGCCCACACTACACCAGTGGCTGCGAATCACAACCAGCGAGAAACCCTGAGTAGCAAAGCCAGAATACAGAAAGGGCTGGGGCGGGCGGAAACAGGAGAAACTGACTTCAGCTCTACCAAATACACTTTCCAACTAAGTTTGTCACTCCTGGTAAAGTTGGTTCTACAAGGCAGGAAAACACACTGTCCTGGAAAGAGGAGCAGAGCAATGGGTGAAGTGATTTTGCGTCGAAGATGCAGATAAGCTAACCAATTGAAAACTTTCTCAACGTCCACCCCAAACAAAGACTGAAGAACAAGCAAGCCCTTGAAAAGGAGAGACATGCCCTACCGCCCATCCAGATGCCAGAAGGGCAAAGAAGAGAGGTGGGGGAAAAGTTGGATGGGAGCATGGGGGTGTGGGGGAGGGGGAAATGGCGAAGGAGGGCGGGCATGAGTAAGAAATTATGCTGCAAAAAAACAAAAAAAAAGTATTCAGCAATAAACTGTCACAAACTGTCAAACTGAGAGAGATGAGGCCGGCCTGGGGCTCTGTGGAGCGCGGCGCTGCGGCCACCTGTGCCACTCACCCCGCCTGAGCCCATGCCCGAGGACCAGAGCCAAGCCCCGCCTCGACCTCCAGGAATCCGAGCCCCGCGCACAACCAGGGCGCCACAGAAATGCGGGAGAGAGACCTGACTCGGCCTCTACCTTCGCCTCTGGCTCTGAGACAACCCCAAATAAAGGGGTTTAGCAGCAAGGACACCTCTTCGCGCTCACGCCGGCCAGGGCGTGGGGGTGAGATCCGAGCGCCGCCACCCCTGCAAAGGCCGGAGGCAGCTCGGTGCCGCTCCCCGATCCAGCCAACGCGGGCGGCCGGCTGTCACCTGGCCGCACTGCACCCGCCAAGTTAATGGAGTCGGGAAGCAGCGCAGAGACGCCCCTCGGGCGCCTCCTCGGGGCGCAGGCAGGGCACGGAGTCCCAGCTCCTTCACTCACCCTGACTCGCCTCTGAAGATTCTGTCCCTTTCCCTAACGAAGCATCACAGACACTTTCTTCCGTCTTTGTGCCCAGCTCAGCCCAAACCTCAGAACTGAAGCTCTGAGGCCCCGGGCCAAAGGCCACCCCAGAAACCACTCACTCTTCCCGCGAAGCCCGCACGGACACCGCTGGGCTCCAGCCCTGGGGAACCTCACAAGTCACGAGGCACGAACCCGGCTGTGGACGGCCCTCCCTCCCCCAAACGGGATCCAGCCGTGTTTTGGGCAACTTGAGCCGCATTTGAACGAGTGGTCTTGTCCAGCCGGCACCAGGTCATCACCACGCCTCTCGCACCCAGGTCCTACCCCGCGGCGCAGGCAACGTCCTGGTGTACACACACACACTCACACAAGCACACCCTGTCAAACAAAGCCCCGGAGAACTCCTACCTCGCCCCCGTGCCTGTCGAAGATCCCGAAGATGGACGGGTGCGACTTGTTGGCCAGGTCCGTGAGAACTTCGAAGCGGTCCTCCATGTGGTCTCTCCGGCCCTGGATGGAATACCCGGCCACGTTGTGGCTCTTGAACTGCCAGGTCTTGGAGAACTCCGCCTCCAGCACGTCGAGGCCCCCGAGCCGCTCGTTCTGCACCATCTCGGCCACCTTGCCCTTGACCATCTTCACGCCGTCCCGGCTGGACTTGACGATGGTCTTCACCTCGTCCGTGTGGAAGAAGTAACTCCACAGCGCCAAGCTGATGCACAGCAGGAAGAGCGTCTCGGGTCTCAGCTAGAAGTAGCGCATGAGGCGACCCAGCAGAGACAGCAAAGTCATTGTATCCTCGCTAGAGCCCGACCACCAGCACGCGCGCGCCCCGAAGGCTCGCCGGTCCGGAGCGGGGGGGACGGCCCGCGGGAGGGGCAGCAGGAGGCTGCGGAGCCGAGCGGGGGGCGGACGACGGCGGCTCGGCGCGGCCCGGAGAGCAGATGCAGCCTCCATTTTGTCTCCCGGCCTCGCGGCCCGAGGCCCGCGCCCTGCGCACCGGCGCCCGCGCCCGCCGCCCGCGCCGCCTCCCCTTCCTGCACCCCTTTGTGAGGCGGCGGCGGCGGCGGCAGTCAAGCGAAAGTTGCGCCGGGCGGCTCGGCCGCGGCGGGCGGGAGAGTCCAGGGGCGCCGGCGCGCGCGCGGCCCCTCCGCGGGCCCCTCGCCGCTCGCGGAGCGGTCAGCAGGTGAGGCGGCGCGGGGCGCGAGAGCCGGCGGGGAGCGAGGCGAGTCCCCTCGGCCGCCGCTGTAAGGGAGCGCTGAGCCGCGAGCCCGCCGACCCCTTCAGACGCCGGCCCCCCGAGAAAAAAAGTTTTGCGGGAGCCTGGGCAGAGGCGGGGTCCGCGGAGCCCGGCGACGCAGCACGATGGGCGCGGAGCCGCAGGCGGCCGGCGGCTCTGCGTGCTTCTCCCGGCAGCTCGCGCTCCGCTCGGCTCGACTCGGCTCGGCGTCGCCCGCGGGCCCGCTCCTCGGCCCGGCTCGCGCTCGCCCCGCCCCGCGCGCTCGCCCCGCCCCGCGCGCTCGCCCCGCCCCGCGCGCTCGCCACGCCCCCCGCGCGCTCGCCACGCCCCCGGAGCCGGGACTCGAGGCCCCGGGGCTCCGGGCGAGCTGTCAGAGGCCAGGGAGCCTCGGCGGCGGCCGGCGCACACGCAGCTCCGGGCGGCCCAGCGAAGCGAGTGCGAGGCGAGGGGCGCGTCCACGACCCAGCTCGAGCAGACGCTGGTTCCTCCTCCCGCGCGGGCTCCCGGGACAATACGACACTGACCCTGGTCGTCGTCACGCTCCTTGCCCGGGAGCCGCGGCCGCCGGCTGGAAAGCAGAGGCCCGGCCGTGAGCGCCCCCGTCCGGCAGGCCGCGCGGTAGCGCCGTCCCCGCGTCGCCCGCATAAGGCAAGCGAGAAGGGACGCACGTCTGCCGCCTCGGAAAGCGGGGCGGAGCGGGCCGGCCGCTGGGGTTCGGTGGCGGGGGCCTGCCCGGATCCCCCGAGGCGAGGAGGATCGGGGCCTCGCAGCCTCCTCGCGACGGGCCAAGACCCTCTGGAGGAGGACAGCAAGTGAGGACTGGGGCGCCTGGAGGTCGCTAAGATTCTCGCCCCCGGAGGGCGAGGAGGGGCTGCCTCTGCGAGCTGCCGCCCGCGAGCAGGGGACTCCGGCCCGGAGGCTCCCCTGGGCGCTGCCGTTCCCCGGAGGGACAGGGAGCCTCCCAGCGTGGCCGGCGCGGCCAGTCTTCCTCAGCAAAAAGAGGAGGATTGGCGGCAGATGTTAGCTCAGGTCTAATCTTCCTCAAAATAAATAAATAATTACAGAGATAGATCAAGGATAGTTGTTTTCCGAATACAATTTTTATACCATTGCACCAAGTGTTTACATAAACCCAACTTATCCTAAGAATCTTGCATCTGATTGCCCTAGGCTTCTCTAGGAGAATCTTCAAACAAGCTTCCTAAATTATAATCTTAATCTAAATCATCACCTAAATTTTTTTATCCTAATTAACACACATCAACATTCTAGCTAATTTATAATATGAAACATTGTGAATAGTTGAATAATCCTGCTTAAAACCCTTAAATGACTTCTCATTGCTCTTAGAATAAAGACAAAAGTCTTAGCTATGGCCTTCCTCTCCTTCTCAGCCTTATTCCACACCCCCTGCTCCCTCAGCCCACCCACTTCAGCCACATTTGCCTCCTCACACTTCCTGTAAAGCATCAAGCTCCCGCTTGCCTCGGGCCTTTCTTCCTGCAGTTCCGTTTAGCTGGAACGCTGGCCTTCCCAGGCCCACTCTCCCACCCACACTCCTAACTGGTGTGCCTCAGGCCTCAGCTCACACATCCTTTCCTAGAGCCTTCCCGACTCTGCAACCTGAGTCAGCTGCCTCTTGCCCCGCCTCATGGCAACGTGTACTTTTACTTCAGAGTGCTCATCAAAGTTGTAAACACATATTTTTTGTGAGTTTTTACAAATTAACATCTGTTTCCCCCCACTCTCACTATGATTTATATGCTCCATGAGGGCAGGAATGTGTCTGTTTTGTCCTCCATGGTAACTCCACCACCTAACACACTGCCTTGCACACAGTAGGCATACTGTAAATGTCTGTTCATGAATGAATGAAGTTATTCTGAAATCATCATTTCAGCCCAACTCCAATTTTCTCTACTATTGCTGGTGATAAATGAAACACATTAATGTGCCTTTGAATCCCAGATAACAATAAAAAAAAAAGTCAAAGAATAGCTCACCCATTGGTTAGTTGAAAATTGATTTTACTAACAGATGGAAAACATCAAAGGCCATTCAGATGCTTTTACTTTTTTTTTTTACATCTTTGCTCATCTTCTCTTAAGATTATATTTTCATTACAAAGGGAAATTCTTTGCAAGAGCAAACATCTTTTCAAAATGAGTGTCCTGTGTCCATTTTTCTACTAAGATATTTGTCTTTACTTCTACAGTGTAAAAGGTTTTTAATATATTAAGGCTATCATTCCAGTTGTAAAGATATTTCCCATCTTGTCATTTACCTTTCTATTGTTTACAATGCTTTGAAATATAAGGAGCTTTATTTGATTTCATTTTTGTTGTTTATATTTTCTTTTTATAAGGCGAATTCTATCTTTTCCTTCAAAATTTGTGCTGTTTATGTCATGCTTAGAATGGGCAAGTAAGCTTTTTATTCCTCCATGCACAGCAGAATCTGCAATGCACCCAGGGTACTTTTCTCCAGCTATTTTTCCCACCACCCCCAAGACAATGTAGAGTATAACTCATTCATTTACTCATTCCTCTATTTATAACTTTGTCATTTATTCGGCACCAGGAACCTGGAAAACTGACACAATGCCTATCTTCATGGAGCCTGTAGTGAGAAGAACCAATCATAAATATACTACAAATAGACAAATGTCATTAACAAAAGCATACGCGTACAGTATTAATTCCTGTGGTGAACTTGCTGATTGTAAAGTCACGCTTAAGGGGCTGAGGGCCCTTCTATAATGGAAGGAATTGCCATTCTCGGGTTGGCCCTCCCTTTTCCAGAGTTCACTACTTCCACCATGTTGATCTCTTGTCACGTCCACCCCAAATCACAAGCCCATCTCCACCACTCAAGTTATTTAACCTTTTTGTACCTCGATTTTCTCATCAGTAAAATAGATATACTTATCACACCTAATCTATAGGTCATTTTAAGGATTACAGGAGCTAATATACATGAAGCGCTTAGAAGAGTGCCTGGCACATAGTAAGCACCCAATAGAAGTGAATTATTATTAGTTGAAGGACGTGAATAGATACAATAAGTTTATAGGCAACTCATAAATACAGAGCAGGGTATGATAAGACCCTGCCTGACAGAAGACCTTATGAGGATTCTGAGGAGGAGGCAATCGTACCTGGTTAGAGGGATCAGGAAGGCCTCGTGAAGGGGGGATGGGGCATTTGGGATGGCAGGGTTTGGACGTGCAGAAAAAGGGGGGTAGGACTGGGGGTATAGACTTCCAGAAGGAAGGAATGGCACTCATTCTGTCTGCTCACTGTGTTTCAAAAAGAGGAAAGCTTAGAGGACTAGCAGGAGGGAAAGCAGGATTGGTCCCATGGCACTGTATTTCGAAGAGCTTTGAATAATAAGTTTATATTACTTCATTGGTCATACAGAGAGGCTGGCAGTTTTCGAAAGGGGAACAGTAGCAAGATCGGAATCCGGTTACTAGAATGTGATTAAATCTACTCAAATCCATCATGGTAATAGGAAACGTTTCCTCAGAACTTACACATTGTATTTGCACACCCATGTTCATAGCAGCACTATTGACCAGAGCCAAGAGGTGGAAGCAACCCGCATGTCCATTGACGAATGAAGGGACAAATAAAATGTGGTATATACATAACACGATGGAATATTATTCAGCTTTAAAAAGAAAGGAAATACTGTCACACGCTGCGACATGGATGAACCTGGAGGACGTTACACTAAGTGGAATAAGCCAGTCACAGAAAGACAAACACTGTATGATTCCACTTACACTATGCGGTATCTCGAGTAGTCAAATTCCTAGAAACATAAAGTAGAATGGTGATTGTCAGGGGCTGTGGGAGGGGTTAATGGGGGGTTGTTCTTTAATGGCTATAGTGTGTCAACTTTGCAAGGTAGAAAAGTTCTGGAGATTCGTTGCACAACAATGTAAACATTCTCAACCTAATGAACTGAACGCTTAAAAATAGTTAAGCTGGTAAATTTTATGTTTTTTACCAGAATAATAAAAATAAAACGTAGATTTGCTGCTGGCGACTTCAGCTTTTGCCACTAATAAGCTGATTTGGAGTCCTTTTTGAAAGAAGAGTCAGCCTTATCAACGTTCATTTAGGAATCAATAGTGTCAGGTGCCTCTTTTCCCCAGTCGTCCTTTGAAACGGGCTCATCACAGCTGGACTTGGTGGCCCCACAGTCACAGTCCTAGGGAAGGTGAGCGCAAACCAATGCGACTTTAGTGCCAGAGTATCTAGAATGACATTAAGAAACAGTAGGTCTCAGAGGTTGGGACAGCCACAACGTGAAGTGACTGCATTTAGGACACATGCTGAAATCCTGGGTACACTTCTGGGCGGAGAAGTTGTGAGCAGACATAAAGTAAGTGTGCTTGCTGGGTGAGACCCAGTTGGAAGTTGAAGAAAAGACCTGATTGCAGTGATTATGTGCCTGAATCTAATTTTAAAATATCCTGAACCTTACAACAGAAAAATCCTGTGGTTTGGTAGCTTAAGAGGGGAGCACATTTTTATTTGAGATTCATCCTGTTGACCTTAAAAATAAAACAGCCAATTATATTACCTTCAAAACAAGTTTACTTGGGAATAGCCAAAGACTAGCAATTCAGGTTATGCATGCTGTGGGAATCACGGCAAATCCAACGAACAAGGGAGAGGGACGTTATTTTATAAAGAAAAAGGAGAAATTTGGGAGGGGTTGTTTTGCAGGAAAGTCCATTGGAGAAAAGCAAGCATTCAACGATGGTTTCTCATGCTGAGTGTTGTTGGGGTAGCCAATTTCTGTTTTGGATACAAGGCACATTTCTTCCTGTAATTAACGAGTCTTTCCTTTTAACGACTTCCGTTGGGGTCTGTAATTGACTATCTTTCCTGTAATTTAGGTCCAGTGGTGTTCCTGGGGGCTCACCCTTCTGGCCTCCTGACTCCATTTTCAATGAGGGTTTCCCTTATCAATCTTCACAGTCCCAAAGGGTAACAGATACCGAACAATAAAGCCTCCTCGTCATTCACACAGATAATTCTCACCGGGGATGAGGGCAAGGAGGAGAGAAAAGAACATTTATGAGAATTAGATCCGAGGAAGAGGGAGATGTAGTTTGACCAAGCATATTGTTCAAGCTCCCTTTTTAAATGAAATGTGAATGTAACAGGTTGAGTTAAAAAGAAGTAGATCCTTTTACAAAGAATTGTTTTTTATGTTTTGCTCTTGTAGCCTTGAGAACAAAACAACAAAGTGAAAAGGTAACTTCCCTCCTCCTCTCTTGGGGAGGAAGAGCCTCCAGACCTCGGGCTCTGGGCCTCTGGGTCCCTCACACAGGAGGGCACTGACAGCTCTTCAGTGCTGGGAGCTTATTCCACAGACCACCCCGGCGGTGGTTTGGAAGGTCTGTGCCTGTGGAGAGAAGGGGCCTGGAATGGGGGTGGGACAGAGAGTTTTCAGAGAGGTGGAGCACCAAGGGGTAGGACCCTAGCACCCTGGGGCGGGGGGTGCTGTGTGAATTCCTGAGGATGGAGCACCAGGTTCATGACCTTGGGAGCCCAGGCCAGGCTCAGAGGTCCAAGCTGGGGACAGAGGGAGTGGATGCCACGTCAGGATCGTCTGCTGCCTCAGGGTGCAGCCAAGAGTGAGCTGACCTGGGCCCAAAGCCGGGTGAGCAAGCCCTGCTTCTCTTGCATTCGGGGTTCCTTAAGACCCTGGTTGACAGCGCTGCTCTACAACAGTCATAATCCCCAAGCACGCACTTTCAGAGACCCCATCTTACATCATATAAAAGGTACTGAAATGCACCTGTGTCCCACATTAAATAAAATTTTTGTCCAAAACATTTTTTTGAGTTTTCATAATTTTGCTTCCGAGATTTTTCTATGCCTAACTCATTTAATTTATGTTTGGCTCTAATTTCTGAGGAAAATATTGTGTGTATTGTAAAAATTTGTTTTTTTAAGTTTTTTTATTTTCTCTTTTTCTCCCCAAAGCCCCCCGGTACATAGTTGTGTATATTTAGTTGTGGGTCCTTCTAGTTGTGGCATGTGGGATGCCGCCTCAGCATGGCCTGATGAGTGGTGCCATGTCCACGCCCAGGATTCGAACTGGTGAAACCCTGGGCCACCGAAGCAGACTGTGTGAACTTAACCACTCGGCCACAGGGCTGGCCCCTAAAAATTTTTTTGAACTGTTTTCGAATTTGACAGTTTGTTTTGTTTTTTTTTTTGAGAAAGATTGGCCCTGAGCTAACATCTGTGTCAATCCCCCTCTATTTTATATGTGGGACGCCTGCCGCAGCGTGGCTTGACATCGGTCCTAGGTCTGCACCCGGGATGTGAACCTCGGGCCTCCAAGGCGGAGCACACAAACCCAATGGCTCTGACACCGGGCCAGTCCCTGTGGCAGTTTTTTAATACTAAATTTAATTACTAATAAATAGGCAACAATAGAACATTTTCTAAAGTTTAATTAAGCATCGATTAATTGTGATTTGGCTAGTTTTTTTGAAATGAGTGGCCTTTTCTCATCTTCAGGTCTAAGAGATTCTCATAGGCCCTGAAAAGCTCATGGGTCCTGGCACTCCGACTCTAGGGTCTACTCGATAAAGTATTCCTGGATGTGTCGCAGGAAAAGGGAAGGTGCTAGAAGGATGACCAACATTCCATCTATTACCAGCCTTGTTGAGTGGAAAGCTGAAATCGCATTTAATTTAGGATGTTCAAGAAATGCAGTATTTCTTGTCTCCAGTGTCGTGGAAGGATCCATGCCTGAGACACACACTGAAGAGAGTAGCTACAGGGGGCACAGCTGTAAAAGTTTGGGAAGCCCTGACCTGGTCAGTCTTACTCCAAGGGTCTTCAGGCAGTACCTGAAAAAGGTGCTGACTGGGAGGGGCTGGCTGTCCTGATGGCCCATGTGAGGTGCCCATACATCAAACTCACCCACTAGTTCCCAAACTGTTTTGAATAGTTGCACGAATTTTGAAGTTATTAGCCTCCAAGAGTAAATATCTCTCTCTATTTTGGTGATGAAGATTAGCCCTGAGCTAACGCCTGCTGCCAATCCTCCCCTTTTTGCTGAGGAAGAGTGGCCCTGAGCTAACATCTGTGCCCATCTCCCTCTATTTTCTATGTGGGATGCCTGCCGCAGCATGGCTTGACAAGCTGTGTGTAGATCAGCTCCCCGGATTCGAACCGGCAAATGCCAGGCTTCCAAAGGGGAGCACAGGAACTTAAACCATGCGCCACCGGGCCGGGCCCCAAGAGTAAATATTTTTAAGGACAAAACTCACTTAGCTGGATGTTTGCTAGTGTGTTTAATTTAATTTTATGTTATGCTTATTGCTTGTGTGCTTGTGGTACATAGGTTAAAATGCTGATTTACAAGAGGATATTTTAATTTAGCAAGCTGGCTGTGGTATAAAGTTTTAATTTTCTTTAAAAAATGTAAATTTGCATACCACATAAAATCAAGTGGTGGTTCTGTCTAGCAGCAAGGAAGTAAACTCGAGAGTCTTGTTTGTCCAGATTGATGTATTGTGTCTTGATGACCTGCTCTACTTGGCACCAACACTTTCCCCCAGTGTGTGTTAGTCTCTGCTCTCAGCATGCGATGCTTCTTTGTAAGAGAAAATGATATACTGTCTTACCCCAGGTCCTCTAGAAAACAGAGCCTGAGGCACAACTAATGTGCAAACGCGATACCAGGAAGCAAGAGCAAGAGAAGCAAGAGCAAGGGTCAGTCACGCCATTCGGCTCTCAAGCAGCTGTATGGGAACCTTACTTCTCAGAACAGTTCGTGGGAGGGAGGGCAGGGAGAAAGGAGAAGTATTCATTTTTCTGCTTCTTCACATTTACTCTCTCTCAGTGGTCAAAGTTAGCCCCAAGGGGCACTCACTTCTGCATTCTTCCTAATTGTTTCCTGGCCCTCTGGGCAGCTGTTGGACACACCAAAGCCTTTGTCAGCAGAAGGGCCTTCCTCTGAGTGAGCTATAGGTCGAGGGAGAGCCAGCAAGATGAGGGCAAGACCCAGGGACACTCCTGCCTGCCTACCTGCAGCCTCAGGACTTGCCTGGTCAAACCAGCACGTGTCAGGAATGCTAGGCAGGTCCTGAGGTGTGTCATGCCTCAGTCGTGACCGTGAGGCCCCAAGGGAGCAGATGAGAGGGATACGGGGTGAGGCATGAGGTGAGGTGCTAATGAGTTGTTCTGTGAGCACAAGGGACTGGGAGCAACTGCTGCAGAGAGCCCAGCTGGCACCCTGGCGGAGTGCTGTAAGCCCTACTTCCGAGGTGAGCTTGTTGAGAGCCTCCCTCCAAAAATGATCCAGACCTTCTCTCTAAGCCGTAAGAACAATGTCCATGGCAAGCAACCTTCCCAGAGGGCCATCGGTAGCATTGAGCAGAAAGGCATCTTAGAGGAAAAGTGGGAAGGTTCATAACTAAGTCTAGCACTTACTCCACTAGAAAATAAGTAGAGATCCTTGCAAGGCAGGACAGGTATGTCCCACAAAACATCTTCTCTGGGAGGATGCCTCTTGATTTCAGTGGTTTTTAATATATTTACAAGGTTGTGCAATCATTACCACTATCTATTTCCAGAACATTTTTGTCATCCCAAGAGAAACCCCATATACGTTAGCAGTCAGCCTCATTGGCCCTTCCTCCAGGCCTGTGAACCACTAATCTAATCTATCTCTGTCTCTTTGTTTGCCTATTCTGGACATTCCATATAAATGGAGTCATACAATGTGTAGCCTTTGGCATGTGGCTTCTTTCACTTAGCATATTTTCAAGGACTATCTGTGTTGTAACATGTATCAGTATTTCATTCCTTTTCATGGCTGTCTAAGATTCCACTGTTCATATATAACACATTTTGTTTATCCTTTGATCAGCTGATAGACATTTTGTTTGTTTCCACTTTTTGATACTTCTTGATTTTTAATGCTCAATTCCATACAATGTCATATCTCTTGAAATAATGTTTTCAGCAATATTTATATAGAACGATTTATATTTCTATCCTGAAAACTTAATACAACATTTTAAACAAAAGGAAGAAGGAGAAAAGTAATGATTTATATTCTAAATAAAATTGGTAGAATCACACATAGATATTTTGAAAAGTGTGCTGAGTGTCAATGAAGGGGATGTCTATCTGGGACGTTGCTGGAGCTAAGAAAGAGATCCAAACATCATAGTCATCCACAGTGCATAAAGTTTGTGGTTAAATATTTGGTTTAGTTTCCTCAAAAGCAGAAAATAGAGACAAGGATCCGAGTTTAAATATCTTATTCGGTTAAGGATCTGGGAAACACCGGTAAGGTAGTCAGTGTTGGACACATGCCTCAGAGTTACTCCATCAGGAGAGAGGGAGCAGTGGTCTTTAGCCACCCACTCTGTCGGTCATTGGGTGAGAACTGCTCCCAGGGGGCGTTATTGGAGACATTTCGACCCTGTGACAAAGTCCTAGTCCGGGGACTGTGAGCTCAGTGGACTGTGAAGCCCTCAGGCGGAGTCTCAGGTGCTGGCAGCCGGAACTCAGCAGCTGCAGGAAAGGCCAGGGCCACAGACAGGGTCCACTGCTGCGTGAGTCAGGCTCTCCAGAGAAGCGGAACCGGAAGAACCAACACGTGAAGGGAGTAGAGGAGATCTACTGCAGGAACTGGCTCACGCACTTCCGGAGGCTGAGTCGTCCCACCATCTGCCATCTGCAAGCTGGAGAGCCAGAGAGGCAGCAGAGCCGGTGGTGTCCTTCAGCCTGAGGCCTGAGGCCTGGGACCAGCCCAGTCGGCCAGTGTCATGCCCGGAGTCTGAAGGCTGAGAACCAGGAGCTCTGAGCTGAGGGCAGAAGATGGACATCCTCGCTCAAGAAGGGGGGTGGGGGACAGCCCGGTGGCTGCTGCAGGGGTCAAGTTCGCGCGCTCGGCTTTGGCGCCTGGGGTTCTCTGGGTCAGATCCCAGGCTCGGACCTACGCACTGCTCATCGCGCCATGCTGTGACAGGTGTCCTACATATAAAATAGAGGAAGACGGGCACAGGTCTTAGCTCAGGGCAGTCTTCCTCAGCAAAAAGAGGAGGATTGGCGGCAGATGTTAGCTCAGGGCTAATATTCCTCAGAGAAAAAAAAGAAGAGAGAGAGGGCATTCATCATTCCTCCACCGTTTTGTGCCTTTGGGGCCCTCAGTGGATTGGATGGTGCCCGCACACATTAGTGAGGGCCATCACTTTACGTAGTCTACTCAAGCAAAAGCTAATTTCTTCAGGAACACCCTTGCAGACACACCCAGAAACAATGTTTTACCTGCTGTCTGGGTATCCCTTGGGCCAGTCAAGTTGACACATAAGATGAACCATCACAGCAACATAAGACGTGCAAGCTGTTCACATTGCTGCATACGAAGCAATCATTAATACAAGAATAAGCCTGTTAATTTTTTGGTGATCCGAAAGTCACAATTTGAGACATTTACATTTTAACATGAACATTGTTTATTACATTTGGGCTTTTCACTGTGTAGTGTTGCATTTTAGGAAAAGCTTAAGCATTGACCCGTAGCCGTTACAGTTTTTCCCTTTCAAAACAATGGCAAATAGGACCGGTTGTGTTTGTGGCATTTAACACTGGATTTTCAGGACTGGCGTACTCATGTTCAGAGGGAGACGCCTATTTATAAGCAAATGCTATATTCTAGGTCAGATCTCATTCTGGAAAAAGACACCATCCACGTGCACCTTAGTAGGTGGCAAGTGCTTCACTGAAGAGCCTGCGAGGAGCTGTCAGCGAGGAGCAGAGCTGAGGGCGGAGGGGGCGTGGCTGGGGGCGGGGCGTGGGTGTGCTTCCCACGCTCCCCGCAGTGTAGTCACAGCACCCTCTTTATTCAGCTACCCTTCACTAGCGGACATCTAAACTTGTCTTTTCCTGAAACGTCCCTGGAACCACGCTCACATGACCACGGGAACTGTTTACCAAACAACTTTGTCCCATGAACTTTTACAATAAATCAGAGATGAAGACACAGCAATTTATCAGCTACTGAGTAACGTTGTAACAAATCCTTAGTAAGCCATTTATGAAAGATCTTTCCCAACAATGCATTCATAAAATAAACATCAAAACAGGAGATATTTTTCTTTTTCCCATGGTCTCAAACCCTTGTACCAATGCGGAACACGTGAAGGACGTGTCCCACCCTCACTAGCTGCCGGCTGCCCGGCAGCGCTTCCCCCCGAGGCCGCAGGGCCCACGGCGTGAGGACATCTCGAGTTGGCGGAGGGGCTCCGCGGGTGATCCAGTTACCTCCTCTGTGGCCACGAGACCGCGCCTCTCCGCCGTCACCCGCGGCGCAACTGACGGAGGGCCCCGCGCTGAGCTCCATCGCCGGGCTTGCGGGGAGGCTGGTCCCAGCCAACGAGCGAGGGCTGCAGGGACGCCGGGCACCACGACGGGCCGGGCCTGGAGACAGGCCTGCTCCAGCGCGGGCCGCGGCTCCGGGACTCTGGCGGCCGCGCTGAAGCTCCCTCAGGCTGTGGGCGCCCTGGGACGGCTGCCCAGCCTTCCTCCTGGCTCCTTCCCTCAGTCAGACCCGCAGCAGTTGGACGGGCTCCCAGCTCATCTGCCTTTCTCCCCGTTTTCTCTCACACAGATGTTTCCCCTAATAAAATCCTTTGCCTTCTAATCCCATCTTGGAGGCTGATTCTCAGCAGACCCAGAATAACACACTTTCTTAGTTTAGAACCACTGAATTAGATTCTCTTTACCCAGAATTTCTGGCTCTGCCTCCGAAATAGAAAGCTTATAATACTCAGTTGTGCGTGTTCCTCCAAATCTTGCTCTAGCCAGGTGGCTGCTTTTCTGTGAAGTCACCTGCTACTGTTTACAAGTTGCCCTCAAAATAAACTCTTCCAGACTTAACTCCTCAGCTTTGATTCCGCTAATTAGTAATTTTCTAAATGGTGCCCTATCCACAAAACCTTAAAAATGAATAAATAAAAGCAATTGTTTTCCTTTATATTTCAATTTTCAAATTAAGATAATCAAAAACGTCTATTTTTCTGTTACATTTTTGTTCCTTTGTGATTTTTTTAAAAAAACAAAAATATTTCTGAGTTCTGAAACACTGTTCACTGACGTGGTTATTCTCAAGTTTTACTGGGTTCAGGGACCCAGCACTTGCCCCAGAAAAAGACTTAGACATGCAAAATTTTCACAAAAACCCTACACCAAGGGTCTTTCTAGGCTAAGGAACATTTCAGAATGTCCTCATTGCTGCTCTGAATTTAATGTATTTTGCTTCCTACTCTGAGCTACTTTTGAAAAGGAAAAGTTAAATTTGTTGTTCATGCTGATTCTTTGGAATTCATGTATAAGTCAATGGAACACATAAATGTAAGATTATATAACTTATATTTAACTCAGATGACCATTTTTTCACATAATCTTCCTGTCTGAAGCAGAGAGTTTATGGAGGAAAGTGCAGAAGATAATGTGGGACTATGGAATGCAGGTTCTGGAGACAGACTTCCTAGGTTTGAATTCCACATTGCCATTCCTTACATATAACAAGCACTCTCCCACCTCAGGGCCTTTGCACTTGCTGTACCTTCTTCCTGGAAACCCCTTTTCTCAAATATTTACATGGCTGATTCACTCACTTCTTCAGGTCATTTCTCAAGTGTGACCTTATCAGAGAGACCTTCCTTATGGGCGCCACTCTCCATCAGTCTCTACCCTGACTCTGCTTTATATTTCTTCATAGAACTTGTCACCACCTGACATATCATCTATTTGTTTCTTTACTGTCCATGTCCTCTTGAAAGGATACAAAGCTCCATGTAAGGAAGGATTTTGCACAAACATACACACACATACCCATCAACCCCATTCTAGAACAATGCCTTACACAGGGTAGGTGCTCAATAAATATTTGTTAAATAAATTGTAGAACCTTAAAATAATGTACATTTTGGGATGTTTGCACAGAACAAAGACTACTTCTAATATAATAGTCTACATTACTTTTAACTAATAGTGCTATTCGTCTTTTAATGAGATAGATAAATGACCTTTTAAAGCAGATACTTTGGTCTGCAAAAACATAGTATGGAAGTACATATTGATTTAGTCATCTCGAGATTCCAATAAAACTTCCTTCAGTAAATGTATGTGAAAGCTCACAAATAATTATAACTAATGCTTAAATGGTGCTTACTGCTTTAAATGGTCTACCTATGTTAGTTCGCTAAGTCTTTTAACAGCCCTGTGATACAGACAGTGATCCCCAGGTTACACATAAAGAAGCCCAGGCATGGAAAGCTTGTAATCTACCCAAGATCACCTTGTTAACCAGTGGCAGAGCTGGGATTCAGGCAGTCAAGTCTGGATGCAAGCTCTTAACCACTACCTTATACGGTCTTTCTAGACTATGAAAGAGAAAACTGGAATTAATGGTGAGGGAAATGTCTATGTTTCCATTGTTTGTACTTCCTACTTACAGTGTGAACATAGCACTGCCGTGGTTATTTAAAGTGCTCAAATTGTCTTTTCTAAAACTCGAAGAAAAAAACCCAAAAGGTTAATTGCTTGAACAACCATCCCACACCACTAGTAAAGCACAATCCTTGGCCGCCTCTTTCCTGCCCCTCCTGAGCAGCTTGTTTCTACACACATTGCACCGCACTGAGTTTTCAACATCACCCTTGCAGTTCAGCCCGGGAATACGTTTCCATACCAAAGGCAGTTAGCTTGTAGAATGGTTTTCTGAGAGACAGTAGCAAAGTTGTTATAGTTTTGGGCTTGGAGAGCATTACCTGTCTAGGAATGTTCCTGAGGGGAGACGGCCCCAGGCCGGCCAATCCTGGGAGCACATCTTCTCCTTCCTAGTCTGTGCTGCCCTGGTCCTTTGAGGGCATCAGGGTCCTTTCTGAAGGAGATATCACATTTTTTACTGATTCCAGATGTCCAATGAATTTGAGAACTGCATTTAGTCTGATCTATAATTTTGTACTGTATGCTGGAATTTTTGCCAAATCAATCTGAGAAAATAAGTTGGCAGTATTTCCAGTTTCAAAAGGAGGTGTGAAATGAATTTAAGCTTTGCAGGATGGTGAGGACCTAGGCCAGGCTCTTGATGACCACGGCTTACCACCGAGGACCGTGTGCCGGGAAGCTGTGCAGACACAGGCTGTGGATTGCAGGTGCCTCTGCAAAGACCTAGTTGTGCATCCGGCCAGTTCTGCTTCATTTTCTGGTGCAAATGGCAGCTGTGCCAGTAAGTGTCTATGGATTTGACTGAGTTGCACTGTGTTCTTTTTTTATACTCGTAATTTTGGATTTCAGAAAAGTGAAGGTGTTGAAAAGAGTTCACAGATTTTAAAACTTTACATTAACATTTTTAAAGAGCATAGAGTTTGACATTTCTCCTGAAGCAGCTGCTTCATCACTATTGATTGCCTTGACTTCCAGTTCTAGAAATAAACAGAAGTTCTATCTCACAAATGTTCAAACTAGGACTTAGCAGAGGCTCATGGACAACTAAGTGTATTCTCAGTTCCCCAAGAGCTCACCAAACCTCGTGCTTTATTCGTAATCCATGGGCCTAGCATTATTGGCTCTCTCTATCTCACATTCTTTTGAGAATAAGTAGAATATAAATAAATTCCAAACACATTTTTAAAAAGTCCCTTTGTATTATAACCCTCATCCATGCAGTGGACGCTTCATGATTGGGTCCCAGTATTTCATTTCTCCTTTTTAACCTCCAATTTCCTTTTAGGGACCCATGAGGTTCTCGGAATACTGTTTCTATCCTCAGCCCCTAAGATAGAGCAGGTGACACAGGCTAAGTCAATGACTCAATCAGAGTCTGAGGGGTGGGATGTGGAAATGGGAGGCTTGAAACAAGAGCAAATGTTTTGCTACCATGAAGAAAGCCAACCTGAAGAAGAAGCCAGTGCACGGGGCAGACAGAGTTCAGAACATGAGGCGGGAAAAAAGCCAGAGTACTGATGACATCAAGAAATTCTAGCTCAAACCCCCTGAAGCCTGCCTCCCTCTGGACTTCTCATTTACATGAGCCAATGAATTGCTTTTATTGTTCAGATCTGAACTGTGGCTTCTGTTACTTGCAATTTAAAACTTTCTAATAATAGTCTTTTGCAAGGTATAAACTGATACACAGAGGCAGTTTCTTAATACTGGAACTCTATCTGCCCCACTTTATGGACTAGGATGCTTTTGGCTGCAACCGCAGTGCCTTAACCAATGAGATCCAGGACCTCCATGCTGTACGACGTGGAGAGTTCTCCCCGGAGTCATGCAACACAGTGGCTCTGATGAGGCTGTTTATAACACCACTCAACAAGAAGTTCAGAAGCAGGCCTGCTCTAGGCTTGGTTAATGTGCAGCTCGAGAAGTCTTTAAAGACCTGGATCCTTCAGCTTTCCACTCTGCATCCTCAGTGGCTTGGCTTGGTTCCTCGTAGCCCCAAGACAGCTGACAAGGAGGAGATATTTTCCTCAGAAGTGCCCCAAAGACTTTGACTCATATCTCATTGACCAGGACTGGGTCACCTACCTACACAAAAGCAAAAATAGATGGGGTTGGGCAAATCATAATCTATATTTTTGGGCTCAGGATGGATCCCACTTCCCTGTGTACACTGCCGTTTGATAATCTGAAAAGAATTAGCGTTCTTAACATGGCTGCATTGGCAACTAACAGTGTTTGCCATATCCACCAAGGATGTCATCAAAAATATCTGTTACAAACCTTTTTATGTTCTACCTTGAGAGAAATATTTTTATCAAAATGTTCAAAGCACAATCATACAGTGGAAATAAAAAAGTGATTTTCAAATCCAATTTTTTATGTCTGTTTTATTGTATGTCAATTTTACCTCAATAAAGCTATTAAAATATTTGTTATTAGTAGTGGTATCACAACTGTTATGCTTGACCCATATTTTAATACTAAAACACAAAGTCCCTGGACCTGGGTGAATTCAACATCAAAGATATTAAAAGAAGAGGACGCTCAATTAATCTGTTGTGTAGCAAGATCTTTCAGATGTAGAAGCTACTATCCTCTCCATACCCTCTCTTGAGGAAAATAAGTTGAGAGCCACACAGGAGTTAAAATATTTGTTTCATATGCCTGTGATTCAAGATATATTATTGCAAAACCTAGTTATATTTTTGAGACTAGAAGCAAAGTTTAACCAACAACAACTTAAGAAATGACAAAATGAAGAAACAGAAAAAACTAGATAGGTAAGGAAAAGGAAATTGAACTAAAGAAAAAGGAAAATAGACAAGGGGAGTAATAAAAATATTTTTCAAAAATTATATATGCCTGGCTATCATTAAAAACCACGCAAATATAAGTGATATCTATGTTTTCAGAGATATTGCTATTCATATAATACTCATTTCTTTTGAGTTTTTCAGTATCATCAGTCTCTCGCTATAGAATTACATTTGCTATGCCATATTATTTATTCTGTATTACATTGCTCTGGCAATAATCAAAGACATGCTGTGGGTTTCTGTAACGTCCTGACCTATGGTTCTCCTTCAGTCCTCTTACTTTGATTAGTATGGTAGTTCTCCTGCTACCCTAGAATGGATTCCAGAAATGGAGAAATTGGCTTTGGCTTAATATTTATTACTTCCACTTTTCTTATAATAAGCTCTTAGGCCCCACATATTTCAACATACATCTCCTGCCTTTTCATTGTTTTGTTGTTTATAATGTCATTGGCAAACACTGCGGGGGGGAAAAACAGCTCTAACATAGAGAAATTCTGTCTGTAATTATCATGGTAGATAGTGGTAACAATTGTATCATGGCTTCTCTTTGTTTAATATAATTCAGCTTATATTTGTTAATCAAACGCTTAGTGACAATATGTTGTAAATTGCTGCTTCTGAGATGCATCATTTTCTAGTGTCACATCCTCTACATCTCTCTCTCCTTGACCGGGGTTAAATTGACACACATTTCTTTGTGTCCACATGTACTGGATGGATTCCAAAGCTGCAGCTGCAGAAATCTCAGGTGAATTTTCAATGACATTTTAAATTGGTGCTTCAACTGGAAAAATCTCAGATGGTGGTTGTGATAGGTAGCCTCTAAAACAGCTCCCAGCAATCCCCTCCTTCTGGTGTTCATGAGCTTGTGCAGGCCCTCCCCTGGAGCGTGGGCTGGACCAGTGCTCCCTTCTAATAGATAGTGTACGGCAAAAGTAAGTGATGGGATGTCGCCCCTGAGATAAGGTTACAAAAAGACTGTGGCTTCCATCTTGGGCTTTCCCTCTGAGGGAAGCCAGCTGCCGTGTTGTGAGTCCCCAGTGGAGAGGCCCACGTGGCAAAGAGCTGAGGGAGGCCCCCAGCCCCCAGCCAGCAGGTAACTGCAGCACCTCAGTCCAACAACCCCTGAGGAACTGAATCCTGCTGAGAACCACGTGAGTGAGCCTGGGGGTGAATCCTCACCCAGTCAAGGCTTCAGATATCACCCTGACTGCAACTGGAGCCCCAGGCACCCTGCTAGGCTGCACCCAGACCTCTGACCCACAGGAACAGTGAGGTAACAAATGTTTCACGTTTTCAGTCTCTAAATTCTGAAGTAACTTGTTAAGCAAGAATTGATAACTAATATAGTGGCCAATTTAGTCCTTTTTTCCCCCAAAGACTGAATTGAGAATATTGTAAAATGGACTGTTAGCTCTGAAAAAACAAGAGCGGTTCAAGATTACCAGCTCACTTCTTGAAGTAGCCCCACTCCCTCTGTTTCAATGGTGAGGTGGGGAGTGCGGGGCGGGACCTCCTCCACCACCATATAGTCTGTCCATAATCAGTATTTGTTAAATATATTAGGGTCCATTTTTCATTGCCTCTTTTGCAAAATAGGTTTGAGGCAGTTTATATTAAAGAGCATAAACACAATACAATTAACATTGCAATAGGAAATCAAGGCCAGGAGAAGAAGACTGCATTGCATCTACTGAGGGCGATGGTGGGAGGCAGAACGATGGCCCCCAAAGATGCCCACATCCCTAATCCCTAGATCCTGTGAGCGTGTTATGTTAGATGGCAATGGGGAGTCAAGTTTGCAGATGGAATTAGATGTGCTGAAAGCTGACCTTAAAATAAGGAGATTATCCTGGATCATCTGGGTGGGCCCGGAGTAATCCCAAGAGCCCTTAAATGGGGAATGGGAAGAACCAGAGACTTGGCGTCAGGAGAAAGAATTGACCGGCCACTGCCGGCTTTGAAGATGGAAGGGGCCCAAGCAAGGGAGTGATCTTTTTCTAAGTTTTCAGACCCTTGTCATTTTATCTGGTCATCAGACGAAAAGATTTCAGGGGCAAGTAGGCACCAAGGCAGGCTAATAATTTCAAGCGACTTCAAGCCTCTGCTCTTTCAGTATTGACTCACCGTTTACGTAGAGAGGCTGAGAGTAGTGTGCAGGAAGGGCCCTGCTCTGAGAAGTTCGGCTTAGGCTGCAAATCTGCAAGTCCCACACACTCGGGGAAACAGAAGCCCCATCACAAACACACCGCACAGACCTACACATCTTAGAAGGAGTTTAGCCATGATTTGCTGCTTCTTGAGCAAGCCGCCTTGGAGACGGGTATCCCCCACCCATCACTGTAGAAAAGTGTTCTGACCCATCCCCTTCCCCTGTCTTTCTCCACTGCAGCCACGCTGGCCTCGTTCCTGTTCCTAAATGCCCCTGCAAGCTCCTGCCTCCTGGCCTTTGTGTTTCTGTTTCCTCTTTCTGGTATGTTCTTCCCCATTGCTCCCTCACCCTTTTCAGATCTCTGCTGAAAGTCACCTTGACAGAAAAGCCTTCCCTCTCCATCCTGTGTAGAGTGCTCCTCCCCTGTCACTGTCCCCTTAATCTGCTTTCCTCTCCTTCGTAGCCCCTGTCACTGCCTGACATTTTCTATAGTGATTCTGCACCGTCTCGTCCCCCACTAGAATGTGGTCTCCACAAGGGCAGGGTTCTGGCTTTCTGATCACTCTTCATCCCCAGCATCCAGGACAATGCTAGGTGTACAGAAAGCACACAGTGAGTATTTA
This sequence comes from Equus caballus, assembly GCF_041296265.1. NCBI lineage: Eukaryota > Metazoa > Chordata > Mammalia > Perissodactyla > Equidae > Equus > Equus caballus. The sequence goes on along the minus strand of NC_091702.1, from coordinate 9,161,156 downwards.
ATGAACAAGTGAATGAATGCTTTCTAACCACCTATAGTCATCTTCCCCAGAGAAGTTTCCATAAATGGACTTTTCTCCATCTTGCTTCATTTTCACTGCTGTCTGTGCCATCCAGTGATGCGGGGAGTTCTCTGGCACCTGGGACGCTCCTTGTTGGCCCCGTCCTTGACTGGACTCTGTGAATCCACAAATTTGACCTGTATATGCTCGTTAGAGGGTCAGTAACATCTGTTCTATTCACCTAGAACTTACTTATCCCAAGTCGAATCTAGATCTCTAATAAATAACAGATCTTAGTGCATTGTTTTCAAACTTATTTTAGCCCCAATCCCTTTGTTCAAAGGAGGAGCAGAAGTCTAACACGTAAAACTAAATAAAGCAGCTATGCTCATTCCTGCTCCAAACTCACCCCTCCACACCTAAAACTCCCCAGGGGGCTCCACACCTCCCTGCTCTTCTGAGACCACACAGCAGAAGACATCCGTCTCCAGGCATATGTTATTCCTGGGGATCCCTCAGTTCAGGGGTCAATAACAACAAGGTCTCCTGAGCACTGTATACTCTGAGCATTTTTTTACCACTTTACTACCATCGGAGTCATGGGAATATGTCTAAAGAGTAAGAATTTAGGGAGTTCCACCATCTCTTTCTTTCGGCAGACATGTCCCTTTGGTCTGTGTAATCCAGGGTCTGCTAGTCCTTTCTCAGATTCCACAACATCTTCCCAAAGGTTTAAGATGTTTAAATCCCGGCAACGTTAATGAGACAATATCGTTAATGAAATGGAGGGAAAGCCCTACATAGTCTACTTTTTTCTGTTACAAAAGTCATATACGGTCATTGTAAAAGTTCTCTCAAATACAGAAATGAATGAGATAGACGTGCCCCCCGGCGTCGGGCTGCGGCACAGCTGCAGTAACATCTCCCCTCTCTTCCCTTCCGTCACCTGTGCCCCGTGTGCTCCTGTGTGCAGGAAGTCCAGGGCCTCCTTCCTGAGGCTCCCTCTCCTTCTTCCCCCTATCTGGCCAAGAACCCCGGGCTCACTCAGGCAGAAGTCCCAGGCCTGCTGCTTCCAAACAGGACAGTGTCACCAGTCAATAGCTGATCCCTTTCTTGGCTGATTTTCTTGTGTTGCTTCCACTCAGGATTGCTGTGAAAGTGGTGGTCTGCTGCCCTTGCTGAGCCACACTTGACAACGTCACCAGGGTCCCTGTATCCCTCCTCAGCACTGTGAACATTCACCATACACACGCGGCTGAATGTGGCCACTCAGACAGGGAGGAAGACTCAGGCAGGAGCTGCTCCACAGAGGAGTCCTCCTCTGGAGCCCACAGACCCCGGAATTTCACTATAATTTGTTTCTGTGAAATGATATGTATTCAATTTTGTGCTTTTAAAAATGTTATTCTGAGAAAGTGTTCATAGGTTTCACCAGGCTATCTAAAGAGTGCATGGCACAAAAATGGTTAAGAACCCCTTGGAGAATGACAATTCTCATGCTCAAAGTTCTGTATTCTCAGCCACCCATCACATATAATACATAAAAAGTAAAAGTCTCTTGCAATCCTGGTCTTCATTGTCTCCCCTAAGCCTGGTTCTCCTCTTGAATTTCCTAATAAATTTGAGATTCTTCCTTGAGCCCTCAAATGCCAACCGCTGTGGATTTTCCCTCCTAAGTATTTCTTGAATCCATCTACTCCTCACCTTCCACGGCTACCGTGCTGGGCCACCATTCTTCTCTTCCCAGGAGCATTGCCATGGCCTCCCGGCAAGTCCACTGCTCCCCTACTAGTGCCCATTCCTGCTCCTGAACTCCTGACATTTGAGCAGACACCCAAAGAAGGTGAGGGAGCAAGTTAAACAGATGATGGGAAATCTGGTAGGAGGATCGCGTCCAGGCAAAATGAATGGCAGGTGCACGAACTCTGAGAAGGGAGTGTGCCCAGGGATTGGAAGCCAGTATGAAAGGAAAGGAATGAGTGTGTCAGGGTGAATGGTAAGAAGGTGGGGGACAGTGCACAGATCAACTAGGGCATTCTAAGTCACTGTAAAGACTTTGGCATTTACTCAGAATAAGATGGAAGCCATTGGAAGGCTCTCGGCAAGGAAATAATATGACTTGACTTCCGGTTTTTGTGTTGACAATGGACTGCAGATGAGCTAGGGTGAAATCAAGGAGACCAGTCTGGATTGCAGTAATCCAGGGACCCACGGTGGGAACAGAAGTGGTCAGATTCTGTATATATTTTGAAGATAGAGCCCACAGGATGTGCTGATGGGTTAAGTGTGGGTGAGAGAGAGAGAGAACAGTCAAATATGATTCCTAGGTTTTTTCCCTGTGCACTTGGTAAAATGGAGTTGCCATTTACTGAGATATTAACCTATCAATAATGATGCCTATCTTTCTAGATTCATTTTTTCAATGCACAGAGAAAAATAGGTTTATTTTACAAAAATAGGATCAACTTGCTTTAAAAAGTCACACTTATAAGAGTAACACATCCTCCGGGTAGAAATTCAAACAGGAGAGACGGGACTACATTGAAAAGTGAAGTACTCCCCATCTCACATTTCCACACACTAGACACAGTCACTTTTAAGATTTCTTTTTGTATCTTTTCAGAAAAAAATTTTTGCATATACAAATATTTATGTATGTTCTTTTTCATATTAATAAGATGATACTATTCATAACATTTTTTATACTTGATTATTTTTATATCATTTATAGATCTACCTCTTCATTCTTAATCTTCGCACAATATGCCACTGCGTGCATGTACAATTATCCCTTACCTAGATAGGTATTTTAGATTAACTCTAGTGTTTTACGACTTTCTTTTTTAAATGCCTCTACTGTCTCAGCCAGGTGATCAAGAACAACATCAGCAGTGATAAATCATGTTAATAGCATGCACACTGGATATGATATGTTCAAAGTGACATTTTACCTCTGTGGTCTTCCTCCCCAAACTTATAACTGCAGTCTAACCATGAGAAAAATGTCATACAAATTCCAATAGAGGGGTATCCTACAAATTGCTTAACCAGTACTCCTCCAAACTGTCAAGATAAGCAAAAACAGGGTAAGTCTGAGAAACTGTCATAGCCAAGAAGAGTCTAAGGAGATATGGCAAGTAAATATAACATAATATCCTGGATGAGACCCTAGAACAAACAAAGACATTAGGTAAAAACCAAGAAAAAAAAATCTATGTGAGATGATGGACATTAGCTGAACCTGTTGTGGAAATCATTTTACAGTATTTGTAAATCAAACCATCATGCCATATACCTTAAACGTACGTGGGGTTGTATGTCAATTATTTCTCAATAAAGAAATAATACTTTTTTCTCTGGAAAATAACTAAGGAAATCTGAGTACATTACAGACTTTAGTTACTAATAATGTATCAATATTGGTTCATTAATTGTAACAAATGTACTAATGTAAGATCTTCATAATAGGGGAACCTGAGTGCGGGGGTTTATGGGAACTCTCTGTACTATCTTCTCAACTTCTCTGCAAGTCTAAAACTGTTCTAAAAAATAAAGTCTGGCAAAAAAGGCAAATTTCATAGAGAGAACTTGTATATATCTTTATATATATTTAGAAAAGTGGAATGCTGAGTTAAAGCATTTCTGCATTTAAATTTTTGATAGTGACAAACTGCCCTACTGTTTACTCTCCTGCCAGCCAGATATGAGTGCAACTTGTTCTTTTCCTCTTAGTAATGTTTAGTAGCCTATGTTGTTAGTTCTAATGGTTACGTACTCTCTTCTATGGATATAGCTTAATTCATTTAACCAATCCCCTGTCATAAAATGTAAGCTGTTTCTGATGCTGCAGTATACATCTTTGTTCATCTTTACACATGATGCTTACTTAGGATTAACTCCTCTAAGTGGAATTGCTGAATTCAAGGCCTTACACATTAAAAAATCTCCAAACATATTGCCTAACTAACCTCTAGAAAAGCTGTGCCGATTGACATTGCTACCAACAAAGTCTGTTTCCTCACATGCTCACCAACGTGACTTTTCATCTTTGCCAACCTAACAGGAAAAAGAAAAAGGTATCTCACTCTAATTTATGTTCCTTTGATTGTTCCTGAGTCTGAGGTCTTTTCAAACGCTTGTTGGTCATTTGCATTTCTTCTTTGAGTTGTCTTTTCTTGTCCTTTGCTCATTTGTCTATCAAGTAGGTTATCTTTTTCATAATTTACTTGCAAAGGCTCTTTGTGCGTTATGAATATTAACTTTATTTCCTGTCATATATGCCTAAGTATTTTCCTCAATTTTGCATTTTAGCTGTTTTTGGTGTCTTTTGATGCACTCGCTGTCAATCTTTTTTTACAATTTCTGGTTTTGGTACATGCTAACAAAACTTCTTCCCTTCAAAGACTATATTTTCTCCTATTACTTCAATGTTTTCCCTTTTACATATAAACATTTCACATTCCTCATAATTATTTTAATGTATGGTATGAAGTAGGAATATGTACATACTCCTGTATTATATTATATATATTTCAAATGGCTATTCAATTAACATATATTGAACGATCTGTGTATTCTCCCCTTGACTGGAAATATGGAAATACACTATCTTCATCATATCATTAATCAATTAGTATGCATAGAATCTCTACATTTCACTTTATTTATTGATTCCTGGATGAGTACCACACTATTTAATAACTGTAATTGATGACATGACCATATGTTTTGATATTGTGTAGGGCAAGTCTCCTATGACTAATCTTCATCTTCAAAATATTCATGGTGATTTTAAGTAATTTATTCTCCCAGAGGAACTTTAGAATGCATTTTTCATCTCTTCTCCACACCCACCCAGACTCTTTTTGAGGTTTGGATTAGGAGTGCATTGAATTTATTAGGGAGAATTGTTATGTTTAAAATATTGAAACTCCTCATTCAGGAATATGACATATTTCTCAAATTATTCAAGTCTTCTTTTAAATTCAATATATTAGTGTCAGATATTCCTTGGTAAGTTTATTCTACTTATTTTATAGGTTATTATTGTAAGTAGAGTTTCCTTCCAGTATACTTTCTTACCAATTATAGCTAAAGAAAAGCTATTGCATAAATGAGATTGGTCTGCGTGTGTGTGTGTGTGTGTGTTTGCGAGTGTGTATGTGGTGGTGGTGGTGTTGTGATTCTAAACTTCATCAAGTTTCGTATTAATGTTATGCCAGCCTTGAATGTTATGTGAGTTTATCACTGTTGGCTTGCCTATAATCTCTGCTTAGTCCATATGACCATGATGTATATGCTAATATTTTAAAAATATTCATCTTATATCTGGATATCTGATCTTTCCATCGGTCTGATATATTTTTAAGTTGACTATCCTGGGATTCCTAGGTCTATATCTAGAATATATCATTGCAAATAATAGTTTTGCTTTTCCTTTCTGATACTATGCTTTTTATTTTTCTTTTGCATTGACTAGAACATTCAACAGAATGATAAAAAATAGCAAAAATGATAGTGTAAAAGATGATATGAATCGAACTATGTTAAAATAGAGCTAAGGGCAGGCCCCATGGCCGAGTGGTTAAGTTCGCACGCTCTGCTCCCGTGGCCCAGGGTTTTGCTGTTTCGGATCCTGGGCGTGGACATGACATCACTCATCAAGCCATGCTGAGGCAGCATCCCACATGCCACAACTGGAAGGACCCACAACTAAAAATACACAACTATGTACCGGGGGGCTTTGGGGAGAAAAAGGAAAAATAAAATCTTTAAAACAGAGCCAGAGCAGCCATTTCAGAGGAATTGCCTTGCATGTCTTGTTTTCTTTATCTTCCAAACTAGACCAAACCATCAACATTCCAAGAAGTCACTAACAAAAAGAATATCTTGTTTGTTACGACTCATGAAATTGGACTCTGCTGATGACTGAATTACTAAACAATCAACGAAGTACGAGTCTAGCCTTTTTGCCTGATGGCTGAACCTCAAGCCAATCTATGAAGGACATCCCAACCTCACCTCATCTAGTGTCACTTAACCCTCTTGATACAACTCACCTCAGCTTCCTCCATTTTTCCTATGAAAATCCTAAGCCCCTCTCCTGTAATTGGGACACTGTTTGGGTTTCTACCTGAATCTGTCCTCCCCAATTGCAATTCCTTGATCCCAAATAAACACTTTGCCTCTTAAACTGGTTTTTGTTTTTGTAGGTTGAAATAGAAACCCGTGCCTAATTTCTAATCTTAACAGAAATAGGTCTAAGTCTGGTATTTCACTCTTAAGTACAATGTGTGCTATTGATTTCTGGAACATAATTTTGATATTATTAAGGTAGTTGTCTTTTTCTCCTAGTTTACCATCAGGAATTAATATTTAATTTTATGGAATTTACTTTTTCATCTATAGTGATGATGATTTCATATTCCCCCTTTAATTTGTTAATGTATAGTAACTGATTCTATAATATTGAAGCAATCTTGCTTTCCCTTGAGCATCCTCACTTTTGCTGCTGGGCTCCTGGCTGACCAGTACTCACTCTGCCCCTCATCTAGTGGTGTATATTGTTACCTCCCCACCAACAGTGTCTGCTTGGACCAATAAAAATACGCGATCGATGCACTTCAGTCCACAGGCATTATATTACCTGACTGAAAAAGATGAGTTCTTGGGGCTGGCCCTGTGGCCGAGTGGTTAAGTTCGCGTCATCCGCTTCGGCGGCCCAGGGTTTCGCCTGTTAGAATCCTGGGTGTGGACATGGCACCGCTTACCGGGCCATGCTGAGGCAGCGTCCCACATGCCACAACTAGAAGGACCCACAACTAAAATAAATAAATAGAAAAATGCATTTGATATTCTGCAAACCTGAATGATTGGTTATCTGAAAATGTCTTAGACAGATGATGTGTGTGTTTGAACAAGATAGTTAGTTCAGTTGTTCCCTTTTTAATTATACCATATATAAAAATCAGGTCTAGCTTGTTTATTCCAGACTTCATGGTAATCTGTTTTTATAAAAGTTAGTTTGAAGTTTATGAAAATATAAAATCTTAACTCTTAAGTCTTTGTTGTTTGAGAAAGTGTTTCTGAGCCAGCCCTGATGGCCTAGTGGTTAAAGTTTGGTGCATTCGGCTATAGCAGCCCAGGTTCAGTTCCTGGGCACGGAACCACAACACTTGTCTGTCAGTAGCCATGCTGTGGCAGCAGCTCACGTAGAGGGCCTTAGAAGGACCTACAACTGGGATATACAACTATGGACAGGGGCTTTGGGGAGGAAAAGAAGAAAAAGGGAGATTGGCAGCAGATGTTGGTGCATCTTTCCCCGCAAAAAAAACCAACAAGAAACAAGAAAATGTTTCTATCAAGGAGAAAAAGAACAGAAAATCTGCTATCACTCTCTCATGCTACTGTCATCCTTTTGTAACTTTGGAAGTAGAACTATGTGATTGTGCTCATACTCTTCTAATTTTCTGTATCATCTCCTGTTAATTTTATTAGTGTTTCATGCCTTTAATTTGCCACTAAAATAAGATGTGTATGTGTCGATTCATTTTTATAATGGAAAGTAATTGAGCATGTATTACTTAAAGATGTTTTTATAAAAGTTAGTTTGAAGTTTATGAGAATATAAAATCATGCATATTTTAGCATACTAAATACTATAACATATTGGGAAGCTGTCACAAGGCATACATTTTAAATAACACTTTTGCATAAATTCACTTGATAGAGCAAATCTCAATAGACACTGTGATGATTCCCCTTTTCCCTAAATCATTAGGCTGACGGTATCTTGAATCATTATATTCAAATATGAAAACACACTTTAATAAATAATTGTACTTAGAACAATATAACATCTATACATCATATAGCAGAGAATTCATAGAAACTTTTTTCCTCCCAGTTTGTTTACCATAGAAATCAAATAAAAATTGAATTAAGCATGTATTTCTTCTTATGCCACAGTGCTCCCTAGGTGCCACTTATAAAATAGGTGACATATAGAGATTCAATGTCAATTCTTTATGTCTACATGATGCTGAAAGTGACTTCAGAATTTATTTTTACCGTAATGCTAAAGTCAACCAATATAAAAAAGAAAGCTCTCTGTAGCTTGTAGTTCACATACTTTTTCTTTATGGATGACTGTTGTTGTTTCTGGAACCCTGGGTCTTTTGGGAATGCAAGGATATTAACAATTTGGTGAATGTGACCTTGATAATAAGGCCAAGTTTCATACTTGGGCTCCTTGCCACTTTAGTGATTTTCCCGGTACCTGGCAGTATCAGAGGTTTTCATTACTGTACCTTCATGGCTCCATTATCCTTTACTGTCACAGGGCAGTTGCAGGAGCACCTTGGAATCAGATGGTGCCCTGCATGTCACAAAGTGATGGTGTTAGAGGTGGGGCCTTTGGGATGTGATTAGGTCAGCAAGGTGAAGCCCTCATAAATAGGATTAGTGCCTTTACAAAAGAGACCCCAGAGGACTCCCTTGCCCTTTCTGCCATGTGGAGACACAGTGAGAAGTTGGCTGCCTATGAACCAGGGAGCGGGCCCTCATCAGACACCGAATCTTCCCGGCACCTTGATCTTCAACTTCCCAGCCTCCAGAACTATGTGAAATAAATTTCCACTGTTTATAAGCTAGCTGATCTGTGGTATTTTTGTTGCAGCAGCCTGAATGGACTAAGACAGTGGTCTTAGGCTGACGGAGCTAGGACAATTTGGAGTCTGCTGAGGTTTGACCTACACCCTCGCTGCAGTGAATTAGGACCTTGCGTTTGGCAGTAATGTACATATCTGAGGCCTCTTGAGGCCCCCTGTCCCTGATTACATGGATTTTGCAGTGCATCCGCATTCTGATGATCTCTTTGACCCCGATGTCATGCTTATTGTCTCCTGGGGTTTGGGGAATCTGATCAGACTTCGGAGTCCTCTGGTGAATTTGGCTTTAAGTCCCATCTCCTATCTTGTGCCTGCCCGCCCACCATCTTCTATTGTCGGTGAAAACTTTCCTCAGTCTTTGTGTATGAGAAGTCGGCTTGGGGAGAGACCTTCTGTCCACCCACGTTGCCTTCTAACCCCACGTTTCTCAGGTTAGCAGTCAGGCGGTCTAACGTTAGGGTTAAAGCCCGAGGCAGACATGGAGTGGTTTGCGTTTGATAGAGCATCAGGCGGCTTTCCATGGGGCTGTCAGCGGACGGACTTGTGCTACCTGCTGGCGCAGCTGCAGCCCGGAATCGTAGTGGCCGCTCTGGGGAACTTTGAAATGAACAGGACTTTCACTGGAGAGGCGCCTTAGAAGAACACACCAACAGAAAAACAGCAGACAAACCCTCAAGAGGAGAGCCTCTGTGTCCTTCGTCTAAAAGAGACCACTGTGTTTAGGTAGACCACTCACCTTTCATGTCATTCTTAAGGGCTTTTTCACTGTGTGGCTAACATTTCAACTTTCTCTTCTCCGTGAAGAGGAAGGCAATCAGCCTTTTCCAGGGGTACTTTCACGGTAGTAGTATCAAACTCAGTAACCGAGGAGGCCCATCAGACAGGGGCTTTAATGCCTTAGCAGCCTCTGTAGGCAAACCAAAGCCTAGGCCTGTAGCGCCCCGGGGCTGAGAGTTGCGACCGCAAACCCTCGGGCCCCAGCCACCCACCAGGCTTCCCAAACAAGGCGCCCGCGGAAGCCGCAGCCCGCCGAGTGATCGCCTTGCTTGGCCTCTGCCTCTTCTCTACAAAGTCTTCCCCTGGCTCCCGCTGGTGGGCTGTTCCTGACCACTTCCCATTTGCTGCTGCCAGATTTCAACCCATTTTTGCTCAAAGTCAAAATTTTTAATATGCCTCAATTTATCTTTTAATGGTATAAAGCTGGCTCTAGCTCACCTTTTTTCCTATTTCTCTTTTTCCTCTCACTTGAAAATTTTTAAAGATGAATTCAGAAAAAAATAATTTTGTCATATGTGCAATCTAGGACTATCTGGTGCAAATGAATATCCAAAATGGCTAAGAGAAAAAAGCCAATAAACTATTTGTGCTGCTTTTGCATAAAATGTGGACGAGCGAATTTAAATAATAGCCTTTGCTATTATGGTTATAAGCAGAAAGGTTTTAAGATAAAAGAGGAGCTTTTAAATATGATTTAATGATTATGAATATAAGGTTTATAAAGTATTTTTAAAAAAGGTTTATGAAATATTTCCGGTAAGTGGATGAATTGGAGCAAACGAATGAATATTTCTTTAAATCAACTATATGTCTTCTCCAGGTTTTATTATTTAAAATTAATGCTAATAAAATATTCTAGCTTATATAAAACTAAGGTTGAACTTCTCATGATTTAAATTTTCTAACTTTCCTATATTCATCTTATAGGTCAAATAAGTTATCACTGACTCACCAATTATGTAAGGTTACAAAATATAAAATGGTGTTTAAATAAAGCTGTAATACAGATATCCTTTAAAGGGGTTTTGACCTTATGAAATTGTAATTCTATTAATTATAAGGACCAAATGTGTTAGCTAAAGTTGTAATTATTCAAATCCTCAGGTAACTTCTCAAGACCTTAGAAAACGTGCAATTAGCCCTTAGATACTTGCATAATTTATAAGTGAATAATGGTACAAAGCTTTGGTCACTAAAGATAGTTTCAATGTATCTTTATTCTTATACATTTATAAAGTGACTGGATTAAAAGAATATGCAAATGTTTTGGATGATACCATATATGTGTATTTTGCCATTGTAAAACTTAACAGAGGTACCATATAATGTGTACACATAAGAATTTAGCTAGAGACTTCTTGGTTTTTTGTCTTTTAGTTTCCTCTGTGGAGAAAATAGTTGATCCCTTTGGTTAAAAGTGATTAATAAAAATAAGATATAATTTGTATAATAATTACGGAAAAATATGAAAATATACACACATAGAAGATAATGAGTATGAATTTTTCCTCAAGGAAACTGTTAAAGTGGTAATTTCAGTGTAATAGATGTACTGTTTTATATGTACTATTAAATAATTATATCTTAAAATTTTATTACCTTTTACATAATTATGTGTTTATATATTTTAAACAAATACATATAAAGGCTTCTAAGACAATCTTCGAAAGTCTATAAATGAAAAAGTTTATTTAATGGTATATTCAGTGTTAACGGATTTATTCATCAAAGAAGCTTAATCTTTTTTTGTAAATTAATATATGGATGATATACAAAAAGTAAATTCGAAATTCATTACTGAGTCTCTGGTTTTACTTGTCCCTTGTAATTTCCTCTGATTTCTATTTATTCGATCTCGTTCATTCCACAAATATCATTGAGCACCTAGCCCACGCAGGGCGACCCAGCGATCCACAGCCCAGTCACTGTTCTCACGGCATTGACCTCACTGGGAAAGGAGACAGCGCTCAGGTGTGTGAGACGTCTGGTCTGAGAAGCGCTCTGCAGAGCGAAGCCGCACGAGAAGAGCGACGGGGAGGAGCTCGCGGGCGCGGAAGAGCCGGGCCTGGAGCACCCCGTTGAGCGGCCGCCTGCACGGAGGGAAAGCGCGGGCAGGAGCGGCCGGGCGGGGCGGGGGGCAGGGGGCAGGGGGCCGGGGCGGGAGAGGCGGGCTGGCGCGCGGCCCCGACCCCCGGCGAGGGGTTAAGGCACGCGCTGCCAGGAGACGGCGCGCTCACAGCGACTGAGTGCGGCACCGGCTGCGGTTTATGAGATGAAGACGACTGAAGAAGACGGTGCTGGGAGGGAGATCAGACGCTTCGTTTCGGACATAGTAAGTTCGCGATGCCTCCAAGTGGAATCGTCAAGGAGGCTGTCTTCCATATGAACTGGCCCTAAAACGCCTACACCGAAGAACGACGGAACGTTCGAGATGAGAAAAAGCACTTGTAATTGATAGTTCAGTCATCATTTTTCCACATTCTTTTCAGGTCGTGTCCTGTAGATAAGTATTTTTTCATATCTGTGATGGTAGCATAGATAACAACTGCTCTTTTTGTCACTTAAATTCTGTTAAAAAACGTTTCTCCAGGTTGCTACAGTTGGCACCACATCCCAAAAGGCTGCAGCGCTCTGGGAGCGTGCAAGGCTGGATGAGCTCGGTGAAGCGACTGCAGCTCCTCTTCCTCGTCGGCAGAGGGCGCCCGGGCGGCGGAGGGCGCTGCTCGGCCCTGAGATCCGGGAGCTCCTCCCTCTTTCCCTTCGTCCCTCCGCGCTCGCGTCCTTCGCCCCGGAAGTGCTCTTCAGGCGCTGCTGGCCGGCGTGACTTTGAAGGTCTCCCGCCGCGGTGCCGGTTGCTGAGCATCCCGGAGCCGCGGGCCCTGCGCGCCCGTTCTGCGCCGGCCATGAGGCTGCTGGGGACGGCCGCGGCCCTGGGGCGCGGGCTCCCGCGGGTCCCCGCCGCGCTGGGCTGGCAGGGGAGGCAGGTAGAGTGCCCGGGGAGCGGGGCCGAGCCCGGACTGTCCCCTGGCCGCGTGGCCCTCGGAGCGGCCCGGGCCCCTCTCCCTGTCCGTGCCGGCCGCGGGGCGCGGCCGGGGGGCTGGCGTCGGGTGGCGGGCGTCGGGTGGCGGTGGCCCGCTGTGCCCGGGCCTGGCGCGCGCGGCTCGCAGGCTTCCCTGGGTTTACTCTGGAGGCGCCCGGCGCCAGGGTTCCCATTAGTTTTACCCGCCGCTTCCAAGTTGTGCTTCCCTCTGCCCACAAGTGACCGCAGTGCACTTGGATGTGCAGCCCTGTAGGCAGTGGTTTACATTGTGTCTTAATTCCATAAAATGCAGGATTCTGCCCTGTCCCCCCCGCCCCGCCCCGAGTAAAATAAAGTTTAAAAAAAAGGCGTTAACTTTGTGTAGAAGGAATTGGAAACCTTTTGTGGGCTGCGTTAGAGCTGTCGGTACCACCGCGTGAAGCACGGAAGTCCTCGGACGGCCTTGCTAGCTGTGAACGAGACTAAGGGGGAAGGGGAAACAGCAGAACTTAAGCTGAAAACTCTAGTTCCTAGTAAAGTAGTTGTTAGGATCTATCTTTCTGATTTTATTATCCCCAGTGTATACTTTCAAACCTATAACATTTGATAAAAGTAGTTGTCCCCTTTTAATTAATTATATAATTAATGCGAGCATCTTTTTCTGATTGGTTGATTATGTATTTGTTTTCAGGCTGTGTCTTCTCTGCTCTCCCCTGCAGCCTTCCCTTTGGTAGCGGGAGTTGCGGTGGAGACGTGCCATCTTTTGCCTTTCCAAGCTGTGTCGTATGGTGTTTTGTGTCCGTTGAGTTTCTGTGGAGGAGCGATGTCCGCTGAACCCATGCTCTCTCTTAGAAAAGGTGCACTGAATTGATCGCTCTTACTTTTCAGGTTAATTGGAAGGTCTGCCGATGGTGTTCGTCAGGGGTGATTCCCAACGAGAAAATACGAAATATTGGAATCTCAGCTCACACTGATTCTGGGAAAACCACATTGACAGCACGGGTGCTTTAGTACACCGGCAGGATTGCAAAGATGCATGAGGTGTGTGGTTGTGCTGGGCTCCAGAGTAGTTAGAGCTTGGTTTTACTTGTTTTGTAGTTAATGGTTTGATAAACTTCACAAAACTTGAAAGGTTAAAAGAATGGTAACCGTGGATCTCTAGTCAGTCATATCACACAGAGGATTGCTCAAGTTGGCCTGAAATGTTGCTCTCAGGAATCCGTCTAGACCATCACTGTGGGTATCCTGAGTAGATTGTCTTTTAAGAGTGTTGTCAATATGATGTACCCTTCAACAGCCATTAAAATAGTATATACATAATTTTTAATGTTATTTAGAGATGTTTATAATGTTAAGTGGAAAAAATGGTTTTAAGTAATATATAGTATGAGCTTGAGTTAAATACATATAGCAGAAAAAAATTTTTTTAAATCTTGAAAGTCTCTTGAAGAAATTATTATATCATTGAGTGACTTAACTTTCCATTTAAAAATATTTCTTCAGATAAAAGATCGTCTTGTTAAATCATACGCTTTAAAAGCTGAATCCTTCCCACCTGGGCCTCAGACTCTACATGCAGCAGAGCAGGACAGAACCCGTTCTCTGAACATCTGCTCCTGGACTAACACGAGGCCGGAGGGCAGGAGCGGGGCAGAGGGAGCAACAGTGGCTCTCAGACCAGGTGATTGCTCTGTGGGAGCCCTTGCTGGGAGCAGCAGTGAAAAGAGGGTTAGACAGTTCACAGAGGGTAAAACCTATTACCAGTTTTCTGTTTCAAGAGATGATCTGGTTTGGTGATTAGGCTTCTTTGGAAATTGCCCAGTTAACCATCTGTGTTCTAGTTCCACCTCAGTAAAGACTTCTTTCCTTCTTGGAATATAGGGACAGAGAAATCTGAATCACTGTGCTTGTGTTTAGGTGAAAGGTAAAGATGGCATTGGTGCTGTCATGGATTCCATGGAACTAGAGAGACAAAGAGGAATCACTGTTCAGTCAGCGGCCACCTATACCGTGTGGAAGGATGTCAACATCAACATTATAGATACTCCTGGTAAGCTGAGTTCTTGGTTTTGTTGCAGCTTATTTTGGCAAAAGCCATTTAGTTCTTTTCTATTCTATGACCCAGCTCATTGTTGAGTATCAAATAATACTCTAAAGTGTGACTGTGAATTTCCTGTTAGAGAAATCTGACTTGGGACCTAGAGCATTTCGTCCTTATGTAGTTTCCTTGAAAAATAGTGCAAATAATTTGTGAGTGGGAAGGTTCTCACGTTTTATGTGTTGTAGCTGATCCAAAGGTGCCCATGTCCTGGTATCTTTTTGAAGTGATTTGGGGCTCTGGACCTTATGCTGGGTGAATGGTATGAGTGATTTAAGAAATCCACATTCTAGGGGCCGGCCCCGTGGCCAAGTGGTTAAGTTCGCATGCTCCCCTTCAGCAGCCTGAGATTTTGCCGGTTTGAATCCTGGGCGTGGACATGGCACCGCTCATAGGGCCATGCCGAGGCGGCATCCCACATGCCACAACTAGAAGGACCCACAACTAGAATATATATACAACTATGTACTGGGGGGCGTTGGGGAGAAAGAGGAAAAATAGAATCTTTAAAAAAGAAAAAAGAAATCCACATTCTAATTAGAAGACTTATGTCGTGAAAGATAAAAAACTTCTAATTTTGCATGTTATAAAAAAATCAGACCGCTCTTTAAGACTTTCCCACACTTCTTTGTCTCATTTAGGGCACGTGGACTTCACAATAGAAGTTGAAAGGGCCCTGAGAGTGTTGGATGGTGCAGTCCTTGTTCTCTGTGCTGTCGGAGGGGTGCAATGCCAGACCATGACTGTTAATCGTCAGTGTGCTAATGTGCTAGTTATTGAATTAAGTTTGTTGTGGGTGCCTTCAGTCAATTCTGACTCTAGCGACCCTATGTACAGCAGACTGGAACCCTGCCTGATCTTTTTGTGCCATCCTCTCACCTTCCATCACTGTATCAGACAAGGCTCTGGTGTTATTCATAGGGTTCTAATGACCAGTTCTTTTGGAAGTGGGTGGCCAGTCTTTCTTCCTAGTCTATCTCATTCTAGAAGCTCTGCTGAAGCCTGTCCCCCATGGGTGACCCTGCTGATATTTGAAACACTGGTGGCATAGCTTTCAGCATCACAGCAGCATGCAGTCACCACAGTACGACAACCAAGAGGCAGGTGGTGTGGTTCCCTGACTGGGAAAGGAACCTGGCCTTAGCGGTAAGAGCATAGACTTATAACCAATAGATTGAGCAAAGCACTTTTACTGTACTCTCAAATTTAATTTACAGCAAATTCTTTTCTTTGTTTGTTTTCTGAGGAAGATGCACCCTGAGCGAACATCTGTTGCCAATCTTCCTTTTTTCTTTTTATGTGAGCTGCCATCATAGCATGGCCGCTAACAGACAAGTAGTATAGGTCTGTGCCTGGCACCCGAACCCGGGCTGCCAAAGCACAGTGCGTCAAACTTAACCGGTCGGCCACCAGGGCTGACCCTACAGAAAATTCTGATGAGAAGCACTGCACCCCAATTTTACAGTTAAAAAATGCAGCACTGAGAAAGTAAATGACTTGTCCAATTTTACAATTTTTGCAGAAATTCAAATCTAGGTTTATGTGGTCATAAAGCAGATCTTACAATGTCCTCACCTCAATTCCCTCTTATTTTCAGGTATTCTTTGAAGAAAAATTCAAATAAAAGTAAAATATAACATTTTAAACATAAAATAGAGCTTTTCTTACATTGTTCTCTGACTATTTAAATAATAAATTATCCTAAATTAAAGTTTTCAGAAAGGGTTATGATAAACTTGAAATAAAAGACATTGTAATAAAACTGTTTTATGACAATTAATCTAGATTTTGTGTGGCACTGGAACTTTATTTTCTTCTATAAAATTTTTATTTTTGTTTCTCCTTGGCATTTTTTTCTATTAAAATCCAGAAAATGTTGGGCTTCACGAAGTTATTGGCGTCTTAATTTGATCAAAAGCATTTTATTTTTTAATATCAACTATATAGTTTTCAAAACAGGATCTAAACAAAGTCATTTTAGAAATTTGTGAGGAATAGAGACGCAGTACTATGATCTCTGAAATTGGGCCACAATTTTAATTTTTCAAAGCACTTAGTTTTTAAAATAAAATAAAATCACTTAGTTTTTATTTTGGGTAAAATAAAAGGCTCCATAGATATTTCTACTCCTCAGGCAGGGGAGAAAAACACTAATAAACTTTATAATAGTTATAGCAAAAATATTGTTTCTGTAACAAATGAATGGCTTCATTTTCTCGAACTCTAAATACATTGTACGGCCATCAGAAGTAACGTAAGAGAGTTAAATGCAAATATCATTTTAAATATAGCACTTATTGAAAGGACTGTACTTACAGTGTACCTTTTATACCTATAAATCAAGGGAAACTAAAATCTTCTTGACTATCATTATATTTTTAATGTTAGTAGGAGAGGAACTGATGTGATTAACATATTCAGGCAAGGCCAAATTGAACTTTAAAACTTCTGTTTTATATTTTTATTCAAGTTTGTTCCAACCTTTATAAACTGTCAGCAAATGAGCAAAATAATGAAGATCTGAGGAGTCACAGGGTGTTCTGCAGTGAGTAGAATACTGACCTGGTGATCCACAGAGTTTCTCTCACTGACACTTCTACTGCGGGTAGGATCCCATCCAGTTATGTAACACTCTGCCTGATCTGTGCCTAATGCACAAGCACACGTAATATACTCGTGGGGAGGATACAGTAAAAAAAGAAGACTGATGATGCGTGATATATAGGGGGAAATTACAAGAATCAATGTTTTTGAATTAGGACAATAGAGCTTGAGCTCAAATGGAGGGTTTGATGATGGATTGAAGAGTGAAGACATTGCAGCAGGTGAGAAGGCAGATTCATGGATACAGATACAGGTAGAATTGCAGAGGTGAACTTTGAGGTTCTGATTTACTTCTGTGATTTTTAAAAAGCAGCCCAGGTGATAGAGTGAAAAATCATTGTTGAGAACTATTCTAGGGTCAGCCTATGGGAGGAGAGCCTGAGATTGGAATTAGAGGAGAGTGTCAAGGAATTGAAAAAACAAGCATTGGCTGAACTATTGCTATCTCTAGAAGTTAAGATAGGATTTGTGGTAGGGAGGTAAACAGTGACCCCTGTGCTGGGAAGAGCTGCCATTGTCGGAAGGCAAGAGCTTCAAAGGTGCTAAAATCCCCTCAATAGGCTTAGCTTCACTTCACAATTTCAGTCCAATCCTTGCCTCAGTCTAGGTGATAAGTTTTGAAATTGTCTTCACATTACAATAACTTATGGAACATTAAAATAATAAAAACAAAAAGCTAGTGCCGGGTCTCCCCTTGCTTGAGATGCTATCAATTGATCTGATACGGGGTTCAGTCTAGGTATTTTTAAAAGATCCCCATGTGGTTCTAAAGTGCTGCAGGATAGAAAACCCGGCTCTGGGTGAAGGAAATATAAAGCATCAGAAGCACGTTAGTTAAAACAAAACGAAACAGAGAAAGATTTTCGCTGGTTCTTCTGTCATTTTCCGCAGTCACATGCCCACCCTAGTAATCAGAAAATAAAGCATCTATGACCCCTCTCTCCTTCCTTGAATTTCTCGCCTCTTGCCCTCTTCCTCCACCCCTCCTGCTCCTTTTACTGGATGCTATTGCCAACCCCCACTGCAGAGCACATTGTGAATAACTTTTAGATTATTGTGAAGCATTCTCGTACCCACGTTTTTGCCTCCCCCCACCTCCTTCCTTCCTTTTTTTCTTCCTTCGTTCTATGGGCTTCAGGAAAATGCCTCAGTTTAAGATATACTTTAATTCAAATTTTCAGGAACACTAAATTAGACTGCAAAGCTCTGAACATGTGCTCTTTTTCAATACTTCTGTCCCTTTTTGGACTAAAAGCATATATCACCCAGCACTCTGAGCCTAATTCTTCTGTCTGGACCTCCTCACTGCATCCTGAGCACTTGACTTGGCGTACAGCTCTCTAATTCAACCTGAAGAAATCAAATTGGCTTACACTTACATATATGTCACATTTTTCAAGCATTCATTTTAAAAATAAATTTATTCTACTTAAGTGTATTTTGTTTGACATAAAGCTTTGATTATTGTATTTGAATAAGGATCACACCCTCAAATATTAAAAGAAAATTTTCATTGAAAACCTCTTTTAAAATATTTAACACTAAAAAATTTGCTTGATTCTTTTCATGGTGCAGTTACCACAGTGAAAATGTGTGAAAACTCAACATTTTAGTTACTGTTTGAGTTTGCAATACCTCCTTGTCCAGTTTGATGAAATGAGTATTTCATGGAGAATCCACAGCAAGAACGATAAAAATGTCCTTACCCTTCCCACAGAAGCTAACATCAAGAAGAGTTTTCAAATATTCCCTCTATGCCATGGAAACACCTAGAGCAAGATCGCTCAAGCTGTGCTGTTTATCTGTTTTCACTAGGGCTTTCATTTGATCTTCAGAGAAAGGGGAGGAAGGCTGTGGCATATCACTGGCCCACATTCCCACCTCTAACCAGAGAACCAGAGCTAGTGCAGGGCCACGTGACATTTATTGAATCTACACTTAACATTTTGTTCTTGAGTAAAGAGTTTGGCTATTACAAAATTTTTCTTTTAAAAGTAGAAAATCACTAACTAGAGGCAGATAAGATAGCAAATTGTGAAGAGTCTGCTGAGTACATTGATTATAGACCTGTGTGTGTGGGTGGGTGTGTGTGTGTGTGGTCATAAGTTATTAAGATTTTGTCATGAATTCTAGGAACATTTCGGGCTCCACACAGCATAGGCATTGGTCATCACCCTGCTTACAAATTATACACTTATAAATTGTTCTCCCTGTTTATCCTGAGGAAAAGCAGAAGGATGAGCCTATCCATGAAGGGAAGACAGGAAAAAAGATCAAATGCTTTAATCACACTGTTATCTTGGGGAATTGCTCCAGGTACTTATTTCCTCGTAAAGTATCTTTTAATGGAAAGCAACAGGAAAACAACTGATATCTGGTAGTGGATACTGCCGTGAATGATGCATGTATTTCTACTTTTGAGAGAAATGCTGATGATCCAAATAAGTACTATTAGTCCTCAAAATAGAAAACAAACTCTTGTCATGGAATTTTGAAACGTTGTTGAGTCTATTATTCTGACAATAAATGGAACTGATTTTTACAGCAGATATAAAGTTAATATAAAGTTAATATTCTCTTAATAGAGAATATTAAGCTGGAAACTTAAAGCAGCCACCAGAGCTTCAGATGTTTCAGGGAAAAAATAGCTCAAATCCTCCACTTTTTTTATCTGTAGACAGCAGTATTTGTATTTAAGAAAAGAAGAGCTTCTACATTATTGAAACACTTCTGGAAGGGGAAATTTCTCTAAATGTTTTTGTCTAAGATTATTGTTATTTATAAGTTGTACTCCAGTCTAATCATAAAGAAGACTTGAAGTCCACATTAATTTTTCAGTATCCAGCAGGCACTTGAAGACATGTGATTTTCCTTGTGAAACTAAGTAAAAGATTGGCCTAGAGTGGAAAAAATCCTTCTGTGATAAAAATAATATAGAAAGGCTGAATAAAAAGTGAAATATTATGGCGGTCATGATTCTAAACAATGGCATCAAGAATCATAGAAACGCAGGAAATACAGACCCATCATTTTCAGGTTCAGATATTTACAAGTGACTCTGCAGGTCATTGATATGTGGCTATTTTTAGTTTCTTAGGAGGCTTCTGGATGGGAATGAACAACTGGGCTATGGAGGTAGACAACTCAGTTGCTGACCAGCCACCTCACAAAGCATGTAAGCATGATTTTCTCCTTCGTTTCTGCCTTTGCTAAACGTATTGTGATTAGGCTTACATGGCATTTCTTAGTGCAAATGGAATGAAAAAGAAATCCAAGTGAAGGGCTGTTTACACTAGTGATGAAGGGTTAGAATTGGAATCTTTTATGCGAAGTCAAATAAATTGAAGCGCAAGAGTTGAATTGTGGGGCAGTTTATGCATAGGTTTATATGCATATGTATAATTTTAGACAGTGCCCCAATAAACATAACATTCTTCCTCAATGCATAGATAAAAACGGATGTAAGATGGCTGACTCATTCATTTGATTTCAGGAGATGTTCACAGGAAAGTTGAGACTCTCATGAGACATAATAATTCTGGGTAAAATCAAACTTCCAGGTATTGATTACATGAAGGAGCTGATATTTAGGGCACATAAGCTTGAAAGCACTGATATGAATATACCCTTGCTCAGGAATTACAAGAAAAAACAACTTTATGTGCATAAGGATAAGTTAAGAGAAGAAGAATCATTCTCTGACCACATATTAGAGAGAAATATTCTAATCTAGCAAAGAATCTCTAGAGAGAAGTATAATAAGACATAATACCCTACATATACTGGATGACAAAACCTTCTGAAACATGCACATCTAAGGAAAAACAAGTCAAGGGTACTGATCAGTTTATGGGCAATGGGCCAAAAATTTAAATAGAAAGAAGTTTACTGTATTATTCTACAAACTATAGGTCATTAAGGGGTGAAGAATAGGGACCTGTTATATGCTGGATATAATAAAATAAATGATTAGCTGAAAGTACAAAGTACAAAGTTTCTGTTTTCCTTTAATTGCTTTGGGATCGCAGCAAAGAACAGATATGGTACAGGGTCAGGTGTAAGTCACTTGTGCATCTTAATGTTGCGATGTTTATTTTCCCCTTATAATGTCATATACTTTCAGCCTCTTGACCAAGATACAATACATACATTCAACAGGATCACATTTAGTCTTTGAATATACTGAGTGTGATGTGGGAAGATATTGAATGGAAATTCATAATAAAGAACCATTAGATCAAGGGAGGTCTAAAACATTAAATAATTTTGAAGAGCTCTGTGGAAAGAAAGGAAATTATTTCAAAGGATAACCTCTTAAAAATAAAATACTATATTTCTAAGAGAGCAGATGGTAAAATTATTGAGTACAATGCTTAAACTGAGTTGAAAAAGCTGATTCAAAGGCCACCAAGGAGGAGCTGCTGGCATATCCAGGAAATGGGGTTAAATTTGTCAAAAAAGACAAAACTGCAATTTCAAGAATTAGGAGAAGGTATTTGGGAATCTTTAAAACGTAGTAAACATTTTTTATGCAGTATGCTGTTAACCAGCAGACCATCCAGTTGTGATTTGCTAAGAAAAACAAGCAAACAGAACTTTGAGATCATATCTTTTTCTGATTCCTCTAAAAGTTGCCAATCATAATGCTCTTAAAAATAAAATTTACCTCTTTGTATATGGCTATTTCCATAAATCACTCATAGCCTCCTCTTCAACCGTCTCCCAAATATTTTCCACCAACTAATTCACTTACACAGGATGATGCAGTCACTTATTAGAATGCCAAGAGGAGATTTGATTCATCCTGCTATTTATCCTTTTTTTTGCAATTTTTCATCAACTTCAGCTATATTTACTGTAAGATCCATTAGGACAAAGAGGTTACTTATTTTTATCACTGGAGTATCCCAAGCACAACATCCTAACACAGACTCCAACACAGAATAAATATTCAAAGAATCTCCCTGGATAAATGAAGTCATAGGTACATAAATATGCATTAAATGCAGACATTATTCTCTTTTTTCTTTATTCTCAATTTCAGCATTATCAACAATGTGATTGTCATGCTTCAGTTTAATGAGCTGAAGAAATATATGGCTCATGCCAGTGCATTGAAGAGTATTAATACCATACTGAGAGATGTAAAAGACTGACGTATCCATTCTCGATAAGTATGAACTGAATAGCCCCTAGTCTCATATGAAAGATAATATAAGCATCAGTTTAATTTCAGAAGCCCATGTATGTGGGTGCATGTATTTTTGTGTATACATATTTATGCAGTGAATTTTTTGAAGGCTAATGTGACTTACAGTATTTAAGATTTTGTTTTTAACAGAAAGATGCTGCAATATTAATTAAGATAAAGAAAAATCAATTTAAAATATATACATTGAGCTTATGTTTCTAGTAATGTGGCAGAGTAAGTATATGAAAGATCCGTACTCCTCAAAACAATTGAAAATTCAGACAACAGATAAAAATCACTTTTTTATGAATGGGTGATATAGACAAAATATTAAAGAATCCCCTCTCTGCACCTCCACTCCAAAAAAGAGAAACTGCAAAAAAAATCCAGAGAAGTAAACAAATATTGCTTCAGTAAGCTAGTGGTTCCGGTGGGAATATCCACCGATCAACTGTGACCAAAGGCTTTGGTTTCTATAGCCACTTCAGAGGCAAGGGAGCCTGCAGACCAAACAAGATGAGATATTTAGATTAGTGAACCAAGCCCCAAAATAAACTTGAGACCATGGAGATCTAAACCCTCAATGAAATGGTGAACTAGGGGGAAAAATCTGTCTTACAAGAGAAGACAGGTTTTCCTGCTAAATCACCAACAGCTACTAACTACTGCTGATCTATGATCTACTTCATATGCCCTCCTTGCCTCTCTGGCCGTTAATTTTGTAATGTGACAAGACTCAGTAGTTTGACTCCTTTATTTTCTATCCATATTAATTTCCTTGTGGCATCATCCTGTCTGATAAATTACATTATATATAATATAAAAGATATATATAGGTGTATATAGTGTGTGTGTAAAATATATATATAATGATTATTAGAATTGACTTTCAAAATTATATTTTATGCTGTTCTTTTCATGTTGTTGATTTCTGTATAATTACTTTTCAGATTAAAAAGCACCACATTACTATTTGTGTTTTATTTAGTCTCTCCTACATAATGCTGCAGTTTACCTTTATTTCCATTATTATTACATATTTGTGTCTCTTCTGCTGGTGTTTGCATCACGAGAGCAGTATCAAGCCTACTGTTATTCACCAGTGTCCACGGCACACAATAAAAGTTCAATACCATTTTAAAAAATAAATACAGGAATATAAGGAGGATAGTAACCCTGCGTCCACTTGATTAGAATTTGTACCTTCCAAATTATATAAACTCATCTACATCCAGAGAGGAGGGTGTAGAGTTTTTCTTTGACTCCTACTGGATAGTTCTCTGCACCTTCACCTTTTTATTTGCTCTGAGATCCTGGACCACTCAAGTACAGAAGATAAGACTCCACCTTTTTACTCTACTTTGTAAGTTTATCAGTTCTGTGAAGCAAAACACACAGAAAGGCCTAGCAAGTGACTAACCTAAAAGGAAAAAAGAAACCTACATATTGATAAAAGTAAGCAACAGCAAATCCATCCGACCATTTACATTTTCAAATATTGTTCATCTACATTTTAATTTTTATGTTTGTTTTTACTGCAGTAACATTGGGTTATAACATTATATAACTTTCAGATGTATATCGTCACGTATTTCGGATTCTGTGTAGGTTATATCACGTTCACTACCCAAAGACTAATTACAAGTCATCACCACACCCATGTGCCTAATCATCCTTTTCATCCTCCCCCCTCCCCTTCCCCTCTGGTAACCACCAATCCAATCTCTGTCTCTATGTATTTGTTTGTCGTTGTTTTTATCTTCTACTATGAGTGAGATCACGTGGTATTTGACTTTCTCTCTCTGACTTATTTCACTCAGTATAATACCGTCAAGGTCCATCCATGTTGTCACAAATGGCCAGATTTCATCATTTCTTATGGCTGAGTAGTGTTCCATTGTGTATGTACACCACATCTTCTTTATCCATTCGTCCCTTGATGGGCACCTAGGTTGCTTCCAAGTCTTGGCCATTATGAATAATGCTGTGATGAATGTAAGGGTGCATATATCTTTATGCGTTAGTGTCTTCAAGTTCTTTGGATAAATACCCAGCAGAGGAATAGCTGGATCATATGGTAGATCTATTCTTAATTTTCTGAGGAAATTCCATACCATTTTTCCACAATGACTGCACCAGTTTGCACTCCCACGAGCAGTGTACAAGGATTCCCTTCTCTCCATATCCTCTCCAACACTTGTTATTTCCTGTCTTGTTAATTATAGCCATTCTGCTATACTATACTATAATTAGTATACTGTACTATACTATAATCAGATGATATCTAATTGTAGTATTGATTTGCATTTCCCTGATAGTTAATGATGTTGAACATGTTTTCATGTGCCTGTTGGCCATCTGTATATCTTCCTTAGGGAAATCTCTGTTCAGATCTTTTGCCCATGTTTTAATTGGGTGGTTATTTTTGTTGTTGTTGAGATGTATGAGTTCTTTGTATATATTGGATGTTAACCCCTTATCCAACATGTGGTTTGCAAATATCTTCTCCCAATTGTTAGGTTGTCCTTTTGTTTTGTTGATGGTTTCCTTTGCTGTGCAGAAGCATTTTAGTTTGATGTAGTCCCATTTGTTTACTTTTTCTTTTGCTTCCCTTGCCCAGTCTGATGTGGTACTTGAAAATATGATGCTAAGACCGATGTCAAAAAGCATGCTGCCTATGATTTCCTTTGTCAGAAATTAGCTCTCCATATATTTGTGGGTTTATTTCTGAGCCCTTGATTCTCTTCCATTGATCTGTGTGTCTGTTTTTGTGCCGGTACCATGCTGTTTTGGTTACTATAGCTTTGTAGTATATTGTGAAATCAGGGAGTGTGATACATCCAGCTTTCTTCTTTTCCCTCAGGATTCCTTTGGCAATTCATAGTGTTTTGTTGTTCCATATAAATTTTACGATTCTTTGTTCTATTTCTGTGAAAAATGTTTTTGGAACTTTGATCAGGATTGCTTTCAATCTATAGATTGCTTTAGGAAGTATGGACATTTTAACTATATTAATTCTTCGAATCCAAGAGCACGGAATATCTTTCCATTTCTTTGTGTCTTCTTCAATTTCCTTCAACAATGCTCTATAGTTTTTGGTGTACAGATCTTTCACCTCTTTGTTTAAGTTTATTCCTAGGTATTTTATTCTTTTTGTCGTAATTGTAAATGGGATTGTATTCTTAATTTCTCTTTCTTCTTCTTCATTGATAGCGTATAGAAACACAACTGATTTTTGTATGTTGATTTTGTATACTGCGACTTGACTGTATTCATTTATTATTTCTGAAACTATTTTAGTAGATTCTTCATGGTTTCCTATATATAAAATCATGCCGTCTGCAAATAGTGAGAGTTTCACTTTGTCCTTTCCAATTTGGATCCCTTTTCTTTCTTTTTCTTGCCTGATTGCTCTGGCTAAGGACTTCAAATACTATGTTAAATAAGAGTGGTGACAGTGGGCATCCTTGTCTGGTTCCTGTTCTTAGAGGGATAGCTTTCAGTTTTTCTCCACTGAGAATGATATTAGCTGTGGGTTTGTCATATATGGCCTTTATTATGTTGAGGTATTTTTATTCTATATCCATTTTCTTTAGAATTTTTATCATAAATGGATGCTGTATCTTGCCAAATGTTTTCTCTGTATCTATTGAGATGATCATGTGATTTTTTATTCATTTTGTTAATGTGGTGTATCACATTGATTGACTTGCAGATGTTGAGACCCATCCAGGAATCTCATCCCTGCATCCCTGGAATAAATACCACTTGACGATGGTAAAAGGTCTTTTTATTGTATTACTGTATTTGGTTTGTCAATCTTTGTGCTGTCCTTACCTGGTTTTGTTATCAGGGTAATTTTGGCCTCATAGAAAGTGTTAGGAAGCGTTCCATCTTCTTTGATTCTCTTACATAGTTTGAGAAGGATAGTTATTAAGCCTTCATTGAATGTTTGTTAGAATTCTCCAGAGAAGCCATCTGGTACTGGACTTTCATTTTTTGGGAGGTTTTTGATTACTTGTGTTTGGTCTATTCAAATTCTCTAATTCTTCTTGATTCAGTTTTGGGAGGTTGTATGAGTCTAAGAATTTATCCATTTCTTCTAGGTTATCCAATTTGTGGGCATATAGTTTTTCATAGTATTCTCTAATGACCCTTTTTATTTCTGCAATATCTGTTGTAATTTCTTCTCTTTCATTTCTAATTTTATTTATTTGAGCCTTCCCTCTTTTTTTCTTGGTGAGTCTGGCTAAGCATTTGTCAATTTTGTTTATCTTCTCAAAGAACCAGCTCTTAGTTTCATTGATCCTTTTTACTGTTTTTCATTTTTAGTCTCAATTCCATTTATTTCTGCTCTGATGTTTATTATTTCCCTCCTTCTGCTGACTTTGGGCTTGTTTGTTCTTCTTTTTCTAGTTCTCTTTGGTGCATTTTAAGGTTATTTATTTGAAATTTTTTTTGCTGGTTGACATGGGCCTGTATTGCTATGAATTCCCCTCTTATGACCTCTTTTGATGCATCCCATAGGAGTTGGTATGTTGTATTTTCATTTTCGTTTGTCTCCAGGTATTTTCTAATTTTGCCTTTGATTTCCTCATTGATCCAATGGTTGTTCTATAGCATGCTATTTAGTCTCCACATATTTCTGACGTTCCTAGTTTTTTTCTCATGATTGATTTCTAGCTTCATAGCATTGTGGTCAGAAAAGATGATAGGGGGTGATTTCAATCTTCTTAAGTTTATTGAGGCTTGCCTTGTTTCCCAACATATGGTCTCTCTTTAAGAATGATCCATGTACACTTGAGAAGAATTTATATTCTGCTGTTTTTGGATGGAATGCTCCCCATATATCTATTAAGTCCATTTGATCAAGTGTTTCATTTTAATCTACTATTTCCTTGTTGACATTTTGTTTGAATGATCTGTCCATTGATGTAAGTGGGGTGTTGAGGGCCCCTACTACTATTGTGTTGCTGTTAATTTCTCCCTTTGGGTCTGTTAATAATTGCTTTATATACTTTGGGGTCCCTGTATTAGGTGCATATATATTAATAAGTGTTATGAGCTCTTGGTGGAATGTCCCTTTCATCATTACATATTGCCCCACTCTGTCTCTGATTGCCTTTTTCAACTTGAAGAATGCGTTGTCTGATGTAAATATGGTAACTCCTACTTCCTTTTGTTTGCCATTAGCTTAGAGTATTATCTTCCATCCCTCCACTCTAAGCCTATGTTTGTCTTCAGAGCTGAGATATGTTTATTGGAGGCAGCACATTGTTTGGTCTTATTTTTTAATCCCTCCAGCTACTCTACATCTTTTGATTGGAGAATCAATCCATTTTCATTTAGAGTCATTATTGATATATGAGCACTGAATACTACCATTGTATCTCTTGTTTTCTGGTTGTTCTCTTTATTTGTTGTTTCTCTTTCTTTGTATTCCTGACTACCATTTCATTTCAGTAGTTTTCTGAAGACGTTTTTCTCCATTTTCTCTCTTTTTATGAACTGTGGCTTCTTCTCTGATTTTTGTTTAGTGGTTACTGTGAGGATTGTATAAAAGATAGCATTGATGAGATAGTCCCTTTTCTCATAGCCTGTTATCTCCATTAACCTAAGCAGGTTCCTTCCCTTTCCTCTCCACTTCTGAGTTATTGTTACAAATTTCTCTGTTTTTTATGATGTGAGTTTGTGACTATGTTGAAGCGTTTACCATTACTCTTGATGTTTTCTTTCCCTTTCTCATTTAATTTATAATTCAGTCTTTGCCTCTCTGTTCTGACAGAGAGCTGCAGTTTTCTGTCTATTTATCTCCTTGCTCAGAGCTTTGTAGACTTTGGCTTTTTGTTTCAGTGTGAGGGCATCTTTAATTATTTCTTGTAGGGGAAGTCTAGTGGCAATGAACTTCCTCAGCTTTTGTTTATCTGCAAGAGGTTTTATTTCTCTATCATATCTGAATGAAAGTTTCATTGGTTATTTTTATATCAAGTTATTTTCTTCTGCCTTGCTGCTCTTAATATTTCTTCCTTGTCATTGGCTTTTGCCATTTTTACTATTTATGCCTTGGATAAAGTCTTTCAGCATTGGTGTGATTACATACTCTATTAGCTTCATATACTTTTAAATCTGGAAACTCCTTTAAATTGGGAAAGTTCTCAGGTATTATTTGTTCAAACAAGCTCTCTGTTCCTTTTTCACTCTCTTCCCTCTGGAATACCTATAATCCTTTTGTTGCTTTTCCTAGTTGAGTGGGATATTTCTTGAAGAATTTGTTCATTTTTAAAATATCTTGGTTCTGTCTCCTCCTCCACCTGTAGAATGTCTATATTTTTATCCTCTAAATCACTAATTCTTTCCTCTATAACATCTGCTCTATTTCTTAAGGGTTCTGGATTATTTTTTATTTCACTGATTATGTTTTTCATATCCAGGATTTCTGCTTGATTCTTTTTTATAGTTTCAAGCTCTTTACTGAAGATATTCATTTTATTTCTGATCTCATTATATTGCCTTTTGGAGTTCTCTTGTAAATCATTGAGTTTCTTATGAGATAGATTTTTAATTCTCTGTCATTTAGATTGTAAATCTCTGTGCCTTCAGGGTTGATTTCTGAAGAATTGTAATTTTCCTTCTGGTCTAAATTATTGCTGAATTTTCTCATGGTGTTTGACCAACTAATTTTTTGTCAGGGCAATTGTGGTATTATTAGGTTGCAGATTCCACCTGTTACTGCTAGGGGGAAGCAGAAGAAGAATTTCTGGCCACCACCCCTTCTGCTGGAAGCTGTGGGGGTAGTGTCGGCACTTGCCCTGGCCTGGAGTGGGTTCAGGCTGTTGTGTGGACTGTGCTTGGCAGGTGGGCCTCCTACTGGACTGATCTATGGCCACTTTTTGGCACTTCAGTGGCACGGTGGTCTCCCTCTCCTCATGGGGAAAGTGATCACGTGCAGGCCAACGGTTGCTACTGCCTCTTCCCACAGCCACCCCAGGACATGCTCCCTCCTTTGGTGCTTAGCAGGACTATGGGTGCCTGTGCAGGTCCGGAGTGTGCTTTCCCCAGCATTTTGACCTGCTGACCCTCTGCTTGTGGTCTGGGGAGCTGTGCTTGATGGACTGGGCTTCTTCACTGGGACCAAGCTTGGGCCACTCCTTAGTGCCATAGGTGCTTAGTGGGCTCCCTCTCCCTGCTGGGAAAGTGATCGTGAGTGGGATAATGGCTGCCACTGCCTTTTCCCACAGCCACCCCAGGACATGTTTCCTCTTTTGGGGTTCAGCAGTACTATGGGTGCCTGCACAGGCCTAGAGTGTGCTTGCCCCAGCCTGCAGATCTGGGCCTCTGCTCATGGGCCAATGTGCTTGGTGTGTGGGGCTTCTTTGCTGGGACTGAGCTAGGGAAACTCCTTGGTGCCACAGGTGCATGGCAGGCTCCCCCTCCCCACTAGGAAAGTGATCATGAGTGGGCTAAAGCCTGCCACTGACTCCTCCTACTGTCACCCCTGTGCATGTTTCCACTTTCTGCTCACTTGTACCAGGTGGAAAGTATTTGTCTGCAAGCACAGGGCTACCAGGGGAGAGCAGGGAGTGCTCACCTATCTCTGCCACTTACTGGGTGGCCAGTCCATCCAACCTCAGGTGTAGAGCTGGGTGTGTCTCTCAGGCATCCTCTTGTGCTTCATAGGATTCCACCATTGGTCAGTGAATGTCCATTTAGTGATAGTTAAAAATGGGGAGAGACAAAGGGAACGTTTAACTCTGCCATGTTGCTGATGTCACTCCAGTTTTTATTCTTAATATACTATGAAATGTGATTTATTT
Source organism: Equus caballus (assembly GCF_041296265.1). Lineage (NCBI taxonomy): Eukaryota > Metazoa > Chordata > Mammalia > Perissodactyla > Equidae > Equus > Equus caballus. Next base: position 9,130,984 of record NC_091702.1, on the reverse strand, counting down.
TGAGTGGAAGACATTTACTATTAATTGCTGCAATTAATTATTATAATTAGTAACTATTCATAATACACAACTTTGCAGTGAAAATTTTTCAAGGATCAATAAAGATAAAATAACCATAGAGCATATGGAGAACTGCAGTATGAAAGTTCAGAGCTTTTGGGGCTTTTATTGTTAAAATATACTTTATTTCTGAAACAATAGGTTATATGTAACATCAAGGCAACTTGAAATACATTCTTTTCTTTCTTTTTTTAGTGAGATATAATTGACGTATGACATTTTGTAAATTTAAGGTGTACAACGTGTTGATTGAAGGCATTTATACATTGTAATGTGATTATCACCGTGGGGTTAGCTCATACCCTGTTTCACGTCACATGATTATATTTTTGTGGTGATAAAATTTAAGATCTAGTCTCTTGCAACTTTAAAGTATATAATACAGCATTGTTGACTACAATCACAATGCTGTACGTTATCTCCCCAGAACTCGTTCATCATCTAACTGGAAGTTTGTGCCATTTTAGCAGCCTCTCCCTATCCCCCGCCCCCAGCACCTGGTAACCACCATTCTACTCTCTGTTTCTATGAGTTCAGCTTTTTTAGAGTCCACATACAAGTGATAAATCATTGAAAATATAGATGTTATAATTGAACCAGTTGAGCAAGGTTTCATTATCTGTATTTTTCTCATTAGTATTATTTCTTATCAAATTTCCACAACCCAGAGCCAGGAAAAAGATCATGGCTATTCCATAAAAATCTCTACCTTATTTTTAAACAATAGTTGCAGAACTGTAAAATTATGGAAATTTGCTTCATATACCTCCTAATTTATATTTAACTATCTTTCCTTTTTTTCCTTTAAGGAATTCAACTTGAATTTGCCATCTTTACTTTCCAAGGTTCTTAATAGGCATTAAACGAATGTATTCATGTTAAAGAAAAATAGTAAATTGAGAATTTTTATTAATTTTTACTATTTTTAAGTAATATTCCTAGAGGGAAATTTAGACAAATTATTTTCTATATCTAATATAGATCTAAGTAATAAACTAGCTCAGAATATTCTCTTTTTATAATGTGTGAAATACAGATTAAATTTTACATAGATTAATTGGAAAATATAAATATAAACCAAAAATTATTTTTGTTAAAATGAACTACTTTCATATATCGTGTTTTTAACCTTGGTTCAAATAATAGTAAATCCAGAAGATATTCTAAAGTAGATGTTATAATGTTCTTAAACTTTTAAAAGGAGAAACATCTTGCCTTTTTCAAAGTATTCCTGTTTAATACTACACATATTTGTAGTATTTGTGTTCAGCAAGTGACACCTTTTGTCACTTTTAGAGGAGGAGTCCCACTCCAGCAGGAGCAGCAATCCCAGGATGTCAACTCACTTCATGGTTTGGGGTCACCAAGAAAGGTAAAAGTCACCAGGAACTGGTGATGGAACAGTGCTTTACTCACACTGGGAAGAGACAGAGTGAGATCAGCTTGTACAATGAGCCTGGGTCCCCAGTGGCCAGCAGGTCTTGCCCCACTGCCAACACAGTGTGATGGTCTGCAAGCAGCCCCCCTCCTGCTGCAAGCAAAGGATCCCATCCTTCCCTGGTGGGGTTGACATACCGAAGGCTGGGACTGTGCCTGAGAGCTATCTGAAGCACAAGCTTACGCAAGACAAAGAAACACATCAAGCCTGGATTAGGGAAAGAGACTCTCAAGCAAGGCCCTATGTCTAGCAAATGCTGTGAGGGCTTACCATCTCTTTTGCAAGGAAATGTTCCAGGCCCATTACAGGGCCATGCAAAGGTCAAAAGACTGCACGCACAAGACTGCATTTTTCAGCAATTTGCAATCCAAAAATATTTATAAACATGATGTGTATAATAAAAGAGTACTAATTCAAAAATAGTTAATAATTTTCTTAAAATATTTTGCATTTCTCCTTTTCTTTAAAGCACCTGGTTTGGGTTATTATAAATCATATTTATTTAAACTACATTATTTGCTTTATTAGTTAAAAGATTCAGCATACTATTAATTCAGTGCTGATGAAATCTACATTTTCTTTTACAATATTATTGTCTATATTCATTATACTGTGCATTAGATCTCTATGGCTGATTTACTACTCATTTCAAGTTTGTACACTTAAATACCATCAGTCTTATCCCCCCTTCCCTGGGTAGGCCACCCTTTTACTCTATTTTTTAGAGGTTTAACCTTTTTTAGATTCCTCATATAAGTGATATCCTACAGTACTTGTCTTTCTGTGACTGACATCTTGCTTAGCTTGGTGTGCTTAAAGTTTATACAAGCTGTGGCAAATGGAAGGATATCCTCCTTTCTTATGGCTGAACAATATTCCATTGTGTATGTGTACCACTTCTTTTTTATCGATTCATCCATGATGGGCATTTGGGTTGTTTCCATATCTTAGCTATTGTGAACAGTGCTGCGATAAACGTGAGCATGCATATATCTCATCAAAATGCTGTTTTCATTTCCTTTGGGTGTACAGCCAGAAGTGGAATTGCTGGATTATATGGTAGATCTATTTTTAACTTTTTGAAGACCTTCCATTATGTTTGTCATCGTAGTTGGACCAATACACATTCCCAAGACCTATGTATAAGGGTTCCCTTTTCACCACATCCTTGCCAGCACCTGTTGTCTCTTGTCTTCTTGATGATAGCCATTCTAATAGGTGTGAGGTGATGTCTCACTGTGGTTTTGATTTGCATTTCCTTGATGACTGGTGATGTTGAACATCTTTTCATGTGTCTGTTGGCCACTTTTATTTTTGAAAAATGTCTATTTTGATCTTTTGCCCATTTTTAAAAATCAAATTTTCTGAGTGTTTTTTGTTATTAAGTTGACTGAGTTCTTTGCATATTTTGGATATTAATCCTTATTAAATATATGGCTTGAAAAGATTTCCTTCCATTCTGTAGGTTGTCTTTTCATTTTGTTGATTGTTTCTTTTGCTTTGTGGATGCCTTTGATTTGATGTAGTCCCATTTGTTGATTTTTGCTTTTGTTGTTTGTCCTTTTGGTGTTGTGTTTAAAAACTTACTGCCAAGACCAATATCACTGAGTTGCTTCCCTGCATTTTCTTCTAGGAGTTTTATGATATCAGGCCTCATATTTAAGTCTTTGATCTATTTCAAATTAACCTTTGTGAGTGGTGTGAGATAGGGGTCTAATTTCATTGTTCAGCATGTGTTTCTTCAGTTTCCCCAGCACCTTTTATTGGAGACTATCCTTTCCCCATTGGGTATTCTTGGCTCTCCTGTTGAATATTAGTTTTCTGGATATACTGGGATTTAGTTTTGGGTCATCTATTCTGTTCCATTGGTCTATATGTCTGTTTTTGTGCCAGTACTACACTGGTTTTATTAACATGGCTTTGTAGGATGGTTTGAAATCCAAAAGTGTGATCCTCTGGCCTTGTTCCTTTTTCTCAGGATTCTTCGGCCATTTAGGGTCTTTCGTGGTACCATGCAAATTTCATGATTGTTTCCTCTATTTTCGTGAAGAATGCCTTTGGTATTTTGATGAGGACTGCATTGAATCTGTAGATGGCTTTGAATAGTATGGCCATTTTAACAGTATTAATTCTTCCAACCCATGGACATGGGATGTCTTTTCATTTGTTTGTGTCTCTTCAATTTCTTTCAGCAGAGTCTTGTAGTTTCATTGTACGAATGTTTCATTTCCTTGGTTAAATTTATTCCCAAATATTTTATTGTTTTTGATGCTATTGTGAATGGGATAGTTTTCTTTATTTCGTTTTCAGATGCTTAATCATAAATGTAAAGGAATGCAATTGATTTGTGTATGTTGATTTTGTATGTTGCCATTCTACCAAAATTGTTAATTAATTACAACCATTTTGGGGCTGAGTTTTGAGGGTTTTCTATATATAAGATCATATCATCAGCAAACAGTGACAATTTTACTTCTTCCTTTCTGATTTGGATGCCTTTTATTTCTTTGTCTTGCCTAATTGCTCTAGGTAGGACTTCCTGTACTATATTGAATGTGAGTGGTGAGAATGGAGATCCTTGTATTGTTTCTTAGAGGAAATAATTTCATTTTTTCTCCACTGAGTATAATGTTAGCTGCAGGTTTGTTGTATATGGTCTTTATTATGTTGAGGTATGTCCCTTCTATACCTGATCTGTTAAAGGCCTTTCTCATGAAAGGATGTTGTATTTTGTCAAATGCTTTTTCTATGTCTATTGTGACGATCATGTGATTTCTATCTTTCATTTCATTGATGTGCTGTATTACATTTACTGGAAATATGCATTTTGATATATTAATGTTTTATCATGTAATACAATTTGTAAGCAATTGCATAGACATTTACAATCCCAAATGTTTGTAAAATAAATATATAATATAAAATTAAATTATATATTATGTACAGTATAAAATATATATATTTCTGTGTGTCTGTGTACACTTCATACTCATTGTCAACTTTGTCTTAATCATACCATCTAATTGCTTAGATGGGGAGAACCCTTATGTAAGAGAATAAGCTGATGTTACTAACTTATATGTATTTATGCCTTCTGAGATCGTATAAAAAATAGCACATATACTCCCTGGCCTGTCTGAGTTGGTTGTACAACTTATGCATATAAGGTGTTCCCTCCATAATTGTTTTCTTGATAGAAAAAAAGAGAAAAACTAATTCTACATTCAGCCTTTGTTCTTCTTCATTTTGTCATGCAATACGTGAGCGTAAGTACTAGTGATAAAGCATTTATTCTTCTTCAACTTCTGCACCAATTATTTTTCCTCAGTTCTTACATTCTTATGTTGTTTCAATTCAAAATATACTGACAGATTCACAATGCAAACTTAGTCTTTGTTTATCTAGTTATAGATATTCAAAACTACCAGAATAGTCAGATGGTACTTCAAATGCACATGAATAGTATAAAACATCTTTTCTTATCTAAAAAGCTTTTTTTGTGGTCATAAAATTCTTTATTTTGATTACTTCAATTAAAAGAGAAAATAAAAAATATTTTTGGTGTTTTGACAACGTTGGGAAGGTAATTCTAAGTTGTAATGATAAGCAATAACAATAAAAGTATATTTGGAGAAACATAGGAATGGTTTAGCCTCAGGTGTATATAGATGAATAGCGTAAGCTGACACATTGAAGACATTGATAGATCTCTATCTTTCTAAGTCAGGATATGCATTTAATTTTTAAAAATCTGCATTATATTATTACTTTACTGAAGCTGTAATTTCAGTGAGAAGTACATTAAATAACCTCAAACAATATATTTCATTATGCTGAATTAGCTTCTTTTCTACCTATTTTGACTTTTTCAGCTTGACCTTAAACTACAGAGAGTAACTACAAATTTAAGAACATAAATAGAATACTACAATGATAACAATTATCAGGTCTATTAAGGAGAATTATAATAAACAACAAGCATATTTTGTGTTATTTATATGCGTCAATGAGTCAGATAAAATACCCTCAAAAAACCTGTCAGCTATTATTCTTATCAATTTATAGATCAGATGCCATAGTTGGATGACGGATAAGCGATCTGTTGACCTTCTCAGGGCTGGACAACGAGCTGGAAGTTGAATGCACTTCGGTCAAATTCCAGACCCAAGTTCTTTGCAGCATGCTGTTCTCTTAATAATGCAATCTTTTAGTTCTCAATCATTTGTTTCATGTTTCTGTATAAACAATGTATGATAAAATTAATCACTCTTTCGGAGAAATGAGGGCTGGTGGAGAATAAAACATTTAATACACCTTAGAACGAAAGTTCTTTATTCACGTCTTCTCTTCTTATCCTTCCTAAGAATTATAAATGTTGAAATGAATATTTATTAGTGTAAATTATTTGTGAGAATTTTTGAGAATGTGTTTTAAACTTGCTTTTTCGTCTAAAACCAAAGACAAAAATACATTGCTACCTTCTATAACCTGTCAGCAACTCGAAGTTTATTATCATTTATAACTGAGTATTTAATGTTACATGCATTGTAGAGCTTAGGTAGAAATCTATGTTTTAACACAAATTTGAAAATGTAACTCTAAAAGTCAAATCCTGGTTCAATTAAATAATTTAAAATATTAATTTGGGATATACTATATAGATCTGTGTTTTAGGTATAAATCAGGAGTAACAACAATGATTAAATATGAAAGCATACTAATTTCTGAAATCACGCATAGGCAATAAATAGTGCAATAAAATATTTAAATATCTAAAAATGAGAAAATTTAAGGTAGAATCCGTATCTCTAGAATCAGTATCTTGAACTCCCTAATCTCATCATATTTTGTTTCTCCACTGAGCAGCATGACCCTCATGGCCTGATTAGGGTTGCAGGCATTTACGTTTGATACACTAGAGGGCGGGGATTCTGTTTTGTTTATATTTCCTTGGGCATCACTCCAGCAGGAGTCTTGCTCAAAATTGCTACCAAGCAAGAATCTGACATGTGGAATATCAGTCTCATTCCAGCTTTGAGAGTGAACATTCAAGGAGGTTTCTTATACGCCTTTGTATTCGGTAGCCAACTGTTCTTGGGTTCTGGTGTGGAGTCAAATATTCTTAGATTCTAATGTTTAAATGATACCAAGAGTTTTCTTCTCAATCTGAGAAACCAAGAAACTGTGGCCTTCCAATGTCAAAGTGTTTTGCTGGGTCAAATACCTTAAAATCTGTACAAACCAGTTAATTGAGCACAGCTCAAGAATACTTATGATTTTCTATCTACAGAGGCATTGCTACTTTGATATATGTTCTCAAATAAAAATGCCTCATGTGGCAGCTCAGTGTGTTATTTTTATACTTGTGTTTCTAATGTTTTGAATTTTTTAAATGTCTCTATGTGTGGTGTCTAAAATAAAACTTTACTTGAATTGCTGTGTAAAAATCTAGATCGCACTTGTCAAAATGGTCAAGAAGTGTGTTCCTCGATTTAAAAAAAGCTTATACATTATATTTATTTTTCAAGAACATTTCAAATCTCCACTTGATCATGCCTTATATGGACTTATGTTTTCTCCTCACTATTTTTCTTAAATTTTTGTACATTTGATTTATGTGGTTTTAAGATAATTTACTTTGAATTTTAATTTTTACTCAAATTCTAGAATATGGGTACCATAGGATCTCATATTTGTAAATCCAAGCAAACACCATGTGTCAAGATATCCTAATTTGAACAGAACACTTTGTTTTTAATTGTACAAGTTGTTTTTCTTAAGTAATGAATAGAGAAAACTTGACGTGGCAGATGGTGGGTGGGTGGACCCCCTGTAGGCACAAACTATCCTGGAAAACTAGAAGCCCTGGAGAAGGATTCTGGATAAATTGGCAATTGAGAGGATGATCTGTCGACAAAGAGGTTGGTGTGAAATCAGGAATTTGAATCCAATCTTGATGGAACTCAAATACTGTTTCTTAGAATTGGGTTACTGTTTTAAGCATGATGATTGAACACTTACTTTGTTATATGCTGTGTTTTCATGATTAATAGCTTTGGAGATAGTTATCCATCATCCATACTTCTTGCATTCACTTGTTAACTAGAGAAGCTTTGCAAAAGACAGTGCTTGTAAATATATTTATTTGGTGTAAAGAAGTGTTTTCAGTGTTTTATATGTTTAAATATGTTAGGGAAATGGAGAGTTGCTAAAGTACATACAGACAGAAGAAATATGAATACATAGACACATACATATATATGTATATGCAAAAGTTTAAGGTAAAATAATCCAGATATGACAGTAAAATTTTGGTCTTAATAAGATTAATCAGGTGTCATATTTTTAATCTTGATACTTTCTCAGTATTTTACAATATAGGAAGAAACAGTGTTACCTATATCATATATGGCATGTATGTATATTAAATGAGACAATGTATGTAAAGGTCTTCAGTCAGTGGCTTTCATATTATACATACTCAGCAAGTGGTGCTCATCATTATTAATAAGAAGACTGAAAGGCTAAAATAAATGTTTTAATTAGTTTTATCTGGCTACACAGCTGAATATGAATTTAAAATATTTTAATGTTCACTCTGAACATTTATATTTATATTGTGTTACCATAACACAAAATAACTCAGCAAATTTTAAAATATTAAAACTTCTTCACCCTTACTAGGAACAAAAATGTCTGATGATTTAGACTATTGGCTCTGGAAACATGATCTTGGATCAGATTCCTGATTTGTCACCTAAGAAACTCATCATATTGAACATATTATTTAATCTTTTCAGGTCTCAGATTCTTCATCTGTAAAATTAAGATGACACCAGTGACTACATTATAGAGTTGTTATGAGGATTATACGTATAAATATACATAAACCATAGTCTGAAAAAGATTCATCATGCAATAAATGTTAGTTACAATTTTAATTAATGTTATGTTTTAACACTTTACTAAGAGATAAATGAAATTTTCTTAGTCATTTTCCGTATTATATAAGATGATCTGAATATTCAACATTTGGAGGGCATGTTTACACATGAATTCACTGAAAATTTGATTATTTGGCATTTAGAAAACTTGCCCTGAGAGATTTTGGTCATCAATTTAACGAGAGTAATTAAAACCAACAGAAATAAGGGGCCAGTGCAGTGTCGTGCTGGTTGAGTTCACATGCTCCACTTCCGCAGCCTGGTGTTTGCAGGTTTGGATCCTGGGTGGGAACCTACGCACTGCTCCTCAAGCCATGCTGTGATGGCATCCCACATACAAAATAGAAGAAGATTGGCATAGACGTTAGCTCAGGACCAGGCTTTCTCACTAAAAAAAGAAAACCAAAATAACACCAACAGAAATAAAAAACTGAAATTCACCAAAAGTTCTTTTATAAGAGTGTTTGAGTAGAAGAAGTCCATAGTTGCTAAGTCATTTTGTAAAAAGAAAAGAATAAAGAAAACAATGATTTCAAATATGAGCTATAAAGCAAATGCCATAAAGTGTAAAGATATTCATTGAGAGTATGATCTAAGTGCTTCTAATATAGGAACACAAGAGACCGCATTCCTGGAAAAACCAGAAGAGATGCATTTATCGAAAAGTGTTTAATATTTCTTCAAGAGAATGCAAGGAAGCCAGTAATTCTAAGACAATAAAACAACCATGTGTAGTAATCTGTTGAATATCTATTAGTTATGTCCAATTTCTGTATCCTGATAATGTAGACATAATCTCAGCTGTGGTTTTTAAAAGTAAGATAGATCAAGTGGCATCATATATCAAGACTTCAAATGAGAAAAAAAAAATCACAAAGAATAGAATTACTGAGGGAGGGATGTAGCTAATTGAAGATGATTGCTTCAAAATGAAAAAGAAGTAAACAAACAAAATTAAACTACTTTATTTTTGGGAAATGGGCCCAATGCATTGCCTCTTTAAATTCTTACAGCAATTCTTAAGATAGGTAGTACAATTCTCATTCATGTGTGATAAGACTTGACATATAAAAAGTTCAAATAATTCATCAAAGGTCACACAAAAAATCACTGTCAAGACACAATTGCTACCAAACTCTGTGTGTTTGCTGTTACCCACATAAGCAGAAACTGCTACTACTAGGGGAAATATTTGGATATGATGGCACAGCCCAAGGAAAGACCCGATGAGTTCCCTTAGTATCTGTCAGTAATCCTCCACTAGTCACTGCAATAGTACATCTTAAAAGCCAACAGCATATTTATTCCTATTTTACATTAATTATTTTCTTCCTCACTACTAAAAGAACATATTTCCTTATTATTTGGAACATAACGGAAAAGAGTTTTTGATGTTTAAGTAAAAGTATTATTGGAGAAAGAAAATAAAAGATACATATCCAATGATTTACACCACTTATTGAATTCCTAGCATGTGTCTGGCAACTTAGATACATGAACCAGAAGCTACAACCACCTGATCAGACCAGTGTCTATTTTATAGACTAGTAAATGGAAGTTTAGTAAATCTAGATATTCCCTGAAAACATGCAAAATGAAGGAGGCAGATTTAAGTGTCAAACACAGATGTTTGATTTTATAGTCTGTGAACTTTTAAATGAATCTTACCCATGATAAATTTAGTTTCTCCAAAGTAGCACATTATAATAAAGTATTTCTCTCTGAAGAAGAATCATACCAGTACAATCCCTGTACTTTCAATCTCAAGTAGTGGTTAATGTGGTTAGAAGAAGAAATTACCATAGTACATGTCATTGTATCAAAAGTGGAAATAGTTCCATAGGATTAGTTTAGCATGAATAACCCAACAAAAATGATTGTGTGAGTGAGAGAGGAGGTAAGGAAAGAAGAATGACTATGAGGGTAATGAAAACAAATTTCATATATTCACTGCATTTGAATTAGAGAATCTGGGACATAGGAGAAGTCGAATATGAATTTGTAGTCAATGTAAAATTGCTACTTACCTGAAGCATGAAACTTCATCACCCTCATCTTAGCTCCTAGAAATCCAGAGTTATTAATGATTAGGAAATTATCTTTCCCTGAATTTCAGCCAAAACATTTAACTCAATAACCCACAACGTTGGTTAAGTGCCGTGTAAAGAAATGTTTCCCTTTACGGGAACCATCAAAGTGAAGGAATGGTCCTTTACTTTGCTTTATTGCCCACAGTGGTTGCCAATTAATTTTATTATAACACTCATAAGTTTTAGCGCTTTCCTATAAGATCCTCTTCAGATTTTACCCTCTTGGTTTTGCGCTTTTCACTGTACTTAAATTTAATTTCCCTATTTGTATGAATACTTCAATTTCCTCCCCCCTCCTTTTTTTTTTGAGGAAGACTGGCCCTGAGCTAACCTCTGTGTCCATCTTCCTCTACTTTATAAGTGGGATGCCTGCTACAGCATGGCTTGATAAGCAGGGTGTAGGTCGACACCAGGGATCTGAACCAGTGAACCTGGGGCCGCCAAAGCAACGCACAGGAACTTAACCACTACACCAGTGGGCTGAGCCCTCAATTTTCTTTTAATAAAATATATACTTGGTTTTAAAACAACATTGTTGATTTATTTTTCCATCAACCAAAGTTAAAGATAGCATTTTGCATTTAAAATTTATTTTAATTTTGAATTCTTTTAAATATATAGTACAGTACGGAATTTGATAGAAATTAATATAACATGACCCAATGAACCCTAAGTTAAATTAAAAATATTGAAATATTATATATATTTTAGATATGAGGAAATTTACAGTTATATCTAAAGCCACATGAAATTTATTATTTTTCAAGTCCCAGATCCAAGATGATAAATGACAAGGCTAGATCATGTCAGACCTTGCAAACAGTTTAAAAAATACTTAGTTTTAAATGAAAATTTGATGCTAAATCATTAGACAGTTTTGTGCAGAGCAGTAGTATGACCTGACACATTTCAGTGGAACCAATCTACTATTATATTTAGAAAAGACAAAGGTGAGGAAGAAGATTGACCAAATAGGGGGCTATTGTAATTATTTTAGGGAGAAATAATGGGATTGAAACAGAATGGTAATTGTGGAAGTGAGTAATCAAAGTAATTGAGGAGTAATCAAACTGAATATGGAAATTGTCTTATTGATTTATCTGATTGATGGATTCTGTGACGTTGCAGTAAGAGGGTAAGGAGACAAGGCAAGCATAGTTCTGCTTTCCTGTTTTGTTTTGTTTTGTCTACTTTGGTCCTCTGAATCTGGAAGGGTGGTGTTAGGTGTTACCATGAACTGTGACAGGGAAAATTATGATTAGATCAGCTTATGAAGAAAGGCTTAAGAAAGCATTAAGGTGTTTTAGGATATTTTTCTTTGTCTTTTGGGGTCTTCAATTTACATAAAACATTTCTACGTAAGGATTTGTTCTTATTTCCTGTCCTAGTCTATGTGTTAAGCGAAATCTGTAGGGGAGGGCAAATGTGAAAATGCATCACAGATGTGAATGAAAATGAAGGGTATTGAACCCTGTAGCATTCATTGTTAGAATGCATATGTTACAAATATGCAAATCGTATATGTATTAAACTCTTTCTATTTTTCCTAATAGATTTCTTTAAGAAAGAATATCAAATTGGTGAGGTCCCTAAAGCATTTTTCAAACATGTCTTATATTCAGATTATTTTGTGATTATTTGGTTCCGAAGAACTAAAACTCATTCAGAAATAATGCCTCAAGAAGGAAAGTATAAGTGCTATTCCAAAAATGTGTCTGCAGAAAACTTTACCGCTAGATGAGTGCAGCTGATGTTTCCTCCATTTCTCTCCTCTGGGTCTTCCTACACACTGTTTTACTTACCACCCCAAGCAACTGAATTCCAGGCATCTTCCCCTATGTGGAAATACCTGTTATGACAGCCCAATATAGGATGTTAGGCTGTGAGTGTGCATCAACTTTTGAGCTTGGATCTTTGCAGACAAAATTCACATTTGGGAAGTGAAAGCTAATTAGTTCAGAGTGGCCGAGTTAGCACTCTACAGTGGTGAAGGCGATAGTGTGATGGAGTACTTCAGGAAGGCAGTGTTTTTGCTAAGAAGGAACTGTAAGTGAGGAGCAAGTTATTACTATCTCTAGTGTAAAATATAAGCAATATAACTTTACCATAAAAAATAAGCAGAAAAATAATGTATTGATTATCATAAAAATATCCTGTTTTTAATGCAACTTTCAGAGGTAGTATTGGTTATTAATTGTCATTGTTTACCCTTTTGCTTTATTTCTTAATAAATTCCCAGAGACGTAACTCAGGTTAGTTCTTAACAATGACGTAAAAAATACCGTTCTGGAGACATGAATATTAGAATTGGTGCCACAAAAAGGTTCATTTTTCAGTTTGCTGAGAAATGGGAGCTGAATTTCTTCAACTGTTTTTAAGTTACATCAACTGTGAAATAATTATGTTTCTCCAGCTCCTATAGGAGTTTTTGCTGTGCAATAATTTGAAGTGCAGAAGGTCTAAAATTGCAGATATCTCATGCACTTATTCCTCTCTAAGCTGCTGTGCAAATTTAGAGCAAAAAGCTATAGTGATGTTTTCAAACACTGATTTTCACACATATATTCATAACCAAATCCAGTCTATAAGCAGTACATGAGTACTCACAAAATGCTAACACGAAAATTTATGAGAATGGCTAACAATCTCCTTCCTATCTTAGTGTAACAAATATTCAATTAAAGTTATTATTCTTTAAATATTAATACTACAAAAATTATGATAAAATTTGAATATATAACAATATTAGCTTTCATTACTATTTCTTGGAATTCCATTAGGCAATTAATAGCAAATTGTTAATATATTATGCCTCTAATTTTCCCAGAATCATAAACTGAATTTTGCTTTGAAAAGGCACAATGTTGATATATAGCTTAGTATTTACGTTAATATCTTTCTTATCACAATTTTCCATTTATTTAAATTGTATTTGCATAAAATATATCACATTAATTAATGTGACCTTTATAATCATAGATATTACCCAGAGAACATTCCTTCTCACACTTACACTCTGCTGGCATCTTCAGAGTCTCTTTCGTTATTGGATCTTTCTGCATTCCATTGTTTGCTGTTCTCAACTATAATACAACCAAGTAAAAATGTAAAATTATTTAATCTAGCTGACAATTCTATATCTCAAACATTCCTATTCTTTAGTTAACAAATCTCTTGAATCTGGTTTCCTTAACTTCTGATAATCTGGGTTCAGTACCCTTCTAGATACATATTACCTCATTCAGATTCAGGTTTAATTCCTGATTCAGCTTCAAGAAACATCTATTAAGCACTTACATTAAGCTTTAAAGTATATAATATTATCTTTAATTCTTATATGAGGGTTTATTATTCATGTACCTATTAAACAGGAGAGTAAGTATCTTCAGAAATTTGAAAGCATTTGGCCTAAGCAGAGCTATATATTTGATTTAGGTTTTGCTGTGTATTAGTCAGAGTCTAATCATGACAGAGAGTCACACAAAATTTGAGAAGGGAAAGTTTAATACAAAGAATGATTCTCCACAAGAACAGATTAAAGTGGTAGGGAATTGGCTGGTAAGATGTAAAGAGAACTGTAAAGTTACAGAAAGAGCAGGTATAAGAAGCAATCACTACACCTACAGCCAAGACTGAGCACCCAGGGAAGAGACGCCCTGGACTGAATCGGACCTCGTTGGAGAATTCTATTTTTCACACTGGCTACCACGCTTTCCTTACTTAGATATTTCAGATAAGATTTGTAGTTTTCTTTGTGGCCATCTTTTCTTCTCCATACTTATTGCCAAAACTTTTGTGTAGTTTTGATCATTTTAAAGCTCTACTATTTCTGCGGACTCCAAATAGTTATTTATTACCCACTGGATTCAATTGAAATTATTGTGTGTTTTTTGTAGTGGAAAGAATATGGACAACTAAAGATAAGGAGATCCCTTTTATGAGTCTTAGTACTGTCACTTGCATATCACGTTACTCTAAATAAATAATTTTCCCTTCCAGATTTTAGTTTCTTCCTCTCAAATTGAGTGAGGAAGATTCAGAATGTATGGCACTTCTAATTTCTACGTAGAAAGGTAAAGAATCAGTAGATAAAGATAAAGATATTGTTACTGCTCTTCAATATTTCTAATTCTCTTTCCCACCTGGGCACGTCAGAGGACTGAAGCTTCTAGTCACCTTGACGTGTGACATAGCCAGATGACTTCATTGACTAATGAACTGTGATCTGAAGTATGAATGCCATTTCTAGATGAAAGCAGTTAAGATATCTTGCCATGCCACTGTGATCTTATGAGTTCATTACATGGATTCATACAGTGGTGCCCCAGATCAAAGCAACCTAAAATAATATGCCCACATAGGGGATAGCATCTATGGCGGGTTGCCCTAACCACAGTGGACATTTCGTAAATGAGAAATGAGTGGATATTATGTATTTTAAGCAACTAGCTTGTTTGATATCACAGCATAACTTATAAAAGATTTTACAAAATCAATGTAGCTAGACAAGAACCCAGAAGGATAGTTATATAGGCAGATAGAACAATAGAAGGTAACACTTATTCAGCACATATGATTATGCCTGGTACCACTCTAAGAGTTGTACCTAAATTGTCTATTTACCCCATCCATTTAAAAAGGTAAATTTATGATTCCTGTCTTATGCTGCTGATAACAAGAAGGTTTAAGTAATTTCCCCAAGTTCACAGATTACAAAATGAATTGACAGGACCCATATTCTGAAAACACAGTTCTTGCTCTTAGCCACTGATGAGTAGATAGCTAAATAGAACATTTCAAATAACATATTTGAGTGGTACCGAAAAGGAATTTCTGTTTAAGAGGAAAGTTTCTCACTTGTAACATGGCTTGGGTTTGGCCAAAAGTAAATCATCAATATATCGTATTTTTCAATTCCAAGTAACTCGTCTATTACATGTTAAAACCACTATGTGAGAAGATATAATAATTTCTTGAAAGTTAAGTAATAACTTAGTAAAATAAATACATATTGAATAATGTTCTTGATTGATTGAATGATGTTTCAATCTGTCTTCCAACAATTGTCTCTTAACACTCATTAAAACACTTGCAGCTGACAAAGCCTTAGGGAATTTAGCCAAATCTACTAACCTGAAATAACAATCCAAGAACACTTCAAGTGAAAGTCAAATCTGGGTGAAAAATATGATATTTATTATTGACTACTTTGCAAATTAACAATTATTTTAAAATTAAAACAAAATTTGGTTTTGGCCTAGAAAATGTAAATCTTTTTAAGCATTTACAGTGAAGTACAATATACTGTCACCTTAACAGAAATTGTGCTACTTGAATTCAGTGGTAACATTATATCAGAACTCATAGTGGAATAATCTTCTACTAAGGTAAATAGAAAAACAAGAAACAATGCTTTCAGACAAGTTATCTTCTTATGTTTCAACATAAGGGGATAAGAAGCCCAATGAAAAGATTAAAAAAAGAAAAGAGAAGAGAAGAAAGATAACTTTGGTAAATTTCACTGCAGGTACTAAAGCTATTTTGAAATATTGTGCATAAGTCATGTAAAGGAAATTTGGCAATGTATCGATGTTTGTCATCTCCATGAAATCAAATGCAGAAATTAAAGTTTATTCTAGGGCATCAAAATGACGGCAATGACAGATGCAATAGAATGATAAAGATGTAACCAATAATTAATGAAGACACTGTTAACAGTGTAAAGAAGGCATATGATGACATAGTCTTTGTTGTAAGTTCTAACTTATAATCAGTTGTATTGTCTACAGGAATCACATACAAAGCTGGGAGTGCTCAGAAGTCACAGTCTTTTGAAGAGTTGATAGCTTAGATAAGTTATACTCTGGATTAGATTTGGTCCGATGCAAAGGGATGTCTCATCACTGAATCCACTTCTGCAGCCTTTGCTTCCCTGATTAGCAGAACAGCTGTTTTCACGCGCACAGGCAGACACACACATGTACACACACACACACACAAAGATAGGCTTCTGAAATGACTTGATAGAAAACCTAGAAATCTTTCAAATAATCTAAATATACACAAGTAGTCATCATGAGAAACACTTTATTGGCTTCTAAATTTACTTCCTTATATTAACGTGAGGCAGATTAGCGTAAGAATTTAATCAAGTGGAAATCTACCTCATAAAGCATAATCTGTAAACAGGAATATTGATTAAGAAAAGGTTATCTTATTTCTAGATAGAATCAAATTAAAAGTACAGAGGGACCAAAGTCAATTGAAAATTTTCATGTTTTCCAATGGAATACCTTTGAATATTTGGGAATCGTGAAGATGTTTTTATCAGGGAAAATTACGAACATGAGTATTTGAGATTTCTCATCACCGTCTTATGTAAAAACTATGGAGCAAACATGAAGACAAAGTAGAACAGAAGATAAATGAAAATACAGACAGGCAAGGGGACTTCATGGGTAAATTCAATTATCTTTGTTAAAAATAGACTATTTAGCACGTACGTTTTCTTCCTCTTCTCAAAAAGGTACTTGGAAATAATTTTCAAAAAATTTGAGCATCCCTGGGACATAAGAGAGGTTGTCTCAATACAGCGGAATTTTGAGGAATTTCTGGGAGATATGAAGCAGATGGGAACAGATGGAGGGCAAAGCTGATCAGTGCAGAATAGCCTTTGATTCAAAGCAGGCAAAAGGGGAAAACCTGGAGGAATAAGTGAGCAGATTTTCTAAACTGAGCCCTGAAAACAATCAAAGCTCAGAACAGAAGGGACTGGAAACAAGGCAAGCTGGGTAATAAGGTAGAAAGTGAAGGGATTCAGATTCTGAGCTAGTCATTCCCACACAAGTTGACTTGTACAATCCGAGTTGCCAGGGACTATTAAAAATGAACTGAGGGATATGGCACTGAAATCTGTCAATGTTGGCAACAGAGACAAAGAGAAGAAGGGATTTACCACAGCAAGCATTTGGGTGCCATTAATAAAACTTGGAAGACAAAAATGATTTAACATATTTGGAAAACATCCTGAATGATGTGGTATTTCCTTTCTTATTGAATCCCAAGAACTACGACTCTAAGTGGACTCAAACAACCCTAACACCTCAGAGTTTGGAAGATTGCGCTGCCTGGGGAATAGACGAGGAGATGAAGTACAGGACTTTTAAGGTTTCCTCCAGGGACCAACACACTGAATAGTTAACCACAGGCTATGCACTCAGGCTTCATTTGGTGTGAAAAGCAACTTAAAAGGGATCATGCCATTTAAGGGAATTCGTAGGCAATCTCCTGATTGAAGAAGTTTACCATCTATTGGAAGACTTCTAAACAGACCCAAACTCTCATGTCAAACACCTCACTCAACCAACACGCACATAAAACTTCCACTAGACAAAGCCCCTGACAATTCATTAATGTGGGATTGGATTACCAGGAGGGATGTGGAAGTGATCTTTGTCACAAATTTGTGCTTGGGTGGATGATGAAGTAGGAAGAACATCTATTTATTCATTTTAGTTTTTTGAAAAGTTAATGAGCTTTTAAAAAGGACATGTAAAAGCTTTACACATCGTATAACCCCAGTAATATTTATTAACTTCTTTTTCACTAAGTCATAGAAGGCAGCCTGATAATAATTTAGGCCTGCATAACTGAAGAGACGCTAAGGTTGATCAGTCATATGAGAAGAAAGCACTTGCTTTGGAAGATAAGTATTGGGACACAGACCAATAGGGGTGGGATTGCCTTATTGAACATTCTGTTCATTTTGATGATATCCTTTAGAATTAGTGTGCCATTTTTGTTCTCTTGGAGCAAACACATTTGACAGAAACACAAAATAATGTCAGAATGTGTGGTCCAGGATGTGGAATTAACCTTCTAACTGATAACCTTCTAATTGATAGCTCCAATTGTCCCAGAGAAAAATGCCAAGAAAATGAGAGGATCCTGCCTTAGGGACAAGAGGGTGACATCAGCACACTAGATGTTTACTGCAACAGATTTGCTCACTTTGTCACCAGTAATTAATGGGTTTAGTAATAGTTATTCATTGCCTTATATTAAGCATGTTCTATTTATTTTCCTGTGAAAGGATTTAGGGAGATAGAAATAAGATTTCTTCTCGATTTTTTTTCAGCGTACACAGGGACCAACTGAAATAGAAAATGTATTCCTCAGAATACTGAGCAATGAGATGATTCATGAAGGATGCTGAACAATCCATCATTCTACGTCAATCTAGACATTCTTTTCCTAAAAATGACAGATTTGAAAAAATAATAATCAGACATACGAGGAGAAACAGAAAATTTTCAAAATAGATGTAAAATGAGTGGATTCATTAGGACAACCAGCTATTGATAAAAAAGCTGAATGCAGAAAACAGATAGGACTTTGCAATAAAAACAACTTTAAGCACTTTTTTCAGGAAGGAATCAATAAATAAGCTTGGCAAGAAAGAGTATTTTGGGAAACAAAAGGTATGGTGGTAAAAATAATGGGGAAAAAGTCAACAGAGAAACTGAGTGGATAATATGGAATACTGTCTGTGATTTGGAAGATAAATATTAGATATTCCACTGGAATGCAGAGCAAACACACAAAGAAGAGATTAAAATACTGAGGGCTAAGACATGACACACGGGATCTAGAACATCCAAATCCGTAGAATAATACTTCCAGGAGCACAAAATTGGGTGGATAGGGAGGTATAAAAAAATCAAACTAATGGTGAAAACTGAAATAAAGAAATGGTTAATCGTTAATACCAAAAAGGCCACTGAATAATGGACAGTATTGAAAAGAAAACAAAACAAAATATTGCTCAGTGAAAGTCACATATTCTAAGGATAAATAGGAAGCCTGTGAGTTACCTAATTCAGGGAGATGGTTACAGAGGAAAGAGAATCAGGTTAGTGTTAGAAAGCTCCTCCAGAACATTGAGCTCTAGAAGACCATGGGAAAAAAATCACAAGGTCTTTAATGGAAAAGTATTGTGACATTTAGATTCCACATTGGAGCAAATGGGGCAGAGTGTAGAAGAGATCTTTTCAGATAGGCAAAGATCAAAATATATATGATCTATAATTACAGTTTTGTCTTTGTTTTGCGTTGTAACTGTTATTCTGGTAGAACTTTGGAATGATGCTCAAATCCCATTTGGCTTTTGTTAGTAGGCCTCCTAAGCAGGGGATGACAAAGCTCTTTTCAAGCAACTTTGTGTATTTTTCTCCATCACCAGTGGCCTCACCTTCTGTGTGACCCTTCCTTTACAGTCTGATCCCTGCCCACTCTGGAATTTGGTATCCAGAACTACGCCCAGGGGCTGAGCAGCTTTCTCAGCCCGCTTTGTGCATGTTGATGAGTGCAGGCACTAGAGTCTTTTATTGTCATTTAGTACAGGCCAGTGATGCTTATGACAGTACAAACAACCTTAACTCAATTAGCTTCTTATCTGTTTGAATTCAGTGAACTCCATGTGCTACATAGCTGTGAGTATAAGACCGTAATACACAGTTCATTTCCTGCATAATGTCTCGTATCTGCTTTATTACTATTAATTATTATTATTATTATTTTGCTTTCTGACCCCAGACCCCGCCCCCTCTCTTTCTCCCTCTTCATCTCATGTGGTTAATGTGAGTTTACTAGGCTTTGGTAGGAGAGTTGTACCTTTGGCCTCTTTTCCATGAGCTATTTTTGTCTAATTGATGCGATTTAATATTACCACTTTAATTCGTTCATACAATTTAGTAAGGAATTCTTTGATTTGATCATTCACACAATTCTAAATTTTCATTGGCCTCTGTAGGTCTCCTTAGTTTGTTTTTGCTTCTTCGAGAGTTGAGAACAATTTGTGTTTTCCAACCCTGCAAGTCTCTGCATTTCTAGCCTCTCTCTGTTCTTTTTCCATTCTTCTTCAAATTTGCTATATATTTTATCTTGGTGGCATCGCTTTTTTTAAAATAGTACTCTGTTGAAACCATTGGTCACTCATCTATCCATACTGAGATTATGTTTCCTAACATCTTCTATAAATAAAAGTTCAGTAGAACATTAGCACATTCCACCTGATCACAAGGACAGTTGTACCAACTGTTCTGTCGCTGTATAATGTTTATCATTCTCCTTCTAGACTTCAGTACTAATTTCATCCAACCCTTTAAATCAACGGACTCTTTAACCATTGGTGTGTTTCTGTGTTTTGCTTTTGTCACAGTAGCACCTACTTCAAGCATCATTTTTACAAATCAGTCTGCTGCAGTAACAAATAAACCTAAACCTTCATGACATCATATAGCCAATATTGTATTCTTAGTCATACTTCCTGTCATGCAGGCTCTGCTCATCTTAGATAACTAGGTAGCAGCAGAGTTTCCACTTTGACACATGCACCCGTATTCTCCAAGGAAGGAAAAGGGAATTTGGTGAGACATATGCTGGCCCTCAAAACTTCTGAGAGAGAAATATCGCTTATGCTCTCTTTTCATTGATCTGGTGAAGTCTCATGATCTGACCGACACTGTTGAAAGGTAATAGAGAAGTACGATTCTAGTACATGGTAGGCACTATGCTAGCATTTGGGTCTAAGGGAGCAAATCAAACAGAAAAAGTTCTTATTTTTTGCAGGGACAATCAATCTTCCTCATTGTTTTCCCTCCCCAAAGTCTCCCAGTTCATGGTGTACATCCTCGTTGTAAGTTCTTCTATTTCTTCAATGTGTGCTGCCACCACAGCATGACAACTGACAGGCGGGTGGTGTGGCTCCACGACCCAGAAATGAACCCGGGTGGCCAAAGTGCTGAGAGCGCCAAACTTTATCCATTAGGCCCTCAAGGCTGCCCCAGAAAAAATTCTTAACATATTTGAAATTTTATCTTTCCTTTAAATGAAGTAAATTGGGTTTGCTTTTGATTCTTAATGGGATAATTTTAGAAATTTTTAAGAAAATTTCTGCTTTGCTTCCTTTATTTAAAACTTTTATCTTTTAAAAAAATTTCTCCTAGGTTTAATAAGTCATAGAGAATTCAGTTGCTCATTTGCCTAATTTTTAAAAGTGTATTATCTAACAAGTTATCACAATTTTAACAGCGAAAAACAGCAAACATTTATTATCTCACATTTATTAGCTCAAACTTTCTGGGGATCAGGAGTCTGGGGTCCTCAGTCAGAGTCTTAAAAGGCTGGAATCAGGTGCAGGTTGAGCTGTGGTATCATCAGAGGCTTGAAAGGGAAAAAAAATCTGCTTCCAAGCTCCCTCAAGCTGTCGGTGGAATTGATCTCCTTGCTACCATGGAACTGAGGGGTCTGTTTTTTGCTAGCTTTCACTGGCCGCTGCTGTCAGCTCCTAGAGGCCACCAGCAGTTCCACGTCTCATGGCCCTTTCTGCAGGCCCTCTCAGAACATGGTGGTGGAATTCTTTAGAGCCAACAAGGGAGACTCTCTTCTCAGAGGGTCCAGTTCCTCTTCTAACGTTTTTCGATTAAGTCAGACTCAACTAGGATATTTTGATTAACATAAAATCAATTCATTTGGGATCTTAATTACATCTTCTAAGCAATGTCATCTTTCCCATATTCTGTTGACCAGAAGAAAGTCACAGATCCTGTCCACTCTCAAGGGGAGGGGATTATTCAGATGGTGAATACCAGGAAGTGAGGGTCATGGGTAGTCAAGGTAGAGTGTGTTCACTACAGGAAGATTGCTGTTGTATTCCTCATGTCCAACTATATAATCTAATTTGGTCACATTCCTGAAATAATGTTATCTATCAAGTAGCCCTTATGTTTTCCGAATCATTTCTTATTGTCCTTTTTTAAACTGTTAAAAGTTTCCCAATAAATGTATCTTTTAATTTCTTCTATTATTTCTAAGCATTTATCTTTTATATACCACTTATTGTTTTGTGTAATAGAATTGCTTAATTTTATTATAATTCTCAATTAATGAGTTGTAATTTTGTATCAGGCGCTCTGTTAAGCACTTAAATATGTTATCTTATTAATTAATTATAATACATCCAATTTAGATATAACGGTAAACGTTTCCTACAGACACCTAGTGTGTAAGTGATAAATTACAGGGGCCAGTTTACGTCTATCTATTTAACAAGGCAATTCTTTCATGTGCTATATATTTGATCCCTTAAGTTAACAATAGCTTCAATGTCAATTAAAAGATATTTATAAAAAGTGACCTTCATTTAGTCACATAAACTAATGGTTTATTAGGATGGTTGTGTTTTGATACCTATCTTCTCTTTTGCATTCCCTATAGTAGCTTTATAAAGTAATTTTCCTTTAAATTTTCTGTGCTATTTTGAAAAATTCCGTATAAATTTATTTTGTGACCTAACTCAATCTGAATGCCTTTTTATTTCTAAAAGCAAGGTTAGATTATTTAAATTATTATTACTTCTCTTTGGTATGGTTTATGTGCCGAAATAGTTTTTATTTGTTTCAACGCTACCACTCTGTTTCCTTGACATACTTAATTTTACTATGAGAATTGTGTTTTCCCTGTTTATTTTAACCTAGATTTGAAAATTTATGTAACATTTCCAGTATTGCTACTGGTTCTGCTTATGTCACATTTATTTGGGCATATGTTTTTTAATTATAGAAGACAAAAGTTAAAGTGCATTTTTCCATAATCTATTTTATATGAATTTTAAAATCTTATGCTCTCGTGTGATCCCCTCCTTTTGTGTGTTGGCTCAGTCTAATGATTTACTTCTAACAAGAAGAATAAGACAAAAAGTAACGGGATAAGGCTGGATTACAAAAGATTGTGATTTCCATCTTGATGATGCCATTTCTGGTTCCTACTTGTTCATTCTGATGAAGCCAGCAGCCATGTGGTGAGCTGCCCCATGGAGAGGCACAGGTGGCAGGTAAATGAAGGCAGCTTCAGGCCAACAGCCGTGAGGAACTGAGAGTCTCTGTTCCAGAGCTCCTCCAGCTGGCTGAGCGGCTATGGTGCTGCTCCACTTCAGAGGCCCAGGGTTCCGCTGGTTGGGATCCTGGGCCTGGACCTACTCACTGCTCATCAAGCCATGCTATGGCGACATCCCACATCGAAGAACTGGAAGAACTTACAGCTGTGATGTACAACTATGTACTGGGGCTTTGGGGAGAGAAAAAAAAGAGGATGATTGGCAATAGGTGATAGCTCAGGGCCAGTCTTCCTCACCAAAAAAAGCATCCTTAAAAAAAATAATAAACACAGCTCCTCAGTGCAAGAGCCCATGAAGAACTGAGTCCTTCCAACAACCACAGGAGTGAACTTGGAAGTGAATGGTCCCCAGGTGAAACCCAGCAGACACTGCAGCCTTGTGAGAGACCTTGAGATGAAGAAATCAGTTTAGTCATCCTGAAATTTCCGAGTCATAGAAACAGAATAAAATAAAGGTATGTTGTCCTAACCCGTTAAATTTGGGGAAAATTTGTTAAACAGTGATAGATAAGCAATACAATTTTTTACATGATTGTTTTCCTCCAAGCATGTCAAAAATATATTATCTTGTATTAGTTGTTTCCAACAGTACGTATCTCTCAGTCTGTCTATGGAACAATCTTCAAACTGAGGTAGTTGAATAAAAAAACTAATACCGTAAACGCTTCATTGAACAAGCCTCATCTTTTTCCAAAGAAAAGGCATGTAAATAAATTCATTAAATTTAAATAATTATACATGGATTGGGGAATATTTTATTTTAATATTTTAATAAAAATTTTACATATATTCCACCTATGAAATACTTTCTAGTTTTGAGTTAAATGATAAATAAAATAACAAAAATTGATTCAGAAGCATGAAATGCTTAAAATACAAAAACAAAATTAATTTGAATTACATAATTAAATTTGATTTATTGCAAATATATGAAGAATATTTAAAAATAACACATTATTTTAGTAAGTCAAGTAGACACATATCTACTTTGAGATCCAAGGAGTACTCAATAAATAATAACAAGGAAATATTCTTTAATCTGATGTTATTAAGCCCAGTGTTTTCTTATAGAATAGAAGTGTGCATTTAAATTTTACCCTGGATTCACTCATTGACACTGGATTACTATATCAAGAATTCCCTGAGCCCTGCTTAGGTTTATTTCATGCTATAAAACACTTGGGCTGATTTCGTTTGACATTTAATTCTGTGCAAGCTCTAACAGCTCAGTAACTCACATGAAAAGTGCAATTGCAAACATCCAGGGAGTGGAATTCGCTGCGATTCATACGAACAAATATTGTAGGCCACTAACAATGTGGGAACATTGCCAAAACAATACAGCTGATGAATGCTTTTATTTTCTGTCTCCTATAAACTGCCTACTAGAAGGATTACTGGCAACACTCACATTTTTACACTCTTGGTGCATATTGTTTTGTACCCTTCAAGAACTAGTAACAGCAGAGGAGTAAGAAAGATACAACTTGGCATGAATATTACAAAGCACTGCTTGTGAAATTTTAGCGAAGACTTTATACGTGATCAGATTCAGAAGTAAAAACGATGGGAAACTATTTTTTACTTAATATAAATCCATGTAGAAAATACTATTTGACACATTTATATAAATATTTCACATATTTATTTGTCAATACATGAAATAAATACTACGTATAATATGAACACATATTTATACTTTTTGAGGTTTTCTTAAACTTAGCAATATGTATGGAGAATGTTGAATAATATATTTATTTAACGTAATCATATTCAATTACTTGATATAGAAAATTTTGCATAAATGCATACATTATGCATGTATCCATGTGTTACTTTTTAAAATCATACAGTAATACTCATGAGTTCCTTCATTTTGAATATATTATTTTTGCTTCAGAGGAGGATTTTAGAACATAACATAGAAATAAATTCTACTATCCTTTCTTCCAAAATGTTCAATATAATTAAAGTTTTAAAAAACGTCTTTCTGACAAAATATGGCTTTGGTAAATCCCCATGAGAAAATATACAATGCTCCATTTTCATATTACACCATAGCAGTGTATTGTAAATATATCTAGATTAGCCATGAATATGGATCCTTTATTTTAAGATGATGCCGTATATATTATTACACAGGATGAGTTGCAGGATGATTGGAAATGAGGGCAAAAAGATATAATCACATAATGGTTAAAAACTGAAAATCTAATAGAGAAGCACGTCATGTTCATAAAATATAACATACATCAAATTTTATATTATAAATTGAAATATGTATATCATTACATTTCTTCTTTTTCTGTGATTTCTTCTCATGAGTTGAATGTTCAGAAAAACATTTTCACCTCAGAGTGCTCACAGTAATTTTTATTCTTCCCCCACACCTAATACATGGCTAAAATTAGACATTGAGCAGTTTTTGAGGGTCAATGTAGATCTGGGATTCTTTCTACAGAAGGAAAATATTGTTAAAATGGATCAAACTTACTGAACATTAAAATCATAGGATTTTTTTAAAGTTTCCTCAATAAATCTCAGCCCTCCAGAGCTTTCGTATTTAACCCTAATATCCTTTCAATCAAATTATCTATTAAGATAGTATCTTTTATAGTTAGATTTTATGCATTGTCTTAAATTAATTTGCGAATTCCAGACTACATTGTAGAGATGCCAGCCATTATTTTGGGGGAATGGCAAGGTATATATAATTCCCAATAGGTTTTAGCCCCCATAGTTTTGTCATTTTTTTAAGCACTTGCTCAGTTCTTGGGAATTGGCACAATTGTTGAAAGGAACAGGAAATAGCCAGGGTTTTGACTTTTACTACTACAATATAAAGTTGGGGGACTCCCCCACGAGGTAGTGGTAAAGTTCAGAGTGCTCTGATTTGGCTGCCCAGGTTCCCAGGTTCGATTCCTGCACATGGACACACACCACTCATCAGCAGTCATGCCGTGGCGGCGACCCACATTCAAAACAGAGGAAGATTGGCACAGATGTTAGGTCAGAATGAATCTTCCTCAACAACAACAAAAAAGGCGGCATTATCACTCTCTTCTTGAAAATCATGCCAGAGCAATGAGAGTGGGAAACATAAACACAGATCTGTTTTAGCAAAACTAAGACACTGAATTTTCAAACTTCAAGCCCAAGTGAAAAGACTCTGGAGGTGTAGAGAGTGAGCCAGCCATAGTATACATAAAAAGGGGCAAAGAAAGCAGCACTGAGCAGCCAAGTAAAGGTCTGGAGGTCTGCGTGGAGAAGAGTGTTGTTCCCGCAGCAAAAACATTAAGTGCAGCCTAAAGAGTCATTTTTCTTGTGTGGCTGGGCTAAAAGAAATTTGGAGCAATTACAGGTGGCCAAAAATTAATGTAAATTTGTAAAACAAACATTAGTGGTGATCCACACTAAGTGCTCAGTGAGGACTGAGCTCTCCTGGGAGCAGGTACAAATATCTGCACTGTGGTTAAAGGCTGGGCCTGGAGTCAGTCGCACGGGTGTGTGTAAGGTGTGTCTTCTAGCCCATAGAACAAAACTTTATTTATTTATTTTTTAATTTTAATTTTGAGGAAGATTAGCCCTGCGCTAACACCTGCCACAAATCCTTCTCTTTTCACAGAGGAGGACTGGCCCTGAACTAACATCCATGCCCATCTTCCTCTACTTCATGTGGGATGCCTGCAACAGCATGGCTCGACAAGCAGTATATAGGTCCACACCCAGGATTCAAACCAAGGAACCCCGGGCTGCTGAAGTGGAATGTGGGAACTTAACCACTGTGCCCCAGGACAAAACATTTTGATGGCACAACACAAACATTCTGATATGGGTGGCTATATCAGCATCCCACAAAATAAATTCTAAGAAAAAAATAAAACTATCATTAAATGATACAATACATCATGAATATAATTGACTATAAATTACTATGTACCTAACATGTGAAGTAACTACAGAGTTGAAAAAACAAAAGAGTGGTTGACATTTACACACCGCAGATTGCAAATACCACCACAGTTTATTGATAGGTCAGTCAAGCCTGAATAAATACTTTACATATAAATAGAGATCATTTGAACAACAAATGGAACAAGCTTGAATATTTTAGACATGCATAAAATACTGAATGAAACAAATACAGTACAAGGAGTATTAATCCCAAAAAATGGAAAATTTTAAGCAAAGTTGGTCATACGTAGCTAGCAAAAAATTTCTCAAATGTTTCAAGAATCTATATGTTTACAAAGCAATTGAAAAGTAAATAACAGAGAGGCAAATAAAGAATTATCATCCATAAATTATAAGTAACTTCTGTAAACTAATAAAAACAAATCAGTCTGATAGGAAATGCATAGAAAATATTTTAAAATCTTGAAAATAACGTTTTATCAAAGATAAGCCTAAAAGATAATTCTTACCCACTGCTGGGGAGGTGGAATTTAACTTCAAGAAAATAGTCTGGCACTATTTTTTACAGCTAAACATTTGCCTATTCTTCAACACAATAATTCTGCGTTATGGAATTACTTAAGAGATCTTTTGTACATAGGTACCAAGAGACTTTTATAAGAATATTCATAACACCATTGTGAGGAATAGAGACAACACCACTGATTTCTATTAAAAAAAAGAATGGATATGAAAATCTTGGTTTATGCCTATATATATATAATACTGAACAACTCTAGAAACAAAATTTTTACATGTGGCTATCCAGTTTTCCCAACTTCATTTATTGAAGAGACTGTCTTTGCCCCATCGTGTGTTCTTGGCACCGCTGTCAAAGATTAGCTAACCTCATATCCATGGGTTTATTACTAGGCTCTCTATTCTGTTCATCAGTCTATAACGTCTGTCTTTATGCAAGTACCGTATGGTTTTAATTACTTAGTTTTGCAATATATTTTCAAATCAGGAATTGTGATGCCTCCAGCTTTGTTCTTTTTTTCTCAAGATTGCTTTGACTGTTCTGGGTCTTTTGTAGGTCTGCCAAGATTTTAGAATTGCCTTTTCTATTTCTGTAAAGAATGCCACTGGGATTTTGATGGTGATAGCACTGAATGTGTAGATTGCTTTGGCTACTATAGACATTTTGACAATATTAAGTCTTTGAATTCATTAACATGAGATACCTTTCCATGTATTTGTGGCTTCTTAAATTTCTTTCATCATTAACTTATCATTTTCAGTGTACATATTTTTCACCCCCTTGGTTAAATTTATTCCTCAGTATTTTATTATTTTTGATGCTATTGTAAATTGGATTTTTAAAAGCATCTTTTTCAGATGGCTCATTGTTCGTGTATATAAAAGCAACTGGCGTTCGTATGTTGATTTTGTGCCCTGCAACTTTACTGAGCGCACTTATTCTAATAATGTTTTTGTATTAATTTTGTATAGTCCTCAGGGCTTTCTACATATAAGATCACGTCATCTTCAAACAAATAATTTTACTTCTTCCTTTCCAATTTGGATTCTCTTTATTTCTTTTTCTTGCCTACTTGCGCTGGCTAGGCCTTCCCTACTGTACGTCATACACAAACATCAACTCAACATGAATTAAAGCTTTAAACATAAACCATGAAACTGTTCAACTAGGAGAAGCAGGGTAAATCTTCTTGACATAAGTCTTGGCAAAGATTATTTGGATATAACACAAAAAGCCCAGAAAACAAAAGCAAAAATAGACAAATGGGACTATATCAAACTGAAAAGCTTCTTCAGGGCAAAGGAAACAATCAACAGAATGAAAGAGCAACCTACAAAACAGGAAAAAAAATTTGCAAATCATGTATTTTCCAAAATATACAAGAAAATCCTACAACTCAATAGCAAAAACAAAAAATATTCAATTAAGAAATAGGCAAAAAACTTGAATAGATATTTCTGCAAAGAAGACAAATGAACAGGTATATGAAAAGATGCTTAATGTGACTCATTACCAGGAAAGGGCAAATCAGGACTAAAATGAGATATCACCTCACACCTGTTAGAATGTTTTCTATAAAAAAAAAAAAAAACAAAGGATAATGGGTTGGCAAGGTTGTGGAGAAATTATAATCCCCATATACTGTTGGTATGAATGTAACATGGTGCAACTGCTATGGAAAGCAGCACCGAGATTACTCAGAAGATTCAAAATAGAATACCGTATGATCTATAAATCTCATCTCTGGTATATGTACCAGGGAAATGAAACTAGTATCTCGAAGAGATATCTGCATTCTCGTGTTCATTGCAGCACTATACACAATAGCCAAGATATAAAAATAACTCATCATCCTATGAAGAGATAAAGAAAATGTTATGTATACGTACAACAGCATCTTATTCAGTCTTGAAAAAGAATAAAATCTTGAAATTTGTGACAATATGGATGACCCTGGAGCCAGTCAGAGAAGGACAGATATTACATGAATCTACTTAAGTGAAATGTCTAAAATACTTAAACTCATAGAAATAGAAAATACAATAGAGGTTGCCAGAGGCTTTGGGGGGAAACGGGGAGTTATTATTCAGTGAATACAAAGTTTCAGTTGTACTAGATGAATGGATTCTAGAGATATGCCCAACACAGGGTCTATAGTTAACAATATGGTATGGCAGCACAGAACACTGCAACATTTGTTAAGAGGGTAGATCTCATGGTAAGTGTTCTTACCACCAAGAAAATAAATGTCACACACGAAACAAAACAAAAAGCCCACAAAGGGACAGAGGGAAGCTCTGGAAGTTGTTGGATATGGCTATTACATTGATTGGGCTATTCTCATACATCTAAATTAAACAAATTGTACACATTAAATATGTGCCGTTCTTTCTATATCAGTTATACCTCAACAAAGCTGTTAAATCTAGAAACAATATTCAATGAAAACACAAATCAAAACAGAAAATGTACAGTTTTATACTTTTGATAATGTTCTAAAATAATATTAAAAATATAGTGTTAAGAGTTCGATCGGTAGCGGGAGCGGAGAGCGGACCCCAGAGAGCCCTGAGCAGCCCCACCGCCGCCGCCGGCCTAGTTACCATCACACCCCGGGAGGAGCCGCAGCTGCCGCAGCCGGCCCCAGTCACCATCACCGCAACCATGAGCAGCGAGGCCGAGACCCAGCAGCCGCCCGCCGCACCCCCCGCCGCCCCCGCCGTCAGCGCTGCCGACACCAAGCCCGGCACCACGGGCAGCGGGGCAGGGAGCGGCGGCCCGGGCGGCCTCACATCGGCGGCGCCTGCCGGCGGGGACAAGAAGGTCATCGCAACGAAGGTTTTGGGAACAGTAAAATGGTTCAATGTAAGAAACGGATATGGTTTCATCAACAGGAATGACACCAAGGAAGACGTATTTGTACACCAGACTGCCATAAAGAAGAATAACCCCAGGAAGTACCTTCGCAGTGTAGGAGATGGAGAGACTGTGGAGTTTGATGTTGTTGAAGGAGAAAAGGGTGCGGAGGCAGCAAATGTTACAGGCCCTGGTGGAGTTCCAGTGCAAGGCAGTAAATATGCAGCAGACCGTAACCATTATAGACGCTATCCACGTCGCAGGGGTCCTCCACGCAATTACCAGCAGAATTACCAGAATAGTGAGAGTGGGGAAAAGAATGAGGGATCGGAGAGCGCTCCCGAAGGCCAGGCTCAACAGCGCCGGCCCTACCGCAGGCGACGGTTCCCACCTTACTACATGCGGAGACCCTATGGGCGTCGACCACAGTATTCCAACCCTCCTGTGCAAGGAGAAGTGATGGAGGGTGCTGACAACCAGGGTGCAGGAGAACAAGGTAGACCAGTGAGGCAGAATATGTATCGGGGTTATAGACCACGATTCCGCAGGGGCCCTCCTCGCCAAAGACAGCCTAGAGAGGATGGCAATGAAGAAGATAAGGAAAATCAAGGAGATGAGACCCAAGGTCAGCAGCCACCTCAACGTCGGTACCGCCGCAACTTCAATTACCGACGCAGACGCCCAGAAAACCCTAAACCACAAGATGGCAAAGAGACAAAAGCAGCCGATCCACCAGCTGAGAATTCGTCCGCTCCCGAGGCTGAGCAGGGCGGGGCTGAGTAAATGCCGGCTTACCATCTCTACCATCATCCGGTTTAGTCATCCAACAAGAAGAAATGAATATGAAATTCCAGCAATAAGAAATGAACAAAAGATTGGAGCTGAAGACCTTAAGTGCTTGCTTTTTGCCTGTTGACCAGATAACTAGAACTATCTGCATTATCTATGCAGCATGGGGTTTTTATTATTTTTACCTAAAGATGTCTCTTTTTGGTAATGACAAACGTGTTTTTTAAAAAAAAAAAAAAAAGCCTGGTTTTTCTCAATACACCTTTAAAGGTTTTTAAATTGTTTCATATCTGGTCAAGTTGAGATTTTTAAGAACCTCATTTTTA
Organism: Equus caballus; assembly: GCF_041296265.1. Lineage (NCBI taxonomy): Eukaryota > Metazoa > Chordata > Mammalia > Perissodactyla > Equidae > Equus > Equus caballus. The sequence goes on along the minus strand of NC_091702.1, from coordinate 9,099,092 downwards.
ATTTGTAATAAAAGTTTACAACTTGATTTTTTCAAAAAAGTCAACAAACTGCAAGCACCTGTTAATAAAGGTCTTAAATAAAAAAATATATATATATATATAGTGTTAAGAAAATCTACCTGTGGGATTTTAACAACAAAGAGGTATCAAAAAAAAAACAAACAAAAAAACCCAGGGGAATCGGAATAATGGTTCCCTCTAGAAGGCAGACAGCGGAATAGGATGGGCGTCTTTTGCATGGGTTCTTGGATGAACATTTCGTGCTGGATTCTGTATAATATATAGAACATAGCCCTAGTTCCAGAGGCTTCTGTAGATGCAAAGCACTTCCCAGCCACAGGGGCTGCCATTTACACAGTCTGCAGCCTGAGTGGGGGCCCCGTGGCTGAGCGGCGCGGCGGGCTGCCACTTTTACTTTACTCACTTGCGCCATCGGCCGCCCGAGTGGGGGCCCCCCCAGGGCTGAGCGGGGCAGCAGACTGCCACTTTGACCCACTGTGGTGGGCGGCCGCCTGAGTGGGCGTGGGTCCCCCAGGGCAGAGCAGCGCGGCGGGCTGCCAGTTTTTCCCACTCTGACCTTCGGCCGCCTGAGTGGGGGAGGGGCCCCCAGGGCTGAGCAGCACGACGGGCTGCCACTTTGACCACTCTGGTGGTCGGCCGCCTGAGTAGAGGGGGGCCCGCCCAGGCTGGGCAGCGCGGCGGGCTGCCACTTTCACCATTCTGGTGGTCTGCCGCCTGAGTGGGGGAGGGGCCCCCAGGGCTGAGCTGCGCGGCGGGTTGCCACTTTTTCCCACTCTGGCTATGGGCCGCTTGAGTGGGGGTCGGGCCCGCCAATGCTCAGCACCTCGGAGGCTGCCACTTTGACCCACTCTGGCGGTCGGCCGCTTGGGTGGGGAAAGGGCCCCCAGGGATGAGCAACGTGGCGGACTGCCGCTTTGACCCACTCTGGCGGTCGGCAGCATGAGTGGGTGGGGAGGGCCCCCAGGGCTGAGCAGCGCGGCGGGCTGCCACTTTGAGGCACTCTGGTGGTCGGCAGCCTGAGTGGGTCGGGGGGGGCCGCCAGGGCTGAGCAGGGAGGCGGGCTGCCGCTTTGACCCACTCTGGCGGTCAGCCGCCTGAGTGGGGAGAGGGACCCCAGGGCTGAGCAGCGCGGCGAGCTGCCACTTTGACCCACTCTGGCGGGCGGCCAACGGAGTGGGCTTGGGTGCCCCAGGGCTGAGCAGCGCAGCGGGCTGCCACTTTGACTAACACTTGCGGTCGGCCGCCTGAGTGGGCGTGGGTCCCCCAGGGATGAGCAGCACGGCGGGCTGCCACTTTGACCCAGTCTGGCTGTCGGCCGCCTGAGTAGAGGGGGGCCCGCCCGGGCTGGGCAGCCCGGTGGGATGCCACTTTCACCATTCTGGTGGTCTGCCGCCTGAGTCAGGGTTGGACCCCCAGGGCTGAGCTGCGCGGCGGGCTGCCACTTTGACCCACACTGGCGGTCGGCCGCCTGAGTGGGGGGTGGCCGCCAGGGCTGAGCAGCGCGGCGGGCTGCCACTTTTTCCCACTCTGGCTATGGGCCGCTTGAGTGGGGGTCGGGCCCGCCAATGCTCAGCACCTCGGAGGGCTGCCACTTTGACCCACTCTGGCGGTCGGCCGCATGGGTGGGGAAAGGGCCCCCAGGGCTGAGCAGCGCGGCGGGCTGCTGCTTTGACCCACTCTGGTGGTCCGCCGACTGAGTGGGTGGGGATGGCCCCCAGGGCTGAGCAGCGCGGCGGGCTGCCACTTTTTCCCACTCTGGGGGTGGGCCGCCTGACTGGGGGTGGGGCCCCCAGGGCTGAGCAGCGCGGCGGGCTGCCACTTTGACCCAGTCTGGCTGTCGGCCTCCTGAAGTGGGGGGGGGGCCCGCCCATGCTCAGCAGTTCGGAGGGCTGACACTTTGACCCACTCTGGCCGTCGGCCTCCTGAGTGGGTGGGGAGGGCCCCCAAGGCTGAGCAGCGCGACGGCGTCCCACTTTGACCCACTCTGGCCGTCGCCCGCCTCAGTGGTGGGGGGGCTGAGCAGCGCGGTGGGCTCCCACTTTGACCCTCTCTGGCGGTCGGCCTCCTGTGTGGGGTTGGGGCCGCCAGAGCCGAGCAGCGCGGCGGGCTACCACTTTTTCCCACTCTGGCTGACGGCCGCCTGAGTGGGAGTGCGGCCCCCAGGGCTGAGCAGCTTGGCGGGCTGCCACTTTGACCCACTCTGGCGGGCAGCCAACTGAGTGGGCTTGGGTCCCCCAGGGCGTAGCAGCGCAGCGGGCTGCCACTTTGACCAACTCTGGCGGTCGGCCTCCTGAGTGGGTGGGGAGTGCCCCCAAGGATGAGCAGCGCGACGGCGTCCCACTTTGACCCACTCTGGCCGTCGGTCGCCTGAGTGGTGGGGGAGGGCCCCCGGGGCTGAGCAGCGGGGCGGGCTGCCACTTTTTCCCACTCTGGCGGTGGGCCTCCTGAGTGGGGGTGGGGCCCCCAGGGCTCAGCAGTGCGGCAGGCTGCCTCTTTGATCCACTCTGGCGGTCGGGCGCCTGAGTGGGGGGAGGGCCCCCAGGGCAGAGCAGCGTGGCGGGCTGCCCCTTTGACCCACTCTGGCGGTCGGCCGCCTGAGTGGTGGAGGGGCCCCAGGGCTGAGCAGCAGGGCGGGCTGCCACTTTGACCCACTCTGGCGGTCGGCCGCATGAGTGGGGAGACGGACCCCAGGGCTGAGCAGCGCGGCAGGCTGCCACTATGACCAACTCTGGCGGTCGGCCGCCTGAGTGGGGTTCCGGCCCCCAGGGTTATGATGCGCGGCAAGCTGCCACTTTGACCCACTGTAGCGGGCGGCCGCCTGAGTGGGCTTGGGTCCCCCAGGGCTGAGCAGCTCGGCGGGCTGCCACTTTGACCAACTCTGGCGGTGGGCCGCCAGTGTTCGGGGCGACGGCCCCCAGAGCTGAGCAGCGCGGCGGGCTGCCACTTTGACCCACTCTGGCGATCGGCCGCCTAAGTCGGGTGGGAGGGTCCCCAGTCCTGAGCAGTGCGGCGGACTGCCACTTTGACCAAATCTGGCGTTCGGCCCCCAGAGTCGGGGGGGAGGGCCACCAGGGCTGAGCAGCGCGGCGGGCTGCCACTTTGACCCACTCTGGCGGTCTGCAACCTGAGTCAGGTTGTGTCCCCTGGGCTGAGCTGCGCGGCCGGCTGCCAGTTTTTCCCACTCTGACCGTCTGCCGCATGATAGGGGTTGGGGCCTCCAGGGCTGAGCAGCGCGGCGGGCTGCCACTTTGACCCACTCTGGCGGTCTGCAACCTGAGTCAGGTTGTGTCCCCTGGGCTGAGCTGCGCGGCGGGCTGCCACTTTGACCCACTCTGGTGGTCGGCAGCCAGAGTGGGGGGGGGGGGGCCTCCAGGGCTGAGCAGTGCGGCGGGCTGCCAATTTGACCCAGTCTTTCTGTCGGCCGCCTGAGTAGAGGGGGGCCCGCCCGGACTGAGCTGCGCGGCGGGCTGCCACTTTGACCCACTATGGCGGTCTGCCACCTCAGTCAGGGTGGGGCAGCCAGGGCTGAGCTGCGCGGCGGGCTGCCACTTTGACCCACTCTGGCGGTCGGCCGCCTGAGTGGGCGTGGGACCCCCAGGGCTGAGCAGCGCGGTGGGCTGCCACTATGAGCCACTGTGGCGATCGGCCGCCAGACTACGTGGGGCGCCCCAGGGCTGAGCAGCGCTGCGGGCTGCGACTTTGACCCACTCGGGCGGTCGGCCGCCTGAGTGGGAGTGGGGCCCCCAGTGCTGAGCAGGGCGGCAGGCTGCCAGTTTGACCCACTCTGGCGGTGGGCCACCTGAGTTGGCGGTGGCCGCCAGGGGTGAGCAGCACGGCGGGCTGCCACTTTGACCCAGTCTGGCTGTCGGCCGCCTGAGTAGAGGGGGGCCCGCCCGGGCTGGGCAGCGCAGCGGGCTGCCACTTTCACCATTCTGGTGGTCTGCCGCCTGAGTCAGGGTTGGGCCCCCAGGGCTGAGCTGCGCGGCGGGTTGCCACTTTGACCCACTCTGGCTGTCGTCTGCCTGAGTGGGGTGAGGGACCCCAGGGCTGAGCAGCGCGGCGGGCTGCCACTTTTTCCCACTCTGTCTATGGGCCGCTTGAGTGGGGTTCGGGCCCGGCAATGCTCAGCACCTCGGAGGGCTGCCACTTTGACCCACTCTGGCGGTCGGCCGAATGGGTGGGGAAAGGGCCCTCGGGGCTGAGCAGTGTGGCGGGCTGCCACTTTGACCCACTCTGGCCGTCCGTCGCCTGAGTGGGTGTGGAGGCCCCCCAGGGCTGAGCAGCGCGGCGGGCTGCCACTTTGACCCACTCTGGCGGTCGGCCGAATGGGTGGGGAAAGGGCCCCCAGGGCTGAGCAGCGTGGCGGGCTGCCACTTTGACCCACTCCGGCGGTCGGCCGCCTGAGTGGGAGGAGGGCCCCCAGGGCTGAGCAGCGTGGCGGGCTGCCCCTTTGACCCACTCTGTCTGTCGGCCGCCTGAGTGTGTGGGGCGCCCCCAGGGCTGAGCAGCCCTGCGGGCTGCCCCTTTGACCCACTATGGCGGTCGGCCGCCTGAGTGGTGGAGGGGCCCCAGGGCTGAGCAGCAGGGCGGGCTGCCACTTTGACCCACGCTGGGGGTCGGCCGTCTGAGTGGGGAGACGGACCCCAGGGCTGAGCAGCGCGGCAGGCTGCCACTATGACCAACTCTGGCGGTCGGCCGCCTGAGTGGGGTTCCGGCCCCCAGGGCTATGATGCGCAGCAAGCTGCCACTTTGACCCACTGTAGCGGGCGGCCGCCTGAGTGGGCTTGGGTCCCCCAGGGCTGAGCAGCTCGGCGGGCTGCCACTTTGACCAACTCTGGCCGTGGGCCGCCAGTGTTCGGGCCGACGGCCCCCAGGGCTGAGCAGCGCGGCGGGCTGCCACTTTGACCCACTCTGGCGATCGGCCGCCTAAGTCGGGTGGGAGGGTCCCCAGTCCTGAGCAGTGCGGCGGACTGCCACTTTGACCAAATCTGGCGTTCGGCCCCCAGAGTCGGGGGGGAGGGCCACCAGGGCTGAGCAGCGCGGCGGGCTGCCACTTTGACCCACTCTGGCAGTCGTCCGCCTGAGTGGGTTGGAAGAGCCCCCAGGGCTGAGCAGCGCGGCGGGCTGCCAGTTTTTCCCACTCTGACCGTCTGCCGCATGATAGGGGTTGGGGCCTCCAGGGCTGAGCAGCGCAGCGGGCTGCCACTTTGACCCACTCTGACGGTCGGCCGCACGGGTGGTGAAAGGGCCCCCAGGGATGAGCAGCGCGGCGGGCTGCTACTTTGACCCACTCTGGTGGTCCGCCGACTGAGTGGGTGGGGATGGCCCCCAGGGCTGAGCAGCGCGGCGGGCTGCTACTTTGACCCACTCTGGTGGTCCGCCGCCTGAGTGGGTGGGGAGAGGCCCGAGGGCTGAGCAGCGCGGCAGGCTGCCACTTGGACCCACTCTGGCCGTCCGTCGCCTGAGTGGGTGTGGAGGCCCCCCAGGGCTGAGCAGCGCGGCGGGCTGCCACTTTGACCCACTCTGGCGGTCGGCCGAATGGGTGGGGAAAGGGCCCCCAGGGCTGAGCAGCGTGGCGGGCTGCCACTTTGACCCACTCCGGCGGTCGGCCGCCTGAGTGGGAGGAGGGCCCCCAGGGCTGAGCAGCGTGGCGGGCTGCCCCTTTGACCCACTCTGTCTGTCGGCCGCCTGAGTGTGTGGGGCGCCCCCAGGGCTGAGCAGCCCTGCGGGCTGCCCCTTTGACCCACTATGGCGGTCGGCCGCCTGAGTGGTGGAGGGGCCCCAGGGCTGAGCAGCAGGGCGGGCTGCCACTTTGACCCACGCTGGGGGTCGGCCGTCTGAGTGGGGAGACGGACCCCAGGGCTGAGCAGCGCGGCAGGCTGCCACTATGACCAACTCTGGCGGTCGGCCGCCTGAGTGGGGTTCCGGCCCCCAGGGCTATGATGCGCAGCAAGCTGCCACTTTGACCCACTGTAGCGGGCGGCCGCCTGAGTGGGCTTGGGTCCCCCAGGGCTGAGCAGCTCGGCGGGCTGCCACTTTGACCAACTCTGGCCGTGGGCCGCCAGTGTTCGGGCCGACGGCCCCCAGGGCTGAGCAGCGCGGCGGGCTGCCACTTTGACCCACTCTGGCGATCGGCCGCCTAAGTCGGGTGGGAGGGTCCCCAGTCCTGAGCAGTGCGGCGGACTGCCACTTTGACCAAATCTGGCGTTCGGCCCCCAGAGTCGGGGGGGAGGGCCACCAGGGCTGAGCAGCGCGGCGGGCTGCCACTTTGACCCACTCTGGCAGTCGTCCGCCTGAGTGGGTTGGAAGAGCCCCCAGGGCTGAGCAGCGCAGCGGGCTGCCACTTTGACCCACTCTGACGGTCGGCCGCACGGGTGGTGAAAGGGCCCCCAGGGATGAGCAGCGTGGCCGGCTGCCACTTTGACCCACTCTGGCGGTCGGCCGCATGGGTGGGGAAAGGGCCCCCAGGGCTGAGCAGCGCGGCGGGCTGCCACTTTTTCCCACTCTGGGGGTGGGCCACCTGAGTGGGGGTGCGGCCCCCAGGGCTGAGCAGCGCGCCGGTCTGCCACTTTTTCCCACTCTGTCGGTGGGCCGCCTGAGTCGGGGTGGGGCCCCCTGGGCTGAGCAGCGCTGCGGGCTGCCACTTTGAGCCACTGTTGCGGTCGGCGGCCTGAGTGGGGGTGGGGCACCCAGGGCTGTGCAGAAGGGCGGGCTGCCACTTTGACCCACAATGGCGGTCGGTCGCCTGGTGGGGGGGGGGCCTCCAGGGCTGAGAAGCGCGGCGGGCTCCCACTTTTTCCCACTCTGGCGGTCTGTCGCCTGAGTGGGTGTGGGGCCCCCAGGTCTGAGCAGCGCGTAGGGCTGCCACTTTGACCCACTCTGGCGGAGTGGACTAAAAATAAAAAGGATTCTTACAAAAAAGAAAGGTGTAATTGTTAAATTTCATTTAAAGCTGAATGTGAAAAGCATTGAGAATCAAGATGATTCCGAGATTAAGACTTTCAGGAGAATGTATGAGTCATTACCATCACTGTGTAGCTCAGTCATCTGAAAGAGCAGTATTTTTCAAGAAGAAGCAATATGAGAGTGTAGGATCCTAACAAATACACATTTAAATGATAGTCTAGATGGTGATGTATCGTCAAATCAAATCAAGGTGTGTTAAATAGCTACGTGTGGGTTTATTTAGGTTTGTCTTAATATGTAAATAGAAAAAACTTTGCATTGAAGGAATTTAACCTTTATTAGGCAATAAGCTGTTATGGAGGCTCTTCCAGAGTTGGTTATATATGATGAGATGCACAGTAGAAAATGATCCCGGTTTTTCGAAGAAGGAAAATTGAATTTATTAGGGGACATGGTATCATTTGACCTTGTAGTATAAAATGGGTTTTCATAGGTATAGAAAGTGTGGAAGTACGTGTTCCAAGAAACAGCAATTCAAAAAACCACAAAGCTGAGGCCATGAAATAATGCACTTGGTGATCAATGTGCAGTTCAAGTGAACTGAGGCTCTTTCTTCTTTTCCTCCCCTCCCCTCCCCTCCCCCTCCCCCTCTCCTCCCCTCCCCCTCCTCCCCCTCCTCCTCCTTCTTATTATTAGACAGAAGGGGCAGAAAAAGCCAGAATGGACATTTAGGTTGAAAATACGAGAAGATATACAGATGGCCCACAGACACGTGAAACAATGTTCAACATCACTAATTACTAGGGAAAGGCAAATCAAAACTATAATGAGACATCACCTTACACCAGTCAGAATGCCTATAGTTACCAAGACAAAAAACAACAAATGTTGAAGAGGTTGTGGAGAAAAGGGAATTCTCCTACACTGCTGGTGGGAATGTAAACTGGTGCAGCCACAATGGAAAACTGTATGGAGATTTCTAAAAAAATTAAAAATAGAAATACAATACCATCCAGCTATCCCACTACTGGGTATTTATCCAAAGAATCTGAAGTCAATGATCCAAAGAGATTTATGAACCCCTATGTTCATTGCAAATTTGTTAACAGCAGCCAAGATGTGGGAGCAACCCAAGTGCCCTTCTACAGATGAATGGATGAAGAGGATGTAGTGTATATATATATATATATATATATACACACAATAGTATACTATGCAGCCATAAAAAAGGCAAAATTGTCCCATTTCCAACAACAGGGATGGACCTTGAGGGTATGATGTTAAGTGGAATAAGCCAGACAGAGAAAGACAAATACTGAATAATTTGACTCATATGTGGAAGATAACAAACACGTGGATAAAGAGAACAGATTAGTGGTTACCAGAGGGGAAGGAGGTTGCTGGGTGGGTGAAAGGGACAGAGGGGTACATATGTATGGCGATGGATAAAAATTAGACCGCTGAGAATGAGCACGATGAAGTGTATTCAGAAATTGATAAATAATATTGTACACCCTAAATTACACAATGTTATAAACCATTGTGATCTCAGTAAGATTACTGGGAAAACAAAACAAAATAAAAAACCAACAAACGCATAGAGACAGAGATTGGATTGGTGGTTAGCAGAGGGGAGGGGGACAGGGAGGAGGTGAAAGTAGTGATTTGCACATGTGTGTGGTGATGGATTGTAATTAGTCTTTGGGTGATGAGCATGATGCGATCCACACAGAAATCAGAAGACAGTGATGTACACCTGAAATGTATATAATTTTATAAAACAGTGTTACCACAATAAAAAAAGATACAAGTTGAAATTAAAAGAATGGAAAATGAAAAAAAAGAAGATATTTTCAGCCATAAAAAAAGAACTAATGGAAGGCGCTTCCATTTTAATCTTAAAACTATACTGAGTCTCTGAGAATTTTCAGCTGGAGCTGACATTAACAAAGGTATTCATAAATGAATCTAGTGCACTGGGCACAATAAATTGAAAATGTGGAAACTATTCTGCTAGCTGCTAAATTAGGATAGTCACGTTAAAAGTAGAAGCATTGGTAATTCAAACAAAACATATTTTTTAGTGACCAAATGTAGAAAACATTGACAGCATCTGTCATTGAATCAAGATGGAGAAATCAAAAGTCACTTGAATAAATAGAATGTGACATTTTTACAGCACGTAATCTTAAAATGTAAAAAAAATCAATTAAATGTGAAAATATTAAATTTATAATATCACTGGATATTATTTGAATCATTAACAAAGGTATCACCTATATTTATGTTTTAATATAAAATACTTACAGAGCCATATTTTGTAAGCAATTTATATGGATGCTGATATTCTGCAAATAAGCATGTGCTTATTAAAAATGTTGAGATAAATTTAGCAAGCCTCTAATATAGGAAGTGGCCAAATAAATTTTAGAAATGTGACATATGTATAAAAAGGTACCCAACCTATTAGTGAGCAAATTACTATAGACAGTACATATGTTTTCAAGTAAACGCCAAATGTTGGAAATTTAAATTCTGAAACGTCTTAAACATGAATAACGTAAAAATAGATCACTGAAGACACTGAGTGTGTCTGAAAAATAAATCTAGTTTTCCTAATCCACGCCAATCTTTATTATACATTGAAAATATGGAATATAAAATCTCAAAACATTTTTATTTAACGTTTTAGCAGAATATTTCACATTCTTTATCTTTTTATTCTTCACAACAATCTTTCTGAAAAGGTACCATAGATAAATACCCCATGCCCTATTTATGGAATATTAATGAAAAGAGAAGCTAGAAAGAAGGTTGTCTCTTCATGGGATGAAGGAAAAAGAATGTCTCTTCATGGAGAAGAGGGTGTGATGAGCTTTGTATTGAACTGTTTTGATGAGAATGTGACTTCAGTACATTAGGTGGAAATGTCATCCAATGAAGGACATTATGACTGGAGAATGGAAGGAGGTGAAGGCGAGTGGGGAAGATGTGTTCGTTACACACTCACAGATTACGGTTGAAGCTATGGGATTTGATGAGATGTTCAGAGTTTCTGGATACAGGATAAAAAGTGACAGACTAAAAGGAGAAAAGACAATGCGAAACCCAATATCTATTGTTAGATACAAATTTATGTCTGAAAAAATATCTAAAAGAATAGTCTGTTTTGTAAAAAGTACAAGGAATTTCCTTGAATAGCTTTCAGCAAAAAAAAAAGTTAGATAATTTATCTATATTTGATCATTTTAGTATATATTTACAAAATTTCACTTTTATTTGAAAAATAATGTTGTAGTATGCATCGTTACACACGATTTCCTAGTAATACAAAGGCTAGTGTGAATATATAATCCTGAAATAACAGGAGCTTCTTAGGAGCTACAAAAGATGGGATAACTAACATTAGGTGTTTCAGCTTTTTTTTTTTTTTTTTTTAATAATATGGATTCTATTCCTTCAGTTCCTTATTGGAAATGCTATGGTTTTGCTGGATGGCCTCCATTTGCCCATCCAGATATATGTCCCCATTTTCTGCCTGGCTCTGTGCCCAGTGAGGCTGACCTGCTTGGACTGCACTGGTGGGAACTCTTGCTTCACAGTTTCTGGTTAAGTTTTGCAAGCGTCAGCCACCTGCAGGAAGAAGAGGGCCCTCAGGATATTTATTCCCTCTGGTCCCTGGGCTGGGCACTGCAGGTAGGGTGCTTCCCTGGACTGAGGGCCCCAGGCAGCCCTCACCAGATGACTTTCTCGCCAAGTCCGGAGACTGCTCCCTCCTTTGTTCTTTCAGGCCTAGAGGCAGTAATGGATCTCTTCATTGCTAAATCTTGTTTGACCTAAACCCTGCCCATCATTTTGGAAAGAACCTTAATGCTCCCTAGTTCCAGTTTGTCTATGACATGTTTTCTCATGGCAAGACACCACAGGTTACAATCGTATATATTACCTTTGCCTTCTCTTGACAACAGAAACTGGGGAGGAAGGTGCAAAGAAGACACACCAAGAAAGAAAATAGGCAGAAATGTGCATTATTCTTTGCTTGTAAAAAATTATCTGTAATTTACCTAAAGTGAAATTCACTCTCTTGAGAGGCACAGCCCTGTGAGAATTGACAAATGCATATGATTGTGTAAACTACCACCACACTCAAGATACAGAACAGTTTGTCGTCTTCCAGAATATCATTGAGCTGCTCTTTATAGTCAAATGCCTTCCGCATCTCTAACCCTGAAGTTACTGGTCTCTTCTCCATCCTGTAGTTTTGCCTTCTCTGTTTCCACATAAACGGATTCACATGGTGTGCAGCTTTCTGAGTCTGGCTTCTTTCACTTTGCTTATTACCTTTGAGATTCATCCAAGTATTTGTGAGCATTAACAGTTGGTTCCTTCTTAATGTTGCATGGTATCCAATGGTACGACTGCACCATCGTTTCTTTATCTACTTACTGGTTGAAGGACATTTGGGTTGTTTCCAGTTTGGGGCAACTGTGAGAAAACACTGGTATAAACATTTGCGAACAGATTTTGTGTGGACGTAGGTTTTCATTTCACTAGGTTAAATACCTAGAGTGGGATTGTGGGGTCATCTGGTGTTTGTTTAACATTATAAAAACTGCCAGATATTTGATATTAACAGTCATTTTCATTTTATCATACAAATCTTAGTATCTTTGTAGAATGCCAATTTATCACGTAAGAGGGGATGTATTTCCAGACTTTGTAGCTTGTTCAACTCCTTTATCTACGAATCCATATGCCAGCAGCACACTGTTTTGTTCCATATAGCTTAATAGTAAATATTAAACACAGGAAATATCTGTCCTCAAGTATTTTCCTTTAATCGAATCATTTTGTATATTCTAGGACCTCTGACTTAGCAAATATGTTTTAGATTCAGTTTCTTATATAATTTAAAAATCCTGCTAGAATTTCAATTTCAATTAGGCCTACATTTAATCTATAGATGAACTCAGGGAAGAATTGCCATCTTTATGTCAAATATTCCAGTTGATAGAATTGTATATCTATTTCTTTACTCTATCTTTAATTTCTCTGAGTCTTTTACTTTTAACTTCCAGTGGACACATCTTATAAATTGCCAATTAAATTACTCCTAGAATTTTAATTTTATGCTTTTGTAAATGATGTTACTTTTTATTTTATTTTCTACCTGCCCATTGAGAGGTATAGCAGTAAATTTGACTTTTGTGTATTAACTTTGTGTCTTGCTACTTAATAAAATTATTTATTGTTTCTAGTATTCGTTTTTTTTGGGTTCCTTTGAATTATCTACATAGATGATCACATCATCTCTAGAAAATAGAGTTCGACTTGTTACTTTCGAATTTTATGTTCCGTTTCTTCTTTCTCATCTTTTTACACTGATATCTGGTCAAAGTTGAAAAGGAATGGTGACAAGTATATACTTGCATTGTTTAAGATTTTAGGTAGAAATCATTATTTTTATTTTTTCAACACTGAGCATTTGTCTTTCTATTCTTAGTTTGCTGAGAGGTTTTCCATGAATTTTTAAAAGTTTTTTCAAATGGTTTCTTTGCCTCTATTAAAATGATCATGTCTTTTCTTATATATTATTTTAATATAGTGAAGTGCATTAATTTTCATATATTAAACAAACCTTGCGTTCCTGGAATAACACCCAATTTTTTCAAGCTGTACTACTCTGTTTTAACCAGGCTAAAACAAAGTTTATCAACGACTGATTTGACCTGATATTGCGTAAAGGAGGTCAAGCTAGTTCTTTTCCTCCATATTAACTTGGTCAGTTACTTTTGTAAAGATTTAAAATGAGAGTGGATGGTACAGAGAGTCCCCGTGTACTTCCTTCCCAAACTCACAGTTTCCCGTGTGATTAACATTTTCTTTCAGTATGGTGCATTTGTGACAAGTGAAGAACAACCAATATTGACACTTTATCAGCAACTAAAATTAATTTTGTTAGGATTCATGCTTTGTGCTGTACGGTTGTATGGATTTTGACAAATGCATAATATTGTGTATCCACGATTACAATAGTGTGCAGAGTAATTTTTCTGCCCTAAAAGTCCTTGTTTTCCACATATTCATCCCTCCTCCCCTCTCCCCAAAACCACTGGCAACCACGGATCTTTTTAATGTCTCTGTAGTTTTGCCTTTTCCAAAATGCCATTTAAGTGGAGTGATATAATATGTAGACTTTTCAGTCTGACTTCTTACCCTGGGAAATATAAATTTAAAGTTCCTCCGTGTTTTTTTTTGTGGCTTGATAGCTCATTTATTTTTTTCTATGAAAATATCCCAGTGTGTGCATGTACCACAGTTTTTCCATCCGTTCGTCTATTGAAAGACCCATTTTCTGACTCACAGCATTTTCCTTCTTTCTGAAGAACTTCTTAACGTTTCTAACAAGGCAAGTTTATTTTCTGAGTCTGTTTAAGAATTATATTTGTCTTTCTTCAGACGTTAGAAGTTTCTTTGTGGGAAGTTGCTTACTCAACAAAAAATTTTTTATTATTTTTCATGCATATAGAGATATTCAGATTTTCTATTTCTTCATGGGTCATTTGTATCTTTCAAATAGTTTGCATATTTCATCCAAGTAGTCAAATTTTCTGGCATAAAATTTAATACCATCTCTTTATTATCTTTTTAATGTCTTAATAACTATGGAAGTTCCCTCCTCCATTCTCCATACTATTAATTTTTGCCTTTGCTGTTATTTGTATTAGCCTAATTAGAAGTTCATCCCTCTTATTGATATTTTTAAATAATCAGTTTTTCATTTGATTAATTTTCTTCATTGTTTTTCTATTTTCTATTCCATTGATTCCTGTTCTTTATTAGTTTCTTTTATTTGTTTACCTTTTGTATAATTTCCCCCCCTTTTTAAAGTATTTTAACCAGGAATGTCAGACCATTGATTTTATGACATTTGTCTTCTCCAATATCATCATATATGGCTTTATTTTACCTTGTAAACACTACTGTATCTGGATGTCAACCATTTTGAATGTTGTATTTTTACCATTATGCCTGTTGAAATATTAAGAAAATATTGTGAGAAACTTTCACGATATTTTCTTAATATTGTGCTCAAGCAGAGGGGACACTTCTCTACAAAATGAATATGTAAGCCCTCGGAACAAACCAATGTAGAGATGCCAGTTGTGGAATGTCACTGAGAAGTTCAAACAAGGACCATGAGAAATGGAAAATCTCTTACAGGCTGCATGAGACCTGGAGACAGAACACAATGTGAGTTGACCTTGGAAGATATGACAAATATCTGCATGACTAAGCTCTGAGCTTGGCACAAGGAAAATGGATGACGCCAATAGAAAAGATCACAGGCCTTTCCTTAATATTTCTGATGTGGTAAGCATCAAGGCCTTGATCATCATGTGGGAGGAGAAGGGAAAGGAGCATTACTGTAACTAAATGTTTTCCTATTCCAGGTTGGGTCAATTTGAGTGCAATTACTTCCACTTAGGACAGTAAACTTTGTGGCGTTGCCTGCTTCTGAGTCTTGAGGAGCAATTTTCACTGGTTAAATTTTGCAAACAAAACCAGCAATGTATAAAATAACCATACTGAAAATCTCTTAACAAAGCATTAATATCAATCTCTGCGTGTGGACTCAACTGATTTATGACAAACAAGTTCTAACTGTTTGAGCAAACTGACCTAGAGACAATCAACTCCAGTCACTGTTGATTTGGGGCATGCTGCCGGTTTATGAAGAATGAGAAATGATCCTGCAGAATACTTTATAGTGCTGGTGCAGATAAAATGCAGGCAGTTTTTTGTGCAGAAAAAAAAAGGGCAATAAAAGAAGCTTTATTAGAGGTTGTCAATAAAATAATCATTTTTTTTCCTCTAATTCCAAGGATAATGCTGAGAAAAGGAAGTTCAAAGACAATGATATTAAGGCCCTGTATTTCAGATTCTAGATTCATTTTACAAAGTGGACAATTTTATGGAAAGAAGATTCACAAAGAATTAAAGTTTGGAAAAAATCCAGCATTACGATTTTCCACAAAATCTTGAGCAAAACAATAAGCACTGTGATTTCTCTTATACCCATGTGGCATGATGCAATCTGCACAATGCATTAGCTTTGTAATAAGAAGCTTCAGATCCACGAGTCAGTGGTTAGCCCTCTTGCCTATGATGTGGTAGGTACCTAAACCCATCCCAGCATAGCAATTTAGATGGTGTTGTGGCACAGAGCTGGCTGTGGGTATGGCCTGCAGAAGAGAACATCGTGACAGTGCCTTTGGCACTTTATTCCTAAGTAATCTGTTAACCTATCAACACAACTGACCTGGCTCTCATCAGGCTGCTCTAGGGGTAAGGACTAGGGCAACGGGCACCAACAGACATATTACTTACTGGGAGGCATTTCATGAGAAATCTGTCTCTTATCTAGAATACCCTATGTACACATTCAGGATTAAATTAATAAAAATGAATGTTAAAAGCCAGTGGGAGCTATCTTTCACCATTGCCTTTATTTCCTCCTGTTCTCCTTTTCTGGTTTAAAGTGCCCCAGAAAAATATTTTCTATTTAGAGACAAATTGTACATTTTAATATGATATTTAAATTATGTAAGCCTATTTACATTTTTACATTTGATATAGTTTTTTTTAACAACAAAAGGAATATCATGGGAATATTTCTTCCATGGGATCGTGGAAACCTGTGCTTTAGTATCTCATCCGCAACAATTAATCCTGGCTCTACATCTCAAGAATTGTGTGACACAAGAAAAGAGTTAGTTCCTCCTCTGAGGGAGTGATAGCAATTTTAATTGCCTTTAGATTGGTATAATGATGAAAATAAAAATTTAGCCATAAATTCACCAAAGAATTCATAGCACATATTCAGAATTTAATAAATGGAAGAACCCTTTGTTTGCTAATAGAAATTGTTAATACTTTAAATTAAGTTAGCATTAAAACTTGGAACTGAAGGAATACTTCACTTGCTGGTGAGTAGATACACATAAAGACACTTCTCTGAACATCAGCACTCTTGTTTTTCTTTTCAATTATTTTATTGAGGTCATAATGTGGGTTATAACATTGTGTAATTTCATGGCACATTATTGCTTATCAGTTTCTGTATAGACTGCATCATGCTCACCACTAATAGTCTAGTTTTTATCTGTCACTATACATATGTGCCTGTTTACCCGTTTTGTCCAGCCCTCCAATGCTTCTCCTCTGGTAACCACTGATGTGTTCTCTTTGTCCACATGTTTGTTTGTCTTCCACATGCGAGTGAAATCATGCAGTATTGGTTTTTCTCTGTCTGGATTAGTTTGCTTAACATCACACCCTCAAGGCTCATCCATCTTGTTGCAAATAGGACAATTTTGTCTTTTTTATGGCTAAGCAGTATTCCATTGTGTATATTTACCATATTTTCTTCATCCATTCATCAGTTGATGGGCACTTGGCTTGCTTCCATGTCTTGGCTATTGTGAATAATGCTGCAGTGAACACAGGGATTTATAAACCTCTTTGAATTGTTGACTTCAAATTCTTTGGATAAACATCCTGTAGCGGGATAGGTAGGTTGTTTGGCATTCTATTTTTAACTTTTTGAGAATGCTTCATACTGTTTTCCATAGTGGCTACACCAGTTTGCATTCCGACCAGGAGTGTATGAGTATTCCTTTTGCTCCGCATCATCTCCAACATTTTTTACGTTTTGTCCTGGTAATTATAGCCGTTCTGATCAGCGTAAGGTGATATCTCATAGTTTTGATTTTCATTTCCCCAACAATTAGTGATGTTCAACATTTTTTCATGTGTCTGTTGGCCATCTGGATATCTTCTTTGGAAAAATGTCTGTTCATATCCTTTGGAGCAGAAATAAAGAAATGGAAAGATATTCAATGTTATGGATTGGAAGAATATACATAGTTAAAATGCTCAGGGGCTGGCCAAGGGGTGCAGTGGTTAAGTGCACATGTTCTGCTTTGGCGGCCCAGGGTTTGCTGGTTGGGATCCCGGGTATGGACATGGCACTGCTTGGTGAGCCATACTGTGTTAGGCATCTCACATATAAAGTCGAGGAAGGTGGGCACGGATCTTAGCTCAGGGCTGGTCTTCCTCGGCAAAAAGAGGAGGATTGGCAGCAGACCTTAGCTCAGAGCTAATCTTACTCCAAAAAAAAAAGTCCATATTAGTGAAAGCAATCTACAGATTCAATGCAATCACAGTCAGAATCCCAATGACATTCTTCACAGAAATAGAACAAAGAATCCTAAAATTTATATGGAACAATAAAAGACCCCAAATAGCCAAAGCAATACTGAGAAAAACGAACAAAAGTGGAGGCATCACAATCTCTGACTTCAAAGAATACTACAAAGCTATAGTAATCAAAACAGCATGGTACTGGCACAAAAACAGACACACAGATCAATAGAATAGATTTGAAAGCCCAGAAATAAAAACCACACATCTATGGGCAGCTAATCTTTGACTAAGGAGCTGAGAACATACAATAGAGAAAGGAAAGTCTCTTCAATAAATGGTGTTGGGAAAACTGGACAGTCACATGCAAAAGAATGAAAGTAGACCATTATCTTACACCATACACAAAAATTAACTCAAAATGGATTAAAGACTTCAATGTAAGATCTGAAACCATAAAACTCCTAGAAGAAAATATAGGCAGTACACTGTTTGACATCAGTCTTAGCAGCATCTTTTTGAATACCATGTCTACTCAGACCTGGGAAATAAAAGAGAAAATAAACAAATGGGACTATGTCAGACTAAAAACCTTCTGCAAGCAAAAGAAACCATGAACAAAATGAAAAGACAGCCCACCAACCAGGAGAATATATTTGCAAATCAAGGGGTTGATTTCCAAAATATACAAAGAACTCATACCACTCAATGACAAAAAAAGAAACAAACTGATCAAAAAATGGGCAGAGGGTGCGCACAGACATTTTCCCAAAGAAGTAGTCTTGTTTCTTTACCATGCAAATCCAATATCTTCCACCGTAGTATCGTTTCTATTACTCTCAGAAAACAAGGATCTTTATGGAGGAACGTGGAGGGGACTCATACAACTGTTTTGCATTATTATTATTTTTCTCTTCATGGATTGCTGCCGATGCTGCTGCTAATTGTCTCTTAACCAATGCTGTCTGATACTTCTCTTTGTCTATCTGAATTTCTTCCTCTTCTAATAATCTACTTGCACAGGCGATCACGGGTCCTGAAGTAGCTCTGCTGCCCTCAGGAAAGTGGTTCTTGATTTCAACCACATTCTTGCTTCATTAGAGAACACAAACAATGAAATGGTGAGCAAAGTTTGAGGCTGGAAAGGTAAAGTCCCATAGTAACATTTAGGCTTTTCTTTTAGTGTATGCCTTACTCTTCAAAACATCTTCACACGTGATAATTTCCAAAACTTCCTGAATAGCAATGTAAATCAGGTTCCTGTTCTTTCTATAGGAATCTATGTTTTCATGCAAATTAAAGGATATGGTTTCTTATTAATGCTCAGTGTCCCTGAATATTAGCAAACAATCAGAAGCTGAACTACCTGGTATACATTAGAGAGACCAAAAAAGTATGATGAACTGATTTGTGAGTGTATTTAGCACAATCTCATCTTTTACAGACAATATATTCTATGGCACTTGCAATTAGAATAACTATTTTTCCCTGAACTGAGATAAACTTTTGTTCTATTAGATATAGAAGGCCACTTCTAGCTGGAAAAAATAGGAGGAAAAAATGAGAATTTTAAGTTTGAGTTGAAAAAAGAGTGAGTTAAAAGTCAAGAGAACAGAGTGGAAGTATTTGTACTTGATCTGCTAAGGATACAAGCTTAACTGCATTTATAAAAAGGGCTTGGACTGTTGCAAAGTCACCATGGACACGGTGAAGATTACACAGTGAGTATTAAATTTCAAAATGATTTCCTCAGATCAAAATTATTAAATAAAATTTTAAAAATTATTTGTCAAACATGTGAGAAACTCTGTGTCTTTGGAAACATAATCATATTATTGATATGAGGATCATAAATTTTAACTACTATTATTAGAATGGTATTCACCATAAAATAATATACCATTGAGAAAAAATATAGTTAAGGAGTCTTTAAAAAGTTTCTATAACATAAGAAATTATGGAATGAAGATCTTCCATAGAGTCATATTAGTTCTGAAATAACATGGGTGAAATGTTATTGATTTTTATCTGTTTTAAATATTCCATTATATTTATTTCATTTTAGAGAACAAACACATATTCCTAAGATTTGCTGAATATTAACAGATATTTTCCCCGTGAGGTATTAAACTTAGCAGCCACAAATCCTTCTCGTACAAGAGTTAACAAAATCTTATCTTTATCATTGTGGACAGATTATTTTACACATTTCCTCCTTATGAATAAGAATTAATCAATTTGATATTTTTTCCCCAAAGAACACATTGTTAGTCTAGGAACTAGAAGGCAGATACCTTGATTTTTGTTTAAGGCATTAATTTATCTAAAATTTATTTGAGTCTATTTTTAAGAAAATGAGGAAAATAGTTTTGTATGGAAACCAGTAGAAGATAATAAATACTAATGATGAATTCAAATGTTATAAAATGTTGTCACATCTACAAATAAAATAGTTGAGTTTGTATTTTCACTCTGCATTACAGTCCATCTATCTAGACTGTGGAAGTTACGTTGTGATTTTCACAACTTTGTGTCTCTGGGTAGTTGCAAACTTGATGTTTAAAACCGAGTGTGCAATGTAATAATCATACCATAGCAGGTATATTTTACCGAGCAAGTATTATGCTCCAGGCCCTGAGATAAACGCTTTGTCTGAGCTATAAATCATATCTTCCTTGGACAGCATAGTGTATTATGCACTCAGGTCTTTATATGATGATAAGAACTTGGAGGCTGAAGGTGTTTAAAGAGATTTACCTGAGGTCACACCCTAATAAGTGGCAGGACATGGATTAACAATTGCATCTATATGACTCACAACCTATTCTTCATACTCTACATTCTGCTTCTTCCATTAGTTAGAGAAATTGTAGATCTTAAGTAGTTTAAAAAGAAATGTGGAGATACAAATTTTGTTCAAGGTCAGAGGTCCACAATGCTTCTTCGAGAAATGGAAGTTTACGTGTAATAACCTGCTCTAAGCAGGTGACCACGTCATTAATCAGAATTGCTCCCTAACTGCTGTGGCCAGGTGAGGGTTAGTGGCTTTTTTCAGGATCTTATGGCACTATGAAAGGAGAGATCCATTTTTCAACTGACATTGCAAGGAAAAATTTAAAACACACCTCCTACCTTGCCAACATGTTGAACTTTGACCCAGATGTATCTACATAGAGAATCCAAACAAACAAAAACCCATATAGGCACAACCATAGAACAGGTTGCTTAATTAAACAGAACTAAATTTTACCCCCACTCTTCAATTACAAGAACAGGCAGACTGAAATTTGCAAAGCCTTCTTCAGAAATCAATGGACAATTTGGCGCTTAAACATCTATGCACTGAACAATGTAATAAACAATCAGAATTTCAGTCATAAGTTTCCTGACACAACAGAGTGGCACTTTGCACAGTAGTAATTAGAAAATAGCAGCTGAGGAACCACAGAAAAGGAACTAGACTTTACTGGAATACAGATTATACTGAGCTAATTAATGATTTTCACAAATGCCTTGTTGATTAGATATTAAAGTAAAACTCCCTTATATAATTTCTATATTTAGGGACACCATATAATTTTTCATCCAAGCCAGGATTTTTCTGATAATGAAGAAAGCTCTATTTTTATTTTTCTAAGACAACAGGAGGAAAGCAGGGCTCGCTTGAGCAAAGCAGGATACACGATTCTTTTATTTATAGTTGTTACATATTGGTGTGTACAATCAAGAAGTCAAAAAATGCCTTGGAGTTGGAGAAATCATGACTTCTAATACTGGGTCAACCTTTAGTTGTGTGATTTTTGGGTGAATTAATTACTTTAACTGAAAAATGAAAAGAAAAAAATACCTAACTTGAAGGCTTGTGAGAATTAAAACTTATATCTATAACATAATTAACACAGTGCCTCACTTGTTTAAGATACTCAATAAGTAGACATGTAGAATCCTACTTCTCATTGTGTAGTTTAATTTATTATCATCAATCTATTTGTAATATTAATGTAGCTCTGAGTGTTGGGATCCTGTGTTTTGAAACTTGAAAGGGATAGAAAGCTCTGACTCTAATGTAGCAAACTTCTACGCTCGGATCGGTGAAAAGTAAATCATACTGGGCCAGCTCCGTCGCCGAGTGGTTAAGTTTGCGCGATCCGCTGCAGCAGCCCAGGGTTCGGATCCTGGGTGCAGACATGGCGCCACTCGTCAGGCCACTTTGAGGCGGCGTCCCACATCCCACAACTAGAAGAACCTGCAACTAAGATATACAACTATGTATGGGGGAGTTTGGGGAGATAAAGCAGAAAAAAAAAAAGTAAATCATACTCCTTAAAAATTCTGTCTTCATAAGATTAATTGTATATAGGTGTACTGAGTTTAAGGATCAAAGTAATGACATTCTACTTTGACTAGTGAAAAGCAATAGAATGTACATATTAATATGATTAGAAGGAAACATCAGAATTAAATTGGTTTAATAAAGTCCAAGTCATTCAATAATCTGAAGCAAAAATGTACTATTTTAGTATATAAATAAAAGAAGAAAGTGATATTGTGTATAGTTAAGAAATAAAATAAACACTGAACTTCAGTTAATTAATATATGTGAAATAGATTTTAGAAACATGGATTTAAGATATGAAAACTTCAGAAAGTAAAGTGGAATTAGTTTCCAATTTTCAAGATTTACTTACTTCACCTATTGTAAGCCAAAGCCACTGATTTTTTTAATGGTTATGGACCTATATCCACATTCAGGTATGTCTATAAGTGTTGTTTTTGCATATACTATATATTATTTCCTTCTCAGCATTTGAAATAATGACAGTTGTGTAATTCCAAGACTAAGAAATTTAATGGGCCAAATTCTTAGTTAAAATGTTCTCTCTTACTTTGTTTTTAATCGACTATAAGCTAAAGAATCAAAACTGTAACAGAAAATGTAAAAAGAGTACATGTTATTTTCCTAGGATAGTGCTATTACAACTTGTGTATTCTCATAGCTATTACACAGCATAGGAAAGTACAAACGAGGTGATTTATTTTTTTCAAGAAAGTTTTAAATATATACAATTTAAGGCCATAGTTTCTTCATTTTTCACAGTGCAATCCATTTGCCAACCCTTTTAGCCTTTCTCTTTTCAGAACCTTGAACAACCAAGCTACATGTTACTGTGAACAAATTAGTTTTGACACCTTGAGACATTTAATTATTTGCAACAATGAGTCCGATGAAGGTGAAGTTGAGAGAAATTTTTTAATTTCTAGGAAGATATATATGCTCAAAATTCCATTAGTGAAAAGTCCGTAAATAAGCATAATGGAAATGTACAAATAAAGTTTCAAATTTTTAGGAAATGAACATATTGCAAAATAGAAATGTAAGATTTAGCAGGTAATCAGAGTTTTTACATCCTGATATTCAGAAGTCTTTTTCAGAGGTGCAGGAAATCTCAGAAAGCGAAGTGAAGTGAATGTGGTGTTCATTTAGCACAGCCATTCATTTTACAGCAGAGGGAACTGAGGTTCAGAGAGGTTAAGTGATTTGCCAGGAGGTTAGGGTCACTTGCCACTGTCTATTAAATTCAGTGAGAGAAGCAACACCTAGGTTTCTTATTTGCCCAATATTCTTTTATTAATTTCATTTGCCAATAACAATAGCAATCTAGGGGCACCTAAAGTCTGTTGCTATGGATAACCTTTTTAATGGGAAAGTTGTGCTAATTAAATTTATATAATCAGGGGCCAGCTCCGTGGCCAAGTGGTTGAGTTTGCTGGCTCCACTGCAGTGGCCCAGGGTTTGGATCTTGGGCTCGGACATGGCACTGCTCATCAGGCCACGTTGAGGCGGCGTCCCACATCCCACAACTAGAGGGACATGCAACTAAGATATACAACTGTGTGTGTGGGGGGGCTTGGTGAGATAAAAGCAGGAACAAAAAAAAAAAGATTGGCAACAGTTGTTAGCCCAGGTGCCAATCTTTGGGGAAAAAAAAAAGGAAGACTGGCAACAATTGTTAGCCCAGGTAAAAGGAGAAATAAACAGCAACACAATAATATTAGGGGACTTTAACACTCCACTTACACCAATGGGTAGATCATCCAAACAGAAGATCAATAAGGAAACACTTGCCTTAAAGGACACATTAGACCAGATGGACTTAGTAGATATATACAGAACTTTCCATCCAAAGACTACAGAATACACATTCTTTTCAATGCCCATGGAACATTCTCCAAGATTGATCACATATTAGGCCACAAAACAAGTCTCAATAAATTTAAGAAGATCGAAATAATACCATGCATCTTTTCTGACCACAAAGGTATGAAACTGGAAATCAACTACAGAAAGAAAACCAGAAAAGCCACAAAAATGTGAAGATTGAACAAAATGCTACTGAACAATGATTGGGCCAATGAAGAAATCAAAGAAGAAATCAAAAAATACCTCAACAAAGAAGAAAAATCTCAAATAGACAATCTAAAAGTGCACCTAAAGGTACTGGAAAAAGAACAACAAACAAAGCCCAAAATCAGCAGAAGGAAGGAAATAATACAAATCAGAGTAGAAATAAGTGAAATAGAGACTAAAAAAACAATAGAAAAAATTAGTGAAACCAAGAGCTGGTTCTTTGAAAAGATAAACAAAATTGACAAACCCTTAGCTAGACTCACGAAGAAAAACAGAGAGAAAGCTCAAATAAATAAAATCAGAAATGAAAGAGGAGAGATTACAACAGACACCTCAGAAATACAAAAGATAATAAGAGAATACTATGAAAAGCTATATGCCAACAAATTGGATAATCTAGAAGAAATGGATAAATTCTTAGAAACATACAACCTTCTAAAACTGGACCAAGAAGATGTAGAAAACTTGAATAGACCAATCACCAGTAAGGAGATCGAAACAGCAATCAAAAAGCTCCCAAAAAATAAAAGTCCAGGACCAGATGGCTTCCCTGGTGAATTTGTCCAAACATTCAAAGAAGACTTAATACCTATCCTTCTCAAACTCTTCCAAAAAATCGAAGAGGAGGGAAGGCTTCCTAACTCCTTCTACGAAGCAAACATTATCCTGATACCAAAACCAGACAAGGACAACACAAAAAAGAAAATTACAGGCCAATGTCACTGATGAACATCGATGCAAAAATCTTCAACAAAATACTAGCAAATCGAATACAACAATACATTAAAAAGATCATACATCATGATCAAGTGGGTTTCATTCCAGGGATGCAGGGATGGCTCAACATCCACAAATCTATCAACGTGATACACCACATTAACAAAATGAAGAATAAAAATCACATGATCATCTCAATAGATGCAGAGAAAGCATTTGACAAGATACAGCATGCATTTATTGTAAAAAGTCTAAATAAAGTGGGTAGAGAAGGAAAATACCTCAACATAATAAAGGCCATATATGACAAACCCACAGCAAATATCATTCTCAATGGAGAAAAACTGAAAGCTATCCCTCTAAGAACAGGAACCAGACAAGGATGCCCACTGTCACCACTCTTATTTAACATAGTATTGGAAGTCCTAGCCAGAGCAATCAGGCAAGAAAAAGAAATAAAAGGGATCCACACTGGAAAAGAAGAAGTGAAACTGTCACTCTTTGCAGATGCCATGATTTTATATCTAGAAAACCCTAAAGAGTCCACTAAAAAACATTTAGAAATAATAAAGGAATACAGTCAAGTTGTGGGATACAAAATCAATGTACAAAAACCAGTTGCATTTCTATACACTAACAACGAAGTAGCAGAAAGAGAAATTAAGAATACAATCCCATTTACAATTGCAACAAAAAGAATAAAATACCTAGGAATAAACGTAACGAAAGAGGTGAAAGATCTGTACACTGAAAACTATAAATCATTGTTGAAAGAAATCGAAGAAGACACAAAGAAATGGAAAGATATTCCGTGCTCTTGGATTGGAAGAATTAACATCGTTAAAATGCCCATACTTCCTAAAGCAATCTATAGATTCAACACAATGCCTATCAAAGTTCCAACAACATTTTTCACAGAAATAGAACAAAGAACCCTAAAATTTATATGGATCAACAGAAGACCCAGGATAGCCAAAGGATTCCTGAGAAAAAAGAACAAAACTGGAGGTATCACACTCCCTGATTTCAAATTATACTACAAAGCCATAGTAACCAAAACAGCATGGTACTGGCACAAAAACAGACACACAGATCAATGGAACAAAATTGAGAGCCCAGAAGTAAACCCACACATTTATGGACAACCAATATTCGACAAGGCAGCCAAGAGCATACGATGGAGAAAGGAGAGTCTCTTCAATAAAAGGTGTTGGGAAAACTGGGCAGCCACATGCAAAAGAATGAAAGTAGACCATTCCCTTACACCATGTACAAAAATCAACTCAAAATGGATTAAAGACTTGATTATAAGACCCGAAACTATGAGACTTCTAGAAGAAAACATAGGCAGTACGCTCTATGACATTGGTCTGAGCAGCATATTTTCAAGTCCCGTGTCTGACCAGGCAAGGGAAACAAAAGAAAAAATGAACAAATGGGACTACATCAAACCAAAAAGCTTCTGCACAGCAAAGGAAACCATCAACAAAACAAAAAGACAACCTAACAATTGGGAGAAGATATTTGCAAACCATATATCAGATAAGGGATTAATATCCAAAATATACAAAGAACTCATACAGCTCAACAACAAAAAAACCAACAATCCAATTGGAAAATGGGCAAAAGATCTGAACAGAGATTTCTCCAAAGAAGATATACAGATGGCCAACAGGCATACGAAAAGATGCTCAACATCATTAGCTATCAGGGAAATGCAAATCCAAACTACAATGAGGTATCACCTCACTCTGGTCAGAATGGCTATAATTAACAAGACAGGAAACGACAAATGTTGGAGAGGGTTTGGAGAGAAGGGAACCCTTGTTCACTGCTAGTGGCAGTGCAAACTGGTGCAGCCACTATGGAAAGCAGTATGGAGTATCCTCAGAAAATTAAGAATAGATCTACCATAGGATCCAGCTATTCCACTGCTGGGTATTTATCCAAAGAACTTGAAAACACAAAGGCATAAAGATACTTGCACCCCTATGTTCATTGTGGCATTATACACAATAGCCAAGACATGGAAGCAACCTAGGTGCCCATCAAGGGACGAATGGATAAAGAAGATGTGGTATTTATACACGATGGACTACTACTCAGCCATGAGAAATGATGAAATCCGGCCATTTGTGACAACATGGATGCACCTTCAGTGTATTATTCTGAGTGAAATAAGTCAGAAGGAGAAAGTCAAATACCATATGATCTCACTCATAAGTAGAAGATAAAAACAAAAACAAAAACAAAACACAGCATTGGAGATTGGACTGGTGGTTACCTTTGGGGAAGGGGGAGGAGGGGGGGCAAAAGGGGTGATTAGGCTCACATGTGAGGGGATGCACTGTAATTAGTGTTCGGGTGGTGAACATGATGTAATGTATACAGAATTCGAAATATGATGTACATCTGAAAAAATAAAAATTAAAAAAAATTATATAATCATAAAAATGGTACAGCTAATTTTTCCAAGTACATCTATGGCTATGCTGATTTAACTAGCTATAATTAGAGAATTCTGAGAATTTTTAATCTATTAACTGTTTCATTCATTTATTAATTAATGATTATTAAATGTTTATCAAATGAACTATTTTGTGAATACGTGTGTGTGTGTATGTGTATTCTAAAGTTTGTTTTCCCTTACAATTTTTACAATCTTAAAAAAGTGTTAGGGGCTGGCCCCACCGCCTGGAGGTTGAGTTTGGCACACTCTGCTTCAGTGGCCTGGGTTCTGTTCCTGGGCACAGACCCACACCACTCATCACCGGCCATGCTGTGGCAGCAACCCACACACAAAATACAGGAAGATTGGCACAGATGTCAACTCAGAGTGAATCTTCCTCAGTAAAAAGAAAGCAAAAGAAAGATTGCCTTCTTCTGAGAGTGATAATTAGTCGAATTTGGTACATAAAATAAATATTTCAATTGATGTTTACTAATATTCAACCATGTAAAATGTTTTAAGATATGCAATGCAAAATATGTCATGAACACACATTTTTTTGTATTTTAGCCTGTCAATATACTTAAGATATAATGTGAAATATAATTAAGCTTTTTGCATTAAAGTGTATGAGAAACATTATCACATCATTTTTATCATACTTATAAGTGTAAGTATATTCAGCTTGAAACTGTTAAAAGTAAGTCTAGATAAGTCTAGGTAGAAGTGTCAATAGAAAAATACAAGAATAAATATATAAATATCATATAATAAAAGAGACCGTAAGTCTAGGACAAAATGTCCTTTTCATATATGCTGATTTTTTTCTGTTCACAATTCACACATGAATATTCTGCATACATTATATTCCTTAATATTGAAATACTTGGAAATTTTCTTTAAACGTGCCCAAATTCAAAGTTACTAATTGTTTTAATGAAAACATTTCCTACTATTTTCTAAATGAAAAGGGGTAATGTTATCTTAGAAATAATGCAGACTTTCCTCCTTTTGTGGTAATTGCTCTGGCTTACTTTTCATAGTCATTTTCATTTCCATTTCATTACAGTGTTATGAAATGTTTATAAAATACCCCACTATAAAAAAGATTGGTAGATTTCTAATTGCTTTAAATGATGCATACACGTATTTTTGTTTTGTAAAATATATTTTTAAAAATACTCCTTTTTTTATACTGAATGATGAAATTGTAGAACTACTCCCACATCCAGGAAGCTGTGGATTATCCATGTATCTAGCTGTGAATAGCTCTATATATTTATTCTTTGTCTATTTATTGCATCATTGAAATGTTTTTACAGAAACAATTCTCTTAGTAAGATTATACTAAAACTTACTTCCGCTTTTGAAGAACAGATTCTTTCATGGTTAATGACATACAAAATTCTGCTCAAAGTTTCCTTAACATTTTATTAAAATATTTTGATATTTTACAATTATTCTGATGTTATAGAATCACATGTGATTTGTTTTCTATTTAATTACTTTTATTAATTTCTATTAATGTAATTTTCCATTTATTTGTTTGAAAAATTCTATGTTCAGAGTTAATTTGAACAAAATTTTATTTACTTCTCTAGGAAGGAAAATAGGGAAGATTGTCAACACATTATACAACTAAGGACAATATTCAACACATTAAACAAAGATGGGAGTAGTCATTTTTTTCAGACAATAACTAGCAGCAAATACTTCAGAACTATAATTGACATCCATAAACTACTTTCCTTGAAGCATCTAAAAGTAATTTGTAGAAATTACTTAATTAGCCTCTCAGCAGTTCCTGGCAGTGGATTGTATTGTAATTACAATGTACTTTGTATTCACAGTATTGATGGAGAGCATGAGCGCAGATATCTGTACAGCGCTACACGTGCAAAGGAAGCCGGGACCCGGTCAATAGGAAACCCTGCACGGGCACATTCCTCACACTTGTTCGCTAAGGGGGACAGGTAACCAAGGTTGTTTTGTGTACTCTTTCTCCTCGTTCGTTTAGTTTTCCCCAGAAATATCTTAATGACTTTCGCATTTTTTCTGTTCTCTTTGCTCTCTGTCACAGACAAAAGAATTTTGATGTTTTGAAAAATAACTCACTGAGAATAGACACTTCATGTTGTTTTCATAGGCTAAGAAAGAGGGGGAGAAACAGATACAGACGGAGACAGAGAGGGAAAGAGTACAAATTTAGGAAAAGTCATTGGAAAATGAAATTAAATGCCCAAAGCATGAAAGCTTATAGAAAGTTCAGGAAATACTTCTTACATTTGATGAGTCCATAGTAGACAATACTTCAGAAGTGTACTAAATTGAGTAATTGGAACAAATTCTTCTTTCCTTTCTGTTTCCAGGCAGTTGGTCACATAACCCTGCATTTTCTCCCTTTAGAGGCAGAGGTTATTTCTCTAACCTTTGTCTTTGGACTGGGGCATGTGGTTCCCTGATTCAAAGGATGCTAGCAGACATTGTGCAAATTGAGGCTTAAAATGGACTTGCACAGTTGGACTTTCCTTCATGTGGTTCTTGTATTGCCACAGTAAGAAGATGTCTCTGGGGCCCATCCAGTGGCGTAGCAGTTAACTTCGCATGCTCCTCTTCAGAGGCCCACGGTTTGCCTGTTCCGATCCTGGGTGTGGACCTACGCACACTTATCAAATCATGCTGTGGCAGGCATCCCACATATAAAGTAGAGGAAGATGGGCAAAGATGTTAGTTCAGGGCCAATCTTCCTAGCAAAAAGAGGAGGTTTGGCGGTAGATGTTAGCTCAGGGCTAATCTTCCTTAAAAAAAAAAAAGAAAAAAGAAAAAGATGTCTCTGCTAGTCTGCTGATACATAGAGGATGGGGAACAGATGAAACAAACTGGCAATCTCCAGCTTGGAGCTAAGCCCAGATGAGCCCACCCTAAATAAACTTATGTACAAATACACAGATGAAAATGAATGATTCCCATTTAAGGATCCAGAATTTTGGGGTAGTTCGTTTCACAATATTATTTTGGCAACATTTGACCGATATAGAATAACACAGTGGAAATTGTAAGTTAGATTCAAGATATAGAGAGACTTTTATTTTAGATTTCATTTTTCTATAAGAAACTGTTCATTTTTGCATTTGTATACGCATTCACATGTTAGGGATAAACTAAACAAGAGCTTTAAATTACAATTTGATTTCAGTGTCAGTATTTAGAAGGCTCTATTACATGGTGACTTCAACACTGTTTCTGGTCTTGACCTTAAAGAAACAGACAGCCAATTATTTCTCCAGCCAAAATGGCTTCACCTGGGATCAGCAAAGAACTGCAATTTGGAGTGTGCAACTATGGCGAGCCACATGCAAGTCCTGAGCAACAAGGGGAGGAGAAACCCTCTTATAGAGGGCAAAGACAGTTGGGAGAGCTATTGTAAGCAAAAAGTCCATAGGAGGAGACTAGGAGATCAAAGTGTGGTGGCTTTTCGTTGGCCGTGTTGTGACAGTCTCTCATTGGCTATTACTGGGCAGGAAGAGGAAGTCTTCTTCCTGTTGGGCTCTGCAATGGTTAATACATGTGAGAGCTCTCCTTTCTGGCCTCTCAACTCTATTTTCAGTGAGGTTTCTGTTTATTGATTTTCACACTGCTATTGCTGATCGAGCATATTCTTGACTAATAACTGTGAAATCTTTTAGGTTACCTTCATTTCAAATTAGAATAAAACACCAATACCATGAGCAAAGCTTGTTGATAAAATTATTGCTAATAGCTATATAGTGACTTTCAGATATTGGTGAAATATTTGAGTCACACAAATGTTAAAGCTCATGAAACAAGCATGATGAAGTCCATGAGTGAGTTAGGAACTGCAAAAATTTAATGCTTTTTTAAGCCTTTATTTGTGACTATCACATAGCCTAATGTTACAGAATTACTGAATGTGGGGAAGAAAGAAGCCCATTTTCATTATCTTTCCTCAAAGACAAGACACTAGTTAAAAATGATATTAAAACCATATTTTCATGTAGTTACAATTTTTTTTCTGGTGATGAGACCTTTTAAGATCTACCTTAGCAATCGTATCTCAATAAAGCTAAAAACAATTTTTGCCTTGTCACAAACTTGTACATGATGTTGAAAGAAAATGAAAAAGCAACTACTTATAGTGTTTCTGATATGATACTTCATGAGGTATATTTGCTAAAATATTTAATCTAAATATAATTAATTCCTTAAACCTTGTTTCTAAATTATAGGAAATAAATGGAATTAGGAAGAAACCATTAAGTAAATCCAGAAGCAGGACAATCTATAAGACAACTGTCATTAGTTCATAAGAAATTAATGTCACAAAATAAAAAAGTTGAAGCAAGTTCAGTGTCGAAAAGTGACTAAGATGATATAACAACCAAATTCAACGAGTGAAATTATATTGTATCATATATCTAAAAATATTTATGAAGTCATTTTTGGAAAAACTTAGAGTATAAATATACTATCTAGGCATGAAGTATCATGGAATCTGTATGTGAATTACAAGTGATATGAAATAAATAAAAGAGAGACAGAGAAAAAGAGAGAGAGGGAGAGTCAGCAAATAAGGCCCAAGGTTAACCGTGAAATCTGTGAAGAAGGAGTAAAATTATTTATTTAACTATTTTATATACTTAAGTGTTTTCATAATAAAAATTGAGGGAAAATCAACAGCATAATTTCAACAATATCCAAAAAGTAAGTTTAAATTTCTGCTTACACACAAAAACCCCCAAATACTGTACTTTGCAAATAATAACACAAACTGGGGACAAATTTTATTTTACAAGCAGTCATAGTCGATATGTTGCTGGAACCACTCATTAACAGGCAAGGGGATTCTAATTTGCTACTTGCTCTAAAGAGCCCTTAACATTTTATATCAGGAAAGGTGCATTATTCAATGTGTGTAAAATAAAAGGCAAGACATAGTTAAAAATTCAAAGATTATCTGTCTATTTTGAAAACCAATCACATCCTTCTTTGGCCACATTTCTTGATTCATATTGTAAGGATGAGTTTTAATCAGGCAGCAGGCGTATGAGAAACACTAGAAGTAAAAGATCTAATGAGGATGACAATCCAAACTCAATTCAGGAAATGTTCCGAGAGCCTCTTCCTCAAGCTATAAACACTTTTGCTTTGTGAGATTATTTGAATCAATCTACTTGACCACAAACAATGAAATCATTCAAGTCCAAGTATGGAAAAAAAGAGAAATCTTTGTCAAGTTCATTTACTATTAGAGAATTAAGACAAACAACCTGGTGGCAGCCACTTCAGAGCTGACCAAAATCTAATGTGGTTCTCCACACCCCTCTGGAGAAAGTGGGTATTATGTAGAATGTTGCCATCTTGTGCATGCTATGAGATCCGGCAATGCTGAGAAATAATTTTCCTTTAAAAAATCTGACTCAAAACACCTTTTGTAATTTATATTTGATAGTAAAAATTTTCAGTTTTTAGATTTAATTCTTAATCTCAGAAGCTTGTTCTTTTTAGCAATGTTTGCCATTGATCTGGTCTTTGACAGGGAATTAATTTTAATATATACCCATTTCATTTGGTAAAAATGTATACTTGCAGCATCACTAAATCATACAAATATTCAAATTAATTATAAATATTAAATACATTATATTTAAATGCATATAACCATTTTCAAACACATTATTTAATTTTAAAATTGTTGACATTTTATTTTTTCAAATAAATTTTATCTAATTTTATCTTCTTCAAATATTTAAGTACATCAAATAATTTTGTTATGCTAGCTTAATTTTACCTTGTTTTCCATTTCATTTTTAACATATTCAGTTTACCTATATAAGTGTTCTAGTATTAGAAAGTCAAAGAAATTGGCAAGTTATGATGCTTTCAAAGGGAAATTTAGTATTACTATCATCGATGGCAGTGATACTGTGAAGTATTAGAAATAACATACTAAATATTTGCAGATAGGGTGACTGTATAGAATGAGTCTTGAGTTAAGTGTGATGCTTTAGTCATACACTTTATTGTATTTGCACATCTCTCAGAGGTATTCACTAAAACTGGGGAGCTAATCACATGAAGAAATGCGCATTCTCCGTGCTTTAGAATTTCATTCCTTGTGTACCAAGTACAAAAACCTGTAGTTTTCTCAAGGAACTTTACCTTCAAACTCTCTACATAAAAGAGCATTATGAATATTTTTATCAGCTGTATTTTAACATTAAGTAAATAACTCAAAGATTGGCTTGGCGTGTTTCTGGTTTTAAGTGTGTCTAGTGAAAATTAGAAAGGTCTTTTTCTTTAAATGATAATAACTTTGTTATTAGATGCTATTTGCCATCAACAGGCTTTCATTTATCATAACAAATGAACATAATTCTGTGATGTGTGAACTTTTGTATGTGAAATATTTGACCTCTTCCAGAGACACCATAATTTATGATATGATTAATACATAAATGCACCCATATGTTTATCATTATAATTTCCTTTTTTTATCCAAATTCTTAGAGTCATAAGTTAGTGAGAAAGTGATTGATGATATTCTTTCTGTAGGTTTAGCCATTTGTTCTAGACACCAACATTGAGATAAACATTGCTTTCCATCTGTACGGGTTGGAGTGTCTGTCTGTCTGCCGCAGGCATAGAAATACATGAATTTGAAATGTTGATCACCAATGTTGTCATTGAGGTTTTCAATCAAAATCAGTAAGCAAAGAAGGCTTCTACTGATTATTGATATGTGATAAATTGATAACATGGCTTAAAAAGTTATCAATTAAACATTTTTCAAGAAAATTTATCAGCCTGTACTCAAAGCATAACAAGTATTAAAAAATGCATATGCAATTAGCTCTGTCCATTGCCATGGCAGATGCCTGATTTGGTGTTAAATTAATTACCAAATGCCTTTGCTTTCTGACAGTTGGATATTTTAGACTTCAAAGGCAAATAGATTTTGAAGCAATATAATAACAATCTTAGAAATGCGAAGTGCAGCAGAGCTGAAAAGTGAAAACTCAACAGGCTAGGCTGTTAATATCTTCCGGAAGAGTTAATCAGTCATAGGGTGACAACTGTAAAAGTACAAATCATATGTGGTACAAATATAATTCACTTTCAATAAAATTTTTATTTTGATATAACTTCAATAAAATAAAACTTCAAGGTGGCAAATTATTGTACAAATTAATTACAAGTTAAATGTATTATATCTCTGAATTCCATCCTAGAAGGTCATCAAGTTGCTGTAAAATTTTTGGTTGTAATTAGCAGTAAACATATAGAGACTGCATATTTTAGAATTTTGATCATTATTCACTGGATGCATTTCCAAGAGCACTACTTTCAAACTTTCACTATTTTACTATCAGATCAAACTTAATAGAAACATTTTTTAATTCATTCAAGAACTTGTGCTAGATATGAATCAGACATAGCATGATGATTATAATTTAAAGGAATTACTTTTGACAAATATTAGAATAAATTTACCTGCATATTATTTTGTAATGTTTCCAAATGAGGTGTAATTTCGAAGCTCATCTATAAGCTTATTTAGAGAAGCTGATTATTCGTTGATGTACCATGAAAATTAACAGACTAAAAACTACGAAATCACTATCTGTGTGTCTGTAAATATAGCATATTCTAACATAAATATACTTAAGCTTAAACTACTCATTTTCAAAAATATCTAAATGTTTGATCTTACTTATTTTAAATATTTCTCACAGAAACTTCTATTTAATTCAAATAATTTCTGTATTTTTTACCAGATAATATTTGTAAGAAACTGCTAAAGAAAAAATTTTTTTAAAAGTTGCCAAATTTTATTGTGATTAGTATATTAATTATTCAATCCGAATTTATTTAAATGTGTGCTCTAACATCAAAATTGTCTACTTTGTTAAATATAAATTCCTTATGGAAGTGTTAATATCAATCATTCTCTAGTCTATGATGCTAGTGGCTTTTAAAAATATTTCAATCATGTGGGCTGCCCCGTGGTGTATTGAGTAAGTTCACACACACTGCTTTGGCAGCCCAGGATTCGTGGGTTCAGATCCCGTTCGCGGACCTAGCAGCACTCATCAAGCCATGCCATGGCAGCATCCACATAAAATAGAGGAAGATTGGCATAGATGTTAGCTCAGCAACAATCTTCCTCAAGCAAAAGAGGAAGATTGACAACAGATGTTAGCTCAGGGCCAATCTTCCTTACAAAAAAGCTTTCAATTGTGCATTTAGTATGTTGGTTAATATTTGCCTTCATATCTTCCTCTTTCAAAAGTCTGTCTCTGTCTTTCTCTCTTCTACAGCAACTAGCCCTTTCCTTTCCTACTATCTATAGTAGATGCTTAATGTAAGCTTCTTTAATGAAAACATATTAAGAACAAAATATTTAGCATATATCCTGTAACATTTATAGAAATATCAATCTAGTAACCATAAAACATTTTGTTGAAAATTGAATAGTAAGTAAATTTCAAATAGATTACTTTCTTTCAGACTTTAAAATATATTATAGGTACAACTTGTAAAATTTATGCAACTAAATAAGCAGATAATTCTTGTAATGCTCCTATTTTATTTATTTTTGGATGCATACACATAACAGGGCCCAGTTTGGGATTTTATATTTATTAAAGAATTCAAATATTATCCAAGTGAATATGGAATGACTTTCACAATATTTATTGAATACCTTTGTGTAACAGTGTAGAATCTTGATTCATCATTTAATCATTTTTAAATTATGTATTTACAATAAATAAAATGTAAAATGTAGAAATAGCTTAGCTAAGATCAGATATAATTATTTTATAAGATTGTCCTATATTAATTTCTGGCCACTTTGTCTCTATGTGTAAAAATAGGTGCAAAAGACATGTTGGAAAAAATGAAGGTGGCATAAACTCAGAAATTGTCCAAGGCCAAAAGGTAATAAGTTTCAACATGGCAAAATATTTTGATGCCATGTCCTTGGAACCTAAAATATGATTTCCCATTTACAAGATAATCACACCACAGCCTATGCACTATAAGACATAACCAAAGCAGTAAGGAGTGTTTATGAAACAAAAGGTGGTAATCAAATTTTGTGAAAAGTGTTAGAAAGGAACAGCTGTGATTTAAACAAGTTATTTTGAAATTTGTAATCC
Source organism: Equus caballus (assembly GCF_041296265.1). NCBI lineage: Eukaryota > Metazoa > Chordata > Mammalia > Perissodactyla > Equidae > Equus > Equus caballus. The sequence continues at coordinate 9,063,202 of NC_091702.1, read as the reverse complement.
CTCAACAGAGGAAAAATGAAAAAGACAGCTATAGACTCCTGGAAGGCACACGCTATGTATACATTTACCATACAATACAGTAATTGCACTACCAGGTATATACCTAATTATGTTCCAAACAGAGACTCAAACATGTAAGTGTATACCAATGTTTGTTGCAGTAATTATTTGCAATAACAAAAAAGTGGAAACAATTCAAGTGTCCACCAACAGATAAATGGATAAAACAATGTAGTATAATATTAATGGAATAATGTTCAGGCATAAAAAGGAATGAAGTTTTGATACATGCTACAAAATGTATGACTTGACAATACTGTACTAAGTGAAATAAGGGAGACACAAAAGGACAAATATTGTATGATGCCACTGATATTATTTAGAATAGGCAAATCAATAAAGACAGAAAGCAGGCTAGAGGTTACCAGAGCCTGAACAGAGGAGAGAATCAGTAGTTATTGCTTAATGGGTGTAGAGTGTCTGCTTTGGTTGATGAAAATTTTTGAATTAGATAGCATGATGTTCTTGCAGTGTTGTCAATGTAATCAAAGGTGAAGGTGCTGCAACTTTTAAATTTCATGACATTGATTTCTTGTGAACTCAGGACAGTTATAGAGTATGCTGATTTATAACATTCCCTCCCTCACCTAAGCTGTGCCAAAAACTAGAGTTTCACTAGGTGAGGCTGGCTATGAAAGCTAGCAACTTTGCTGAGAGATGTAGTGGACATGTTTTAGGTTAAGGGAAGGGGCAAGCAAAACACATGACTTTGTCAGAAAAAAGTGTTAAATGTGGACAGAAAAGGCATGGGAAACTTGCAGTTTTGTGAGACTCGGGCCATAGTTAGCTTAGGATAAGCAGTGAACCAGCCAGAAATTTATCATAGTTGTCTGGGAAAAGCTGCAGAAAGGCCAGTTAAGTCTCCCTAAATCCTTGGCTGTCTGGACATTATATGCATGCACAGGGATGCCAGGGTGAGCATGGTGGTAAGAAAAACCATGGAGAAACGAGAACCAACTCAATTTTGAATGTGCTTTTAAGCAGCCACCAAGAGTGATTATCAGAGGGTGGAAGCCTAGTGGGTTTCAGATGTTTGACCAGAATCTATGTTCAAATCATTGGCCAAACACAAAGTTACACAAACACAGGGGAAATCTATAGAAAGCAGTGATAAAAGACATAAAAATATTTTTTTTAAAAGGCAGAAACATGAGCAGTCATAGACTATGGGAAGCATTCCTCAGTTTAGGTCCAGACAAGTTACAAAGTGGGGGAAAAACAAATAATAAGAATTCACCGTTAGTGAAATATATTATCTAAAATGTTCACACAAGGAAATGTATCTCATACTCAGCAAAACAAGAGCCATCAATAGGTTCCACACATGAGTGGGCTCAAATATTGGATTTAGTAAACAGAAACTTCAAAGTGGCTATTAGAAATATATGAAAATCATTTTTAAAAGATAATGGCAATGTTTTTAAAAATAGATACTTTCAATAGAGAGATTGAAATTTCAAAAATAACCCACATGGAAATTCTAAATTTAAAAATATAATAACTAAAATTAGAACAAGGAAACAAAAATACACTAGAAGTTCTAAAGAGTGGATTTAAGGTGAAATAAATAATCAGTTACATTGAAGATGGATGAGTAGAAATAGTCTGTTGAACTAAGAGAAAAAAGACTGAAGAAAGATTAAAAGTAACAGAAAACAACATCAAGCACACCGACATAAGTATAATGGGAGTTCAGAAAGAAAGGAGAAGGGAAAGAAGTAAAAATTATTTTAATGTATAATGACAGAAAACTTCCCAAATTTAATGAAAACCATCCCAATTAGACTAAACACAAAGAAATCCACAGTCAGACATGTGAAATAACTCGTAGAACAACTGAATATTAAAGAGAAAGAGAAAATCTTGAAAGCTGCAGGAAAAAAAATATCTCATCACTTACAGGGATGTAACAATAGGATTAATGGCTGACATTTCTTTAGTGACAAGAAAGTCCAGAATTAAATAAAATGAAATATTCAAGTACAGAAAGGAAAAATCTGTCAACCAAGAATATTATATCTAGAAAAGTTATCAGTCGGAAGTGACAACAGGCTGGCCTGGTGACATAGTGGTTAAGTCCATGCATTCCACTTTGGCAGCCTGGGGTTTGTAGGTTCAGATCCCAGGTATGGACTGATGCACTGCTCATGAAGCCATGCTGTGATAGCATCCCACATACAAAATAGAGGAAGAAGAGGTCTTCCTCAAGCTAAAATACAAAGATTGGCAACAGATGTTAGCGCAGGGCCAATCTTCCTCATACAAAAATATGAAGATAAAGTCAAAACATTTCCTGATAAACAAAAGCTGAGAGAATGCATGGGTAGCATACTTCCCTTAAAAAAAAAAGACCAAAGGACTCCATCAGGCTTAAAGGAAAGAATAACAGACAGAAACGCAAATCTACATGAAGAATTGAAGAGCTCCAGAAATGATCAGTATGTGGATAAATATAAAGACTATGTTATGGACTGAACTGTGGCCTCCTAGAATTTGTATTTTGAAGTCTTAACTCTCAGTACCTTAGAATATGACTATACTTGGAGGTTGGGCCTTTAGAAAGGTAATGCAAAATGAGGTCATAGGGGCAAGACCCAATCCAATAGAAGTGGTGTCTTTATAAGAGGAGAAAAGTAGGACACAGACATGTATACAGAAGACCATGTGAAGACACAGAGAGGCGATGGACATTTTATAGAGAGAGACCTGAGAAGAAACCAACTCTGGGAACAACCTGATCTTGGACTTCTAGCCTTGAAGACTGGAATAGGTGTTCAACTTTGTTAATGTTAGATTATAGTTAGGAATAAGCCAGAAAATATTGTAAATGTTGAGTCAATAAAGAAATAAAGTTCAAGTCCAGAGTGATAGAAAGAATGTGGAGAATAGTGAACCAAATTACTCTACAGAATTTATGATTTAGATTTCATTTGGGATGATACTAACTGGTAGAAGAACTAACACAGTGTTCTGTGTCAGTCACTCTTCTTTGCACTAGAATGAAGGCTCCCCAAGGGCACGTACTTCCTCTCTTTTATACACTGATGCTTCTCAGTTAACCAAAACAGTGTGGGATACATGAAAAGTCCCTCAGTAAATATTTGTGGAATCGTTAAAGTAATGAAAGTACAGATGAGGTTATATCTAGCTCCATGTTAATATTCCAGAAGTTAGTTTTGTAATGCCAAACACGTATTGAAGACCATGAGTTTGAAATATTTCTAAAAACAGAGAAAGATTGCTGAGAAGAGGAAAAGAGCTTTTACCGTAAATATGTCCTTTGGCTTAAATGGCATATCATGAGTCTAAAATATTGTTTGACTTTAGAGTCATAAATTGCCAGTGATGGTTCCCTGACCACTGCCCAAAAACCAAATGAAAAAGCATCCTGCACACAAAGCTAAAAATAGTGTCAGTATCCACAATATGCATATTTATTCCAATTATAAAAGTTTAGTGTATAGTCATAAATCTATTACTCACATTGGAATTGAATTTCAAAATATTAACAAAAGTATAATGAAAAACTTAGACTATAATGTATTTTTCTAAATGAACCCGTTTTTCATATGGATGAATTTAAATCAGATTTCTGTGTTTAAAATATTATTAAAAATCAAGGACTCCAGCTTCAGATTATTAGTATCCTTAATATTGTCAGCATCTTGCACCTACCTTATCTTTGGCATCTGTAACCTATTAGAAACTGAAGTACAAAGTTTAGTTATTCCCTTTTAAAGTAACATGTGAAATCAGAGAAATGTCTCTGTGTCTCTTTCTTCTGCATAAACATACATGTTCATGCACAGCACACAGTAACTCACATTCCAACTTCAAACGACACAATGCTTGAGAAGGAAAATAATAACACAGTCTTATTACTTGCTGTAAAATTTAAACTCGAAATGACTACCATGTATTATTTTTTATCTAAGCAGTCTCTAGAATGTTGAACAAATATCGTAGGTCTTATTTGGACAGAATTCATAATTAAGAGAATACTTGTATGGTGCCCTTATAAATACATGGAAGAATTGACAATTTGAGCTGTGTTTTGCCTTTGAACAAAACAGTAAATGGCATCTCATACAAGAAAAAAACCAGTTTTCATTAGATATTTTTAGATAGTATTTATTTTATTCATTGTAGCCTCTTACTTTCTTTTCAATGTCTGAAGGAAATGTGGTACTAAATTTTTTTCATTTCTGATGTTTACAATTTATGGTAAATATTTTTAAAGTAATAATCTTTTTTTTAAATTTGAAACTTGTTCATTTTTAAGTTTCCGTCTCAGCCAAACACTTAGTAATTAATGTTTCACAGACGGATTTTTTCTGTGGTAAAATATACGTAATATAAAATTTACTATTTTAACCATTTTAAACATGCAGTTCAGTGGCTTTGCGTACACGGACATTGTTGTGTAACCATCACCGCCATCTGTCTTCAGAACATTTTCACCTTTCCCAGTTGACACTTTGCACAATTAAGCGATGACTTCCCATTCCTCTTTCCCCCAGCCCTTGACAACCACCATTCTACTTTCTGTCTTTACAAATTTAGCTGTTCTAGATATCTCTTATCACTAGAATCATACTTTATTTGTCCTTTTCTGACTGGTTCATTTCATTTAGTATAATGTTTTTAAGATTCTTCCATGTTGAAGCTTGTGTCAGAATTTCCTTTTCTTTTAAGGCTGAATAATTTCCCACTGAATGTACGTACCACATTATTTTTATCAATTCATCTATGGATGAGGTTGTGAATTTCTTCCACCTTTGGTATTATGAATAATACTGCTATAAACATGGATATACATAGATGGATTTTATTTTTTAATTGAAAAATACATATTTTTATACCTCATAAAAACAAAAATTCCCTTGAGGGAGGGCTTAATTCAAGATCACCTTATTTGTTTCTAGAAATTTTTCCTGACAGGTGATTATGAAAGATTGCTTGCATCAAAACAATTTCCTTATTGGACTATTTTTACAAATACCTTTAATCAAAGTAACACTTATTTTAAATACCTAAAAACACACTGATAAATTTTTATTGTGTATACACTGATGTTGAGATGAATTATTGTTAAAGTACTCTGCAAAAGAGGTTGCACTATTTTAAATACACAATATGTAGACATTTAATAATACATGTAATGTATGGCATGTTTGTGTATATACGCATATAGGCTTATGTGTTTGCATATATGTATGTTTAAACATATATATACAGATATACATGAGTGTATTGCTATTAATTTGACTATTCTAGGTGCTTCATATTTGTGTAATAATACATTATTTACATGTGTATCTGTGTGTGTGTGTGTATGTATATATATATATATACAAACATATATAAACATACACTATTTTGGGATCTGGTGAATGAATCACATATAAATTTAACTTCTAATAAGGAAATGAGAAACAGAGTGTCTGTGTTTATTTACGTCATTTGTTCAGCTGTGAAAAGTAACTGCTGTTAGTTAACTGTTACAGGATCTTGCACATCTTAATGTCTTAGATGGATAGCACAGGGTCCCCAAAATGACTATATGGTACAATCTGACTCTAGGAGAAAGCAGTTGCGGGAACAGCAAATTTCTCTCAGTGTATTGAGGGAAAAGAGTCTATTATGATTATATGTTGTAAATCAAAAAATAAAGCAATTTGGGTGTGTATGCACACATCCATGATTATCTGAAGAGAAAAAGAGCAGTTTGTTGACATAGATACACAAAGGGGATGGAGGAATGACAATGTGAGTAGTTTGGAGGAGGGAGAAAGGAGAGGGGCAAATCAAAAGAGAATCACACCAACAAGTGGAGTATGAAAGATATGATCCAATTTATGTATATTTATAGAAAAAATAGGAGAAATAAAAATAGAGAGAGAGCCAAATACAAGCTGGTGGTGATGTCGATGATTTATTTTTAAATTAAGAAATAGGCCATTTAGGAGCTTGGAAGTCATCCCTCCTGTCCTTATAACAAGAAAAAAGAAAAAGAAGCTGAAAATTAATAACTTTTCTTAGATCTGTCAGAGAATTGAAGTCACAGGGCAAATTACTGCACCCAAAATTGGAGGGGCAGACCGGCAGTTATGGAGAACCACAGCTTAGTGGAGCAAAAGTCCAGGTGTAGAAGCCTGCTGCTGGAGCTGATATTGTGATAGGAAAACTTAAACTGTAATTGATGAATTCTTAAAGTCTTCGTGTGGACAAGCTTGAGATTTAACTCCGGAGGGGCCCCCACACACTCATGAGTTTTACCTAGAGGAGCCCTACAGATTCTTACAGAAAATATCCCTCCTCCTAAGAAGAATTTCCTTATCCTTTAGGCAGGGTGAGGGAAAGGCAGCTCTTTGGAAACGCAGCTTCACGAAGACTTACCCTCAAGTGAAACCACTTTACTTGAGACAAATCAACATGGAGAAGGGAAATGAATAATTAACCCACTCTAGCCTTCCTGTATTAGCTAAGGGGAGGAAGAAACTAAGAAGCACTTATGAAGGTCTCAGCCTGGGGCACAGGATGAATGAAACATAATCATGGGAATATAGAACACCTCCCCCCACACCTTAGCACAACATCAATAAGGCTGCTGTGCAATAATGGGGGATTACAACTGAACGAACTGCACGCTTCAGACCTTATTTGTGAAGGAGTCTCTAGGGAAACTCAAAGACACAGGAGAAACCAAAACAAGGAGACCAAAGTAAACTTTAGCCTCTGAAGCTTGCAGCTGGAGAAAACAGTGCCCATAGCCTAATTCCTAGCATAATAAACATAAACTCCCCAACTAAAGGCCTATCCACCTCAGTTTCTTTACAGGATACATCACGTCTGGCTTTGAACAAAAAATTACAAGTCATACTAAAGACAAAAAACACAGTCTGAAGTAATAGAGCAAGTATGGCTGGGCTTTTGGAATTATCAGACCAGAAATTAAAACAACCAAGATTAATATGCTGAAGGCTCCAAGGGAAAAATTGTAAAAAGAAAATAACAGATGGATAACATAATCAGATAGATGGAAAGAGTAAGAAAGATTCAAAAGGAGATGTCAGAAATCAAGAATCAAATTTCATGGGTTCCTCAATAGACTGGATACAGTAAGCTTGAAGTGAGATTCAAGATATGACAACAGAAACTACCAAAACTGAAATGCAAAGAGAAAAGGAATGATAAAGATAGAACAGAAGATTCAAGAACTGTGGGTCAATTCTAAAGGTGTAACAGAAACATAATGGGAATACCAGAAGGCGAAGAAAGAAACAGACATAAGAAATGTTTGAATTAATAATGACTGAAGATTTCTCAAAATTAATGTCACATGCCACATTACAGATACAGGACACTCAGACAACACAGAGCAGGATAAATACCAAAAAATCTAAGCCTAGGCATATTATACTAAAGCTGTAGAAAATCTAAGCCAAAGAAAAATCTTAAAATAAGCCAGAGGAAACACAACACTTTACCATAGAGAAGAAAGGAGAAGAATTACATTGAACTTCTCTTCAGAAACCATGCAAACAACAAGAAAGTAAAATATTTAAAGTGAGGAAAGAAAAAAATCAACCTAGTATTCAAAATTCAAAAACATGAAGAAATTTATCACCATGAGACTTGCTGTGCAAGAGATGTTAAAATAAATTCTTTAAAAGAAGGAAAGTGATATAGATCAGAAACTCAGACGTACATAAAGAAAGCAAGAGCATTAGAGAAAGAATAAATGAAAGTTGCAAATGAGGAAAATTATATAAATCTGATGAAAAAAATCATGGATCTAAATAAATGGAATGATATGCCATGTACTTGTATAGGAATACTCAATATTGTTAAGATCTCAGTTTTTCCCAATTTGATGTATAGATTCAACGCAATCCCAATTAAAAGCCCAGCAAGTCATTTTGTAGATGTAGACAAGCTGATTCTAAAGTTTATATAAAGAGGCAAAAGACCCAGAATAGCCAACACAATATACAAGAGAAGGACAAAGGTAGAAGACTCCCAATGCCAGACTTCAAGTCTTCCTGTGAGGCTACAGAAATCAAGAAAGTGTGCTATTGGCAAAAGAACAGACAAATAGATCAACGGAACAGAATAGAGAGTGCAGACATTGACTTAGAGCAATACAGTCCACTGATCAATAAAGGAACAAAATGAATGCAATAGAGAAAGGATAGTCTTTCAAAAAATGGTGCCGAAACAATTGGACATTCACCTCCAGAAAAATGAATCATGACACAGAATTTTTAGCTTTCATAAGAACTAACTCAAATGGATCCTATTCTAAATGTAAAACACAAAATTATAAAATTTCTAGAAGTTAACATAGAAGAATATCTATGTGACCTTAGGTTTGGCGATGACTTTCTAGATACAACATCAAAAGCATAATCTGTGAATAAAAAACGTGGAAATTTTGGCATCATTAAACTTAAAAACTTTTCCTCTGCTATAGATGCTGTTAAGGTAATGAAAGGCGAAGCCACCGACTGGAAGAAAATGCTTGTAAAACGCATATCTGATAAAAGACTGTTACTCAAAATATACAACGATCTTTTAAAACTCAACAATAAGAAAGCAAACAACGCAGGGCTGGCCCCGTGGCCGAGTGGTGAAGTTCGCACGCTCCGCTGTGGTGGCCCAGGGTTTAACGGGTTCGGATCCTGAGAGGGGACATGGCACCACTCATCAGGCCATGCTGAGGGGGTGTCCCACGTGCCACAACCAGAAGGACCCATAACTAAAATATACAACTATGTACTGGGGGATTTGGGGAGAAAAAGCAGAAAGAAAAAAAAAGAAGACTGGCAACAGTTGTTATCTCAGGTGCCAATCTTTAAAAAAAGAAAGCAAACGACCCCCCAAAACTTGGGCAAAAGATCTTGGAAAGACAATTCACTAAAGAAGGTATGCAGATGACGTATAAGTATATGAAAAGATGCTCAACATCATATGTCATTAGGTAATTGGAAACTAAAACAATGAGCTACCACTACATTTTTATTACAATAGCTAAAATTTGAAACACAGACAACACCAAATGTTTGTGAGGATGTAAGGCAACAGGAACTCTCATTAATTGCTGATGCTATGCAAATTGTACAGCCACTTCTGAAGGCAATTTGGTAGTTACTTAAAAAACTAAACATACTCTTATCACAGGAACTTGCGATCACTCTTCTTGGTGTTTAGTCAAATGAGTTTTACCAAATTTATGTCCACATAAAAACTTGCACACAGGTGTTTACAATAGCTTTATTCATAATTGCCAAAACTTGAAAGCAACTAAGTTGTCCTTCAATAGGTGTGTGGATAAACCAATAGTGGTACATCCATAAAATGGGATATTATTCATAAAATGGGATATTATTCATTGATAAAAAGAAATGAGTTATTGAGCCATGAAATGACATGGTGCAACCTTAAATGCATATTGCTAAGTGACATAATCCCATCTAAAAGGCTACATACTGTATGATTCCAACCATGTGACGTTCCAGGGAAGGTAAAACTATGGCTGCAACAACAAGACCAGTGGTTGGGGTGCCAAGGGTTAGGAAACAGGGAGACAGGTGAATAGGTAGGACAAAGGATTTTTGAGGTAGTGAAAGTAATCTGCATGCTATTATAATGATGAACACATGTCATTATACATTTGTCAAAACCCATAGAATGTACGGTACAAAGAGTGAACTCTAATGTAAGCTATAGACTTTAAATAATAATAATGTGTCAACATTAACTGATTAATTGTAACAAATATACTACACTAGCACAGGATGTTAATTACAGGGAAGACTGCTTGTGGGAGAGGAGGAATATGGGAACTCTACTCTCTCCTTAATTTTTCTGTAAGCCTAGCACTGCTCTAAAAAATCAACTCTGTTAATTTAAAGAATAAATAAATAAAGACCAGCAAGTCACAAAGAAATGTTTATACAATGATTTTATATCCATAAATACACACACACACACACACACATACACAGTTTCAATCAAATACAACTACATCTGTGTGCATATCTGTTGGGATGAGCATGAAAAAGATTATAGCAGATTAAATTTTAGTGTGTTAATATTTACCACAGAGATAGTGATTGGACGTAAAATTAACAAACAATGGAGAAACTGTGAAGACTGTTACATCGTCCCTTAATCCTTCTACATTTTTTAATTCTTAAAATAAAATTGTATTTTTTAAATTTTGAAATCAAGTTTTGAAAAATGTTACATATCAGAAAATATAGCTGATGTAGTATAAACTTATTGCCTTGTGAGGTAAGGAGCAGATTAGCATTGCAGGATTTTTTTTTTTTCTACCAACCTTTTAGGATTTTTTTCCTACTACATGTTTGTATTTCTTGGAAAAATTAAACAATTATTTGACAGGAAAATTAAAGAGAAACAAAGGGCAAATTCTCTGCCCCACACACTCACAGGCAGCTCCGTGCTCTCTCACTTACCTCGAAGTTGAAAGCATGAAAGAAAAATAGTAAGTATAAATTCAAATACTCTGATTTAATAATAAGGGATCCCCAATCAATTCTTTCTTTCTCTCTCTCTGCCTCTCTCTCCTTCGACATCTCCTCTATGGCCCCCATCCCACAGTTGGCACTTTCATCCAAGAGCTGCAGTCAAAATTGATGCACAAAAAATCCTTTTTTCTTTCCTTTTCCACCTTGTTTTTAAAGCCTCTTTTATCTTCCTCCCACCTCTTTTCCTTCTTTGCATTTTTATGTAGTCTCACTACTACAATCTATATTCCTGTTTATGGATAAGCATGAAAATGCTCTCAGAAACCACACATTGGGGACTCAACTTATCCAAAATCCAGAGCACTTTTTCTTACCTCTTGCTCATTTATCTCCTTATCTTCTAAATTTCCCATGGCCTCTATAAGTAGCTCACTTTTCTTGCTACATAGATGAGCTCCTTTGTCCTAGGTGCAACTGTTCTTCCTGAGATGTGGCTAGATGGAGTGCTGCAGCCTCCAGGAGATACGAGAAAAGAAATGAGATCTTGTTCACTAACTGTCATCCCAATCCTCAGATACTATTCTCAGACAGTTGTGAGCTTGGATGGACATAACACAAATGGATATTCTTTAATATCTCTTTTAACTATAAATTATGTTAGATGAGAACATTTCTGGAAGAATATAATTTTATTATTTCTCAGAAATCTACATAAGAAACAGAATTTCTAACTGCTCACAATCCTAGGGTATGTGTTCTAAGAAAAATCAATATACTTGCATAGATGATATTATGATATTGAATTATTATACTAAATAAGAAGCAAAATGATTGGTGAAGACTTCTCATTATAAATTCTTACGTGCTTTTAAGCTGTATATTTATGTACCATGATACATTAATATATTTTATTAAACCAATAGGTAAAATATTCTACATTCTTTCCTCCAGTATTTTCGTGTTTCATAGAAGAGATATAATTAATAGCAAGATGAAAAGAACTTTCAAGAGAACAAGCGAATTACTTTTTGGTAGGTAGTGAATATACATGATTTCAATCATATTTTGCATACAATAATTTTGGTGAAAAATTATCGCCTAGTGTGTACAGAACTCGTTAGAGATTCCTGGTTGTGTATTTTGTCAGTAGAGGAAAAACTTCTGTCAATTAAGAACAAAGGAATGCTGGTTTAAAATTCAGTATAGAATGGCAATACTATTTTTTGAATATCAATATCCTAGGAGTTCTACCATGTTTGCGATATTTCATATCTTGTGAGAATTTAGTGCTAAATTTCACTCAACTTTCATTATTTTAAATTTAAATTTTCAGATAATATTTAATTAGTTAATTTCTTTGCTTTATTTTGAAAGTAAATTTCTGTTTTTAGCTATCTGACACAGATCTAATGGAAGAAAATTGTTAGTTACCTAAAGATAAAAAGAAGAACTTAAATAGTAGTTGAAAATACTATACAAATATAAATTTAAATACTTATGTTGATACTTTTGCTATAACTTGGGAAATCTCTTTAATAAAGTTATTAAATTAATAGATAAAACAAGTTTATTTTATTTGTCGCTTAATTTTAAGTTATAATAGCAGACTGTTAGTTTGCAACTTAAAATACACTTTTTGTGTGTAAAGCAAAATAAAATAAAAATTTCAACTTCCTATATTCCTTTGCCATTAGGGATAGGCATGTGATTTAGTCCTTGGAGGTTAAGCAAAAACCAATGACAAAAGTAGCTAATGTGGGTAATAAATTATTAGCAAGCATTCAAAAATTACATTAATTTTAATTTCATTCAGCTTATTATCAGCAGCCCTAGGGAATAAGTACATGCATACACATATATGTATAAGTTTACATTTATATTTGTATATTTTTCACATACACACGTGAATGATTTCATTAAACAAGATCAGTAAGCTGTCTTCATGTCATTAGAATGGTTAAAATAATTTGACAAATTGATTTTCAAGCACGAGACTTCTCTAATTGTTCTCAGTTTATAACACTCCTATTTCTTAAAGTATTCTGAGGTATATCATTATCTAAAATTAAGCTAGTTTTAACAAAAATGAGTAAAATATAGAAAACCCTGAGATTTTTCCATTATTTTATGAGGGAATGCTGAGTGGAATATTTTACTTATTAAAATTTTCTTTACATTCTATATTAATGTGTCTCTCCTCAAGCTTTCACTCACTAATTTAAACATCTGTTGGTGAATCTTGCCTAAACAATTATTATCGTGAAGTTAAATGGTGATTTTCTTTCCTTCTTTCTCTATTGATGAAATGAGATTCTTCTGTAAGGAAGAGCTGTCCTTTCCCCCACCATTAATTTATTTATTCAATTATTTACTTACATTATTTTAGACTAATAAATATTTATTTCTTTTTATGGGTTATAGTCCAAAGCTATCATTACTTTGCTGCTTAAGTTGTTTTCAATTGGACCATTGGTACACCACTTCTCCAAGAAGCTCTATTTTCTTTTATTGGACAATGATGTTGAGAAACCAAGATCTAGGTGTTAATTGTTCTCTCTGCCACTGGGTGTCGCTGCTTACAGGCTTCCTAGTGGGTAGAGTTAGGAAATGTATGTGTGCACAAACCTATGCATAATCGCACAGCCATCTTTATTTCTCTCTCTCTCTCTCTCTTTATCTTAAAAAAAAATCAATCAATACTGATATCTCTGCTTCTAAAATAGCATCATAGATTGAAAGTGAAAGTGTTCAATTTAAAACTGAAAGACCATATAAAAAATCTTAGGAGAATTTTCTATTATTTAATAAATTATATGAATTATTCTTAAACTGAGAATTTTTAAGAACTTCAGTAATTATTCCTGAAGAATTTCAAAAAATTGTTTTATATACAAATTATTACAAATGGATTACATAAAGAATGAAATAACTGATATTAAAATCATAGTGTGTAATTTTAAACAAAGTAGCAGAATGAAAATATATGTTGAATAAAAATGTCTTGTATTTCACTGAGAAAAAGCTGAAGGTAATAAAATTTATTTCTATAAGTTCTCTATGAATCTATTAAAAATAAAATTTTCTGAAAATGTGTACAAATTTTACAAAATTTAGATTTGTTCACAAATGCAAACACACAGATAACATGTGGTTTGACAAGCTTCAGAAAGCAAAGGCCTACACTGATAGCTTCAAGTGTTGTTACACAAATTATTACCTCACGTGGTAATATCTGGGAAGCTGCCACCATGTTAGAGAATTCTGTCACTATAGCTCCTGTTTTTGATAGAGTCCATCAGGTTAGAACACTGATGTTTTGGAGATGAAAATAATGTAATAAAATCTTCCTCTTCATTCAAAGTTATCACCAACACTGTACATTGACTTTTCAGTGGATACATTAATTTCAATCACTCCCAAATTCACTTCTATTCTAAGTATCAATTTTGGATTAGTTTGCATGTACATACGATCCCAGGAAAGTCTCACAATTGCTGGCGATCAGAAGAATTCAGGTCGCACCTACAACAGAAGTTTTAATTTTCTAACATTTGAAACAAAAAATTACTGTTTTTAACATTGCCATTTAAGTATATAATGAATATATCCCTTCTATGAGTTCAAATCCTTATCAAAAGAGGACCCTGGTGGCAAATTCTGCACACACTATTTCAAGTAGTACCACATGACTGTCCATTTTACTTAAGATAATTTTAAGATTCTTTCTTTCTGGTGTGGTGATAACAGGGAGATCCCTTTCTACCATCTCTCTCCACTTCATCTATTTCTTGGTGTCGGCATAAAATGGGTATAATTAATTATTTGGTTTAATAATCCTTTAATTTTAAGAGATTTAATGCATTTGTCATAACACTTCATTAAGACAAAATTTTTAAGGACTAATGTAGTTCATCTTTTTATACAACTGATTATTATTATCCTCATATTACAGATGAAAAAAGTGAAGAAAAAGTGTTAAAACAACTCAGTGGTTCTCAACTGAGGGCAATTTCATCCCCCTGAGGATATTTGGCAACGTATGAAAACATTTATGGTTTTCCCAACTGAGGACACACTACTAGTATCTAGTGAGTACAGGCCAGAGAGGGATGATGCTAGACATTTATGATGCCCAAGACAGCATCCCCTCAACAAAGAATTACCCAGAGGATAATGTCAGTAGTGCTGTGGTTGAGAAAATCTGTATTAAATAATTAGATTTGTGTCACAAAAGTGGTAAGTGATGGATCTGAGATTCCAGGCCAGGCAGTCATCTCTTCTTGGTTTTATATCCAATAAACAGAGTATTTCTGCACAATTCTATCTCTACCACTGTCACCCCAGTGCACACTGTTATCTTCACTCACCGAAATTATCGCAAAAAAATTTAAATCTGCTCATCTATAGAATTTCTGTACAACTATTGGAATGATATTTTTAAAAATTCAAATCAAATCATACCACTCCCTTCTCAACACATTCACCTTAATGCACCATGCTGAGAATATGATCCTGAAATCTTGAGACCCACAAATCTCAACCCTTCTAGATCTTGGCTACCACTTTAACCTCATTTCTCACCACCCTCCTCCTTTTCATTGTATTCCAGCTGCAGTGAACTGATTGCTCTTCTTCAACCTGACAAATCTACTCATGTTACAGGTTTTTTAACTTCTGCTATTCCCTCTGCTTGGAATTCTCTCTGCTCAGAGATTTCTATATCTCTTCACTCACTGTGTTTTCTTAGTGGCACAAATCAATAAGATCAAATAAAAAAATTTTAACAAAAAGATAGAAATTTAGTAGTGTGTGCAAATGAAAACTGTAGACATATTGCAGAATTCTAGAATAGTAAAACCACATTTCTGACTATGTGGCCTTTAAGTTATTTTGGCCATATCCTCTTTCATGAAGGCTTTGTTATCAAGTTAATTTCTCTCATATCCAAAGGGAGCTAGTCACTTACGTAGGGCTGTCAGATAAAATACAAGATGCCCTGTTAAGTTTGTACTTGAGATGAACAACACTTTTTTTTTATTATAAGTATGTCCCATGCAAAATCTGGGACATACAAATAGAAAACTTTATTTTTTATCTGATATTAAAGTTAACAGGGCAGTCTGTATTTTTACCTGTTAAATTTGACAACTTCAAATTTATAGTTGACCGTTAATATTTAGTGAGTAGAGTGAAAGTCTCTTCCAACAAAATGGGCTTCCTTCTTATCACACCATCCAACTCACCTGTCATCCCTGAACCAATCCCTACCATGGAGAGATGAGCTCTAGTGCTTGTCCCAGGCTGGACTGATGCAATAGCCTAAGTCGGTCCCTATGGCAAAGGGTGTTAGACTTGCCTAGCTTCTAGCTAGCACTGACAAATCCAGACACATCATTCTATTGGAAACAAGGTTAAGCCCATCCAAATAACACAGCTCTTCCACAATTTCAGAGGATGGACTTGATTTTCAGAAAGTAACTATAATGTACTCTACAAATGGAAATTTGGCTTTACTTTGATTGACTCATATTCATCATATTATCCAGCATAAATAGTCAGAAAAACTTACACCAACAATTTGTGTTCAATGAACATGCAGTTTAGTTCTGGTGAAGAAAATCATAAATCAGTAATGATAGATTTAACTATGATGGTGTAGGTGGTCATTAATTAAGGGATATGGAGAAGAAAACTTAGAGATAAAATTGTCAATTTAATAGTTTAGGCAATATTGCTTCTCTGGGTGAAAGCAGAAAATTTCATTCAAACATTTGAACTTCTTGAACAAATCCCTCCCCCTCTGTCTGTCTGTCTGTCTCTCTATGTATACACCTACATATACATGTATACACATATATGTATGTATGTGTATATTGTTAATCATATTAAAAGGTTTCAAACCCGGGATCTTAAGTCTAACATAGCTTTCTTTTTGTAATAGCATAGAAAAATAAATAGTAAGCACTGTTGCCCTTATAATACAAATTTTTCCTATTAAAGCACTATTTTACAGGAAACTGTGACTATAAAACTATAGAAAACATTTTTACCAACTTATTAAAACACCCCAAGTGAAACATAAGATTGATTTAATTGCATTCAGTGGACAAAAAATAATATATCTGATTTACAGATAAATAATATATAAAATTATATATTCTGAGGCTCCTTAAATGTCCTCACCCATAATATAATAGACTTACATACCAAAATACATAATATCAGTTTATTATGTGTTTATTGTTCAATTTCTCTCTCTTTCTGCTTTCTAAAGCCAAAACTGCCACCCTTCTTTTTGCTCTTAATTTGCAAGAGTAGTTTTTCCTAATTTCCTAATTATAAATCCTGTCAGAATTCAAAACTTTTACAAATATAGTCAATCTCTCAATTTATCATTGAAATTTCTTACCCCATTAAGAAAGATCCCAGCTACTCCTTGATCAAAACTTATTATTTTGAGGGTCTTTGCTTGGGAGGGGGTACGAGCTACATGATTTGTTTATGGACTTACTTTCCTTATTTGGTGTTTAAGAAAGCTGCCACTTTCAAACAATTCAGAGAATTTCTTGATACAATTATCCAAACAATGTGGTACTATTTTTTAAAGAATCAGTTGGTTGTGAGTCTTTGTTCGTTTGTTTTTACATCATAAAGACAAAACCTCAGGAATTCTCTCTGCACTTACTAACTAAAAGTGAGGCATGATGGGAAATCTTTCTTGAGAGGGTACTTCCTAGTCAAAATGCTGCAGGGGTTTTTCTCCAAAACCAAAGCATTCTTCAAAACACACTGGGAATGTAACCTTTCTTTCTCTGACAGAAAGTGAAACTCTACAAATCAGATATATGTATTCCATGCTGAGTTTAAAAGCATTCTACTGATTCAGAATATTCACTAGCGGGAGGACATTTTCCGGTGGTACAAGCTTCCTTGAGCTGCTTATATTTCAAGTGGAACTGACTGAGATTTTCTTACTCTTATATTTCAGCTGCTAAAGAGATTTGAAAGTGGAAAAGTACTAGAGTTGTGATTTTCATTCTTTGCTTTTGACTGAAACGAAGTTACCTGGATTACAGTGGAGACTGAGTTATTGGCAAGGTTGAGCACAAGCTTGAGGAAACCAGCAATGAAAATATGGATATCAATGCCACAACTAGAAGGACCCACAACTAAAAATATACAGCTATGTACCCAGGGGCTTTGGAGAGAAAAAGAATTAATAAAATCTTTAAAAAAAAATTTAAAAAATATGGATATCAGAGAAAGAAGGAAGCTGAGTAATTGGCCCAGGGAAGGATGGAGGCAAAGTAACTCGATAAAAACAGAGAAATTTACTGTATACCTGATAGCCAGTTCTTGGTGGAACGGGCTTGGAAAATTAAAGTTGGAATGCAATTTTGTATTTACCAGGTTATGATGTTGTAGAGGAAAAGTAGCAAAAAAACACCTCCCCTGCACCATAAAAAGTAGGAGTATTTTTTAAAACAGCAAAGCAATTTCTTGTTTTGTCACATGAGTCAGCAAGTGGGCTGCATTCCAGTTCCCTCGGAACCTGAGGCAAGGGTGACAGAGGATTCCCCTGCTAATAATTCTACCAGGTCGACACAGGCCTTCAGCATTTCCTTCTGCTGTGGAGGAAAGCATGAGGAATCCCGCAATGCCTTTCAATACTTGATCCCCAAAGTGACATATACCTAATGTCCAGGCCCCACTATCACAGGGTACTGGGAAATACATCTCCTATGTTTCCAAGAAAGAGAGAAGTAGAAGTAATGACAAGCCCTAGAAATATGGAGGCTAGCATCCATGGGTCACCCTGAAGACAAGAGACGACCAGGGCAAAAAATTAAAAATCTTGGGTTTTGGTTATTAAATAATGAACAAAAAAGATAAACTCAAGAAATAAAGAAACAAGTTAGAAATTCTTGTGTTGACGAAAATAATCCATAACCAGTCTATAAATGAAAATTTGGGTGAGTTTATTCTGACCTTAAATCTTAGGATTATAACCCGGGAGAGTCTTTCCACAAAGAAACAGAGCACTCCAAAGAAGTGAGGGTACATAGGGTGGTTATATACCCTCAAAGAGTATGTTTCACATACGATTGAAATGTCCCTCCCACAATAGTCACAAGATTGCCCTGTCAGCACAGCGCTTGATGAACACAGCAGTTAGTGGGTCTGCTATCTCAGTGGGCATAGCAGGAGGCAAGTCTATTGTCTCAAGCTGGGTGGTCACAGGTGCACGCAGCAATCAGTTTCTAGCCTAAGGAAAGATACTTAATCCTTAAGGAGATGCCAAGGTTGGGAGGGGGAGAGAAGTTGCACCTTTATCTCAAGGGCCTTTGCTCTTGCCATAGGGAATCTCTAAAGCAGATATACAATGCATGCTCAGTGGCCATGCTCAGGCCCTTTTGGAAAGACAAGGTCAGGCTGAATTAGGTTTATACCAAATGGCTTCCTCATATACTCCAATATATCCTATTGCTTGCCATTTTTATTTGTCACTTGCAACAGCAATGCTAGGGATTTGCAGCCTAATGCAAATGCAGCCATTAGGAAGAATTGCCGTGATGAAAAAGGGATCAGACTTTAGTAAAAAAAAAATTAATTTCAATGTCATATTCTTTTCAGGATTTTGACTAGTGTCGCATGTTATAACTCATAGCATCATCGAAGGTACCATTATTGCTATTTCTGCTGACTAAAACTTTTGTGGATCTTGCCTGACATTCTGTGAAAAGTGACAAGCGATATTAAAAGTATTGGTATTTTGGATTTGGGTAGAAAATCCTACGGAAATTTGTAAAAAAACATGGACAATCAATGTAAATTGTCTAGCTTCTCTAGTAGTATAAACGCTGTATAATATGACTGTATATATTCATTTTGCATCCCTTGAAATGCATAATGAAGAATTATCAAGACAGAAATTGCTTTCTGTTACCTGGATTAAATCTAACAAGAAGTACAGGCTAATGTGACTGCTCTCCTGTAGACTAGCCTTCCAGAGAGGGAGCTGTCCTCTTCAGAGCTCCAGTTAGAGTCTATGGAAATTTAAGTGCATCCATCCTCATAGAATGCTGAGGCAGCTAATCAGTCCCAAAGGCCACTGGTTTCCCAAACCATAGAGCTAGTATCAGAAAGCTTGGATCAAACAGCCCTGGTTACAGCTTGGGAAGGGCTAGTGTTTCCTCAGCCACAGATACTCAAGTGAGGCCCATTTTCTACCACGTCATGTGGCACTAGCTTCAAGTCTTGGACTCTTGGCTTCAGACAATTGTGGGTAAGTAGCTTGTGCTTCCTCATTGGAGTAAGGTAGCAATACAGGGCAAGAGGCCAAGATTCTTCAAAATGATCTTACTGCTGTATCTCAATCTTCCATCACACTAGGCTTTGAGAGAGTGTTTTCCCTCATATGTTATTTAAAAATACCACGGTAGAAAGGCCAGGCAAACGACCCCTTAGGTGAAAATACAACCCTGTATATTCCTGTGTGCTGACCCAGAGGCAAGTGCACTGATCAATAGGAGATAAACTCTATTCCAGAGACACCATATCTGCTGCCTGGTCATTTACTCACTGGGTGTTATCTATGTCAAATATCTCTTTTCCTTTGTTTCCTAAGGGGAATTTTTTAAAGAAAACAATGAAAAGGAAGTTTTACAGATATTTGCTTACAAATTTAAACGTCAGATATGAACATCAAATTTGTAAATAAATAAACAAGAAACAGCTATTGGACTTTGATATATAATTGGCAAAGAAAATGTTCTTGATATAGGGGCTTCCAGTGTGGTAACTAATACTCCTATATTTAGGGCAGTGGTGACATATTTTTATTTTGCTGTAGACTTCATCAAAACAGACAAAAGAAGAATAAGAAAGATTTCCAGTTTGCACTTCTAATATGTGTTTATTTAATTAGTTATGCATATTTCATTATAATATTGTTACTTTAATATATCAAGGATAATCTACTATAATTTTATGACAAGCTTTTCATTTAGAGTAAAGGAAGCAAACTCATGTTTCAAAAAGACTTCTTATAGAATTTTGGAGGGAAATTATTATTAAACACAATTATATCATGGTTGCTTTTATCTTGCAATGTTACTAACAAGGTCATATTAGGACTAAGGTAAACTTAAATTCTTCCCCCAAAAATTCAAATTGGAAATGACGAATAGAATTTGTTTTTAATCCTCAAGCATATAAATATGATGTAGAAAATCCAAAGGAAACTATTAAAAACTTCCAGATGAAGGTACATTTAGAAGGGTTGCATAAAAAACAGAGGGCACAAAAATAAATGGCATTTTTATATACCAACAATAACCAATTGAAACATAAAATTTTAAAGACAAATTTTAGA
This sequence comes from Equus caballus, assembly GCF_041296265.1. NCBI lineage: Eukaryota > Metazoa > Chordata > Mammalia > Perissodactyla > Equidae > Equus > Equus caballus. The sequence goes on along the minus strand of NC_091702.1, from coordinate 9,042,271 downwards.
ATGGCCTCAAAACTATGATATCTCTGGGGATAGATTTAACAAAAGAGGCACAATACTTAATTAAACAAGAGGAAACCACGCTTGCGATTGGAAGAATTTATATTAATGGTGTCATTTACCCCCCAACTTTTCTGTGCAGTCGATGTAATCCCAATCAAAATTCTGGTAGGCTTTTTTGTAGACATGGACACGCTGGATGTAAAATTACTAGGGTATGCGGAGGAACTAGAATAGCATAAAGAATTCAAAATAAGAAGAAAAATATTGGAGCACTTTCACAACATGTTCTCAAGATTAACTATGAACCTAATGAGATCATAACTGCAATATTGGAATAAAGAGAATCATGGAGATTATAGAACAGATTAGAGAGTACAAAAATAAACCAATAAATATATAATCAGTTGATTTTCAACAAAGTGGACAAGAAAATTCAACAGGAAAAACATGTTACAGTATTCAGTTCTTTTTAACTGATTTCTGATTTCTTCTGAATTTATCAGTCTTACGTTTTGTGTATCTCTATTTTAATAAACAGAGTTATTTTAACTTGACTCCTCCTATACATACTATCCCTGTGGACTTGTTTGTGTGGTTTGCTGTCTCTTACAGTTTTCTTTTATGTCATCTTGTCATCTTGGGTGCCTGGTTATATTTGATTGAGTGCTGAGAATTGTGTACGAAGAATTAGAGAAAAAAAATAAAGCTAAAGATGGTATTATCTTCTCTTCAAGAGATTTGCCTTTCTTTCTGATAGGAATCTAGGATCATTAGCAAATTTTGATGGTATCCCTAAACCAGTCTTAGGGCTTGAAAAAATCAGAAGCTGGGCTTTCAGTCGTGGCAATAGCATTGTCTAAGTTCACTCTGGTTTCTAGGGTGGGTTGCTTATTATCCTCACCTCCCCCTAATTCTCTCCAGTTTTGTTTAACCCATAGCCCCCAAAAGCCCATCACTGAGTATGATTAGATTCTTAGACCTCTGTTCTGGATCAGAAGATACTCTTTGTATTAATTTCCTATTAATTAATTCCTGAACTTGTTGGTGATTCACAGTTTTTTTATTTTTTGATCCTGATTGAGACACAGATTTATATTTTCCACACATTTTGAGCATTTATATTTGACCTAAAAAGTTTAAAGTCAGATGCTTCCCAAGAAGTGAAGATACGTGTTTGACTTTGGGTAACTGCTACCCTGAATCTCTGTGTGAATTTTACATTAACCTCACAATATTTCGCTAACATTTCATCATATGTAAATCGTGTAATAGATTCCTTTGTTAAAGAAATATAGAATCAGAATGCACTTCTTAAAAATAAACATAGGCGCTTAACTCCTAAAATTATAACAATGTCATTTTCTGTCACTGATTTCTGTCATTGATTGTTCTAGTAAATACCTTCAGGGGAGTTCTTTAGTTATTGGCTTAATCAATAAAATATGCTCATAAATAAATTATTTTGTAGATGTCATGATTTATCAGAAAATGCTAAAGTAGAAGCAGGATTTTTTCCTGAAAAATGTTAATTTACATGCTGGCTGCAAATAAATTATATGTTCATTTTATATCTTGACTTATTTCATCAGAGTGATTTGAATGTAGAAATCAAATTTACTCGAATTGAGTCTCTCTGTGGAATACAACCAATGAAAGAAAAAGCTACATTAGGGGGAAACTATCACAAAGCATCATCTTAAAATGTTATAAAATGCAAATTAAAAGGAATACACTTAATATTTCAAAACGTAATTAAATGCAATATGCGGTGTTTTGGTAAAGTTGTAGAGAAAATTAAGTAGCAAGATATTTTAGGAAAACTTGGTAAATTAGTTTCCTACGGCTTCTGTAAGAAATGATTACAAACAGTGACTTAAAACAACAGGACTTTGGGGCTGGCCCTGTGGCCCGCTGGTTAAGATTGTTTGCTCCAGCTTCAGCGGCCCAGGGTTGTGTGGATTCGGGTCCTAGGCGAGGACCTACCACCACTCATCAACCCATGTTGAGGTGGCATCCCAAGTGGAACTAGAAAGCCATACAACTAGAATATACAACCATGGACTGGGGGGCTTTGGGGAGAAGAAAGAAAAAAGATTGGCAACAGATGTGAGCTCAGGTGCCAATCTTCAAAAAAAAGAAGAAAGAAATTTATTCTTTCACAGTTCTAGAGGCCAAATGTCCAAAACCATTTTTATGGGCTTGAAATCAAGGTGGTCCATGCTCCCTCAGAAGGCTGTGAGAGAAAATCCGTCCCTTGCCTCTTCCAGCATCTGGGTGCTGCCTGCAATCCTGGAATGTGCCCACATCATTCCAATCTCTGCCTCCCTCATGGCAATGCCTTCTCTTCTTCTGTGGAATGTTTTCTCTCCTTCTCCTTATGATTGCATTTAGGGCCTACCCAGAAAATCCAGGTAATCTCTCTGTCTCGATACCTTCATTTAATCACATCTGCAAAAATGTTTTTCCTTATAAAATTATTTATACATTACAGGTATTCAGATCTAATATATTTGGGGGTCAATTATTCTGTTTACCGCAACTCGTAAAATTTTTAACAGAGGATTAGAATTTATTTTTTGTATCTTTCAAATAGGAACAAGGCACTTAGTACAGTTGCCTTTCCCTGGCTAGCTGTAGCTGGACATGTTTAAATGACTTTGATCAATGACATGTGTGTCACCTCTGTGATTCAGCACATTTCCTGTCATCTACCACACTGACCAGTGATTTTAAATAGAAGAGCTCAGCCAGCCTGGGACTATCAGTGACATGTCAGAACTCCACTTTACTGTCCAGAAGTAGAAATGTAGCATAATTCCAATTTAACTCTTTTATTAGTTTTTAAGCTATCCTTTTTTGCATTAAATTAAATTTTATTTTCTCTAGGGATTTGAACATGAATTTTTAACTTATTAAAACCTACATTGAGTTAATAGTGTATCATTTTATGTATCATAAAATTGTATCATATCATTTATTGTATGCATCCTAAAATGACAGCCTAGTGACTGTCTACGGCTATTTACCACTCGCTCTCATGGCTGCCACTGTTTTCATAAATATTACAAGTACATATATTCTAAATCCAATAACACAGTATTGCTTTACATAGCCATATGTTTTTAAAGAAAGTCAATAGGTAATAAGATAGTATTTTATATTTACTGCAATATTTGCTAGTACTACAGCCTTTCAGTCATTCTTGTAGTTTTTGATCTCCGTTTGGTGTCAATGGTTTGTGGACTCAGAGATGTCCGTCACATCCCCTCTGTGCAGGTCTACTAGCGATAAACTATATTCTAGTTTTCTTGATTATTTATTTTATTTAATCTTCATTTTTAAAGGATATTGTTTCTGGATATAGATTTCCGGGTTAACATTCTTTTCAGAAATGTAAGTATATTGTTATATTTTTATGACTTTTATTGTCTTTGATGAAAAGTCAGATTTATTCATATCATTCTTGCCTTGTGTGTAGTATGTCATTTTTCTCTTGATTCTTTCAGCTTTTCTTCCTATTGTTGGTTTTCAAAGATTTGATTATTATGTGCCTAGGATGCATTTTTTTTTTATTTATCTTGTTTGCTATTTGCTGGGATTCTTGGATATATTAGTTTATATTTTTTATCAAATATGTAAATCTCATAGTCATTATTTCCCCCAATATATTTTTGCAGTTTTTTCCCGCTCGCCTCTATTTCTTAGGATTCAATTTTATGCAGATTTGATTACTTGATAATATCCAGCTGATCACTGAGGCCCTGTTTCTTCCTTTTTTTTTTTTCAATTTTTCATCTCTCTGATATTTAGATTGGATAATTCCTGTTGACTGATCTGAGTATTTTCCTCTGCCGTTTCAAATCTAATGTCAATTCCATCTATTGTAGTTTTAATTCCAAGTATTGTACTTTTCAGTTCTAAAATTTTATCTGCTTATTTTTATAGTTTAATTTCCTAAAATTCCTTGTATGTTCCTTCATTATAATAACCATAGTTTCTTTTAAGTTCTTGAGCCTATTTGTAATAGTCACTTCAATGGCCTTTCCTGCTACACCCAATAACTAGTCTTCTTGGAGTTGTTTTTTTAACAATTTTATTTTCTAATTATGGGTCACGTTTTCCTACTTCTTACTAGGTCCAGTAATTGGTGATTTTGTACTCTGGACTTAGCGAACAAATAGAAATTCTGAATTTTGTGATCTTTTTTTAAAGGAATGGTGGGGATTTGTTTGTTGTTTGTTTGTTGTGTTTTTACAGTCAGGTAGTTAATTTAGTCTCTTTTTTGAGGTTTGTCTTTAAGGTTTTTTTTTTTTTGATACATCTAGAGTTTACCCTTACCCTAGGGCTTTAGTTACTGTATCAAATTGATCATTGTTTAGACCAATTGCATAAGACAATCAACCTGTTCACAATATGAAGTAGTCAGAATTTTTATTTGTGAAGTCTCTTATGGCACTAAAATTTTAATTCTCTGAGTTTAAATATGTTTATAATAAACTTCTAAATAATATTCAAAAAGAAATTTGAAAAGAAAATGCTATCAATCACGCAGGGATTTTTTTGTTGTTGTTCTTTTTGGCGGGGAGGGGGGGTGGTATGCAGACCAGACACCACAATCTATATTTTCACGATCATAAACAATTCCTTAGTTCACTTTGTTGACACCTCAGTATCCATTCCACTCGAAGTGAGTAATCTTACATTTTGGAGATTCCATTGTCTCGCCGGTAATTGATTTGTGCATTGGTGTGGGTTTTTCATTTGTTACTGTTATATAGAATTATCACAACTGTATTATTCCTATCATGAGAGTCATTTGAAGGTAACACTTAGACGCAGGATGCCAGCCAGCGCAGAGAGATGCAAAAGACGTGATATCATTAACCTATTCAATTACCCATCAGTCAGGTCTCTGGAGTGTAGCCGATATGATATAACAAGTCTAATTATTATTTAAGTGTATGGGACTCAGTGTTTTCTGTTAATTGTGGCTTACTTCATTCTAACATATACAAATCCTCTTTTCTTCAGATGGAAGAGTCAGAGGTAGCTACAACATGTTAAATTTTTACATCAATCTTTAAAATTTAAATAAGGAATGTTTTCATAAGTATTCCAATATCTAGTATCTACACTTTAAATTTGGTCCATTCGTATGTAAAATCAAAATGTAAGTAAAGAAAAATAAGCAAACTTTAGATTTGTTTTGTGTGAAGTTTATATTATTTCTGAAAACTGAAGTACAGAAATATTAATTAATTTTTCCCCAGTTTACATAAAAATAGAGAATAGACTCATGATAAGTATTCAGAATACTTTGATTCATAATCTGTTTTCTTAACCAGTATATCATATTACTACTCTGGCCATGGAGCAGAATCGTATGGCTTCACTGACCATTTAATACAGTTTATTAAAGGATTTCTAAGATAATTCCCAGAGAAGGAAGAGAGAGGAGAAATGATAGAAGATATTTATATTACACTAGATTTTTTGAATAAACTGATCTTCTTAGAGAATGAGAGTCACATAGAGCATGCTGTTTCGAGATTACTTGATTATAAAATTTCTTTATTGTTGAAAGTGTGTGCAACAGGAAGAGTGGATCAGACTAATTTTGAACAGTATATGAAGGGGTAAATTTGAATCCTATCATTTTCTCTAAGCTTAAGCTGACAAAAATCAAACTTCATTCCTACTTCTCTGAACTATTTAGTTTCGTAAATAAATTAGGAAAAAGTAAATATTTACTCACTGCAACCAATAAAGGGGAGATTGAATCAGAAGAGACAAATATATAACCAGTAATATAAACCTGTCTGATTGATGGTGGTGAGAGTACTCAAGAAAAACCAAAACACAAAAAATAACAGAGTGATCAAGGAGTGAAGGAATTCTAGTCCAACAAAACATTAGGTTCAGGTAGCTTTGACTTGTCTACTTACTGCAGATAAGATCCACACAGAGTGGATTCAGAGGCTAAATGTCCTTCAGGAAATGGACCTAGTGCCGTGCCTTTGCAAACAACTCTCACAGTGGAACATGGGAAACAAGATCCACAAAGGAGATCCCGAAATGGGAGTCTACAGGAGAGTTACTCAATCTCAATATTGTGTCCCCAGATGTTTGGGAGAAAGCAATTAGGGCAAGGATAGGGTCTGGAAATATGGTCCTAGGAAAATAAAATACTAATTGTTTTAGTTATCTGGCCAACTTGCTCAATATTTACCAGTATCACACTGGCTTAAAGCAAATTATGGCAGTAATTATACTCAGTATAAAGCATTATAAATCCCAATTAAGCAAAGGTGATCAATCTGGATAAAGAGAAAAACCCACTTATGTGTTACTTCTATACCAAATAAAAATGATATTAATTTGATTTTATTTAGCATTTCTGCATGTTTTTATCAGGAGATTTTTCAGGTCTTCTAAAACATGATATTTCCTTCCCTCAATGTAAATACACTTTAATGTATTCTAGAAAACTCTACACTATTATGTGTTTGAATACCGTTTTTTACTTGAAAAATTCTTTCTTTACCTACGACAAATCATGTAGTGGATAAGATTTTTTATGCTTTCCATTTCTATAACTCTTTCAAAGTCATGACTTCCACTTGTTTCTGATATCATTAATATATTAATTTCATATTATGTTTATATTATAACCCTATGAATTGTTTCTAGTATAGAGTCTCAACTGCCCACTTTGTAAGCATGTTTGACACAAGTTTGCATACACTCAAAGAATTAAGCATTTAAACTATGTTTACATTTTGTTTTCACAAGTAAAATAACTTCTTAACTCTAAATTGCCACAAAGTCTCATTTAAAGTACTGAAATATTTAAGAAGTCCTGTATCTTTGATAAATGTGAATTGGAAAGTTTGAAAAGGAAAATCTCTGATTTCAATAATGGATACTATAGGCTGAATTGTTCCCCACCCCCCAATTCATAGTGTTGTGGGTTTGCCGAGCATAAAAGTAGAATTCAGTTGAAAGTATAAAAAAGGCAATACAAAGAAGTAATTTTAATGATTATCCTTATGAATTCCCGTTGCATTTACGCTAGAAAGAGTAGTAAATGAACATATTAGGCAGAAACAATAAAAAGTTAAGAAGATCAATGTTAAGAAGATCAATGAATAAAGTTAAAGAAACTTAAGAAGATCAACGAATAAAAGTCTCAGTAAGGTAAAAGGTTTTTTGAAGTCAGGATACAATGGTTTGTGAATGACTTGTAATTTTGAAGGCATTAGTAAAGAGTTGAATGCTGGAAACTGAGTTGATGAAGGTGGTGAATTTTGGGGAAATGATAAGAACTAATGAATGATCATAGGAGTGAATAGTTTAGAAAAGATTGAGTAGTATTTGGAAGAGAAGTGGTCACAGAAGTGAGGTGACAGTTATTGAAAGAGCTGTCATTGTAGATAGTGAAACCCCAAGATATATAACAGAAATAATGCTGAAAATAGTAAAGCTCTCAAGGAATTACAAGTGGTAACTTAGGAATCAATAGATAACTACAACGAGAGATCACTGGTTGTACAGTCTTATAAGAAGAAAGTCAAAGTAGTCTTCTAGGATGGGTGGCTGAAAATAATCTGTAAAGATAAATTACAATGAGTATAAAAGAAGTCACCTTCCCACACGTACCAATTGTAGGAGATAAATGTGGGTCAGAATAATAACTTGTAAGTTTGATAATATTAAATAGCAACAAGAACTCTTTATTTCATAGTTTATTTTATAGTTATTTAATAGTTCTCTTTATTTCATAACTATATGTTATAAATTATTTTAAGACAATTTAACAGATATCAATTTTATCTTCTGTGATTATTCTGAATAGTTTACAAAATGCTACAATTCACGGGCTTAAAGTTTACAATATTTGCATCCTGGCACTGTTTTGAGTTTAGCATACATTCTCCCAATTGATGATGTGCACTTTAAAATGAGAAATTCATAAGATAAAAATCTAATTTTTTACTTGAATATTATATTTTAACATGGAAGTCAAAAAAATCTTAAAAGCAAAAGATCTAATATTTAATACTCTCTAACTTTCAAATATTAAAAAAGTATATTTTGAAACTTTTCTCAAGAATTTATGCTAATATAATAATATTGTATCATTTCTATTTCAGGGTGGTTTTGTTTTCAAAATATTTCTGGGAACTATATAATAATTGCATCCTACATGTTTCTAAAGACACAGTTGAGATTCCAGAGAAGATGACTGCTGGCAGATCAGTAGTCTTACAGTGATGAGTTACAGTTTTATGGAGTTTTGATGCAAATATTCTTCTTAGTTGACACTGACTACAATTCAAGCAGCGCTTGTTCTAGTTATGAATTGTTGTCTTTAAAAACAATCACTAAGAAAAAAGAAAAAAATTACAGCAATTGTCGAAGACACTAAACTATTGATTTCTGGTGCTTAAATTGTCACAAAACTGAACAGAAAGTCACTCCTGAAACATTTGTCTAGTTAATATGTGTCACAGTCAGATGCTTTCATTCAAGTTCTGACTTCCCATTTGAAAGAGGATCAACTCCTGGGCCCTGAGGTGAGGGGCACTGAAGCAAGAGCTCGTTTTACCACGGAACATGAGAGAACAAACAATTTGTCTCACTTTTGTTTTCAAACCATTTTTCTCTACGAAACCAGTTGGATCTGGTCATTCTCTGATTGCCTTTCACAGTGCAGTAATGGACCTCATCATAACATTTGTTTTAGCGACGACATTGATTTTTGTAGGAAGTTGTGGAGCTGAGTGTCAATAGCCTTGAAGGGGTGACATATTCCAAATGACAGAGAGAAAGTCAGAGAGAGAAAAAATGAAAGCATACATTATGAAGGAACAATGTTTTATTTTTGCAGAAGGATTTACAACAAAGCAATGATTAACATTATATAAATGATTTTGTTGGAAATGGAAACCATTTTCAAAAAGTTTCTGATACATGAATTTGCTCATAAATAGTTATTTAATTGAATTAATCAGAAGATAACACTGTTCTGCAAAACAATTTTTTAAGAATCCTGCAAGCAGCACGTTAAAATAATAGAAACTTTAGGTAACTTGGGAGTTGTTATGCTATTTGCAATGATGAACTTATCTTAATATCCATGAAAAGAAGGGATTTTACTTTAGTTTTTTTTTCTTTTTCTTTTTCTTTTTTTGCTGAGGAAGATTATCCCTGAGCTAAAATCTATTGCCAATCTTCCTCTCTTTTGCTGGAGGAAGATTCACCCTGAGCTAACATCTGTGTCAATCTTCCTCTATTTTGTATGTGGGTTGTCACCACAGCATGGCTGCCAACAAGTGGTGTAGGTCTATGCCTGGGAACCAAACCCAGGCCAAGGAAGCGGAGTATGCCCAACTTAACCACTAGGCCACAGGCCCAGTATGAGTTTTTTTTGTTTGTTTTAAACTAGCAAGAAAGTGAGCACAGAATGATGGTCCAAAATCTAGGGAATAATGGATATCACTTCAATGTGAACTCAACACTTCCACCCACTGCAAAATTTTCAGTTCAAACATAAATCTCACAGAGACTTACCCTGAAGGAAAATTAATGCTCTCTGCAACAGGAAGAAAAATAAAAGACAGCTCCTCCAAATACAAGTCGTTCTAAGACTAACAATGCTGTGTTTCATTTTACACTAGGATTCAACTTGGTGAGTTCGCATTAATCCACATCCATGGCCGTTGAAAATTAGGAAGCCATCTAAACTCTAGACAATAAAAGAAGTATACCTTACGTATAGGTTAACTTTCTTAGAGTTCTCATCACATGTTTATCTTTCTGACTAAATTGCAAATTGCTTGTGTCTTTATTGGACCCAAACATAAGCTGAACCACCCCTCTGTGGATACAGCACACAGCATTTACTGCTATATTTCAAAAATGGTTATGGGAGACATTTCTCCATGGGTCTCTCACATTTGGTTGGGCTGTGTCTATCTCTGATGAGTTTACTCCTAAGGCATACCCTTCCAGGCCCTGGGGTAGAGGGCTTTGATCTTGAAGCCTTTCCTCCTTGGCTTGGTGAGATTGCAAATACTATGTTCTGCCTTCCAGAGGCTTTCTGCCTGGTTCTTTAAGACCAAACCCTATGCAAGTCTAGAATTTTATATAAATATATATGTATATATATATATATACACACACAATAAAGTTTGACAATCAGATTATCCTCCTTAACAATATATTAATATATTATATATTAATATAATATATAATATAAAATATATGATATAATATAAAATAATATAATATATAATAATATAATATTTTGTTAAGGAGGATAGTCTGATTGTCAGACTGACTTTTCTACTCTTCCTTCTCATTAGGATTTCGGCCCTCATTCTACAATTTTGTACTCCACCTCCAAAAGCAAACCCGTATCTTTGCTGATTTCCCTAGTCCTAGCAGAGGCTCTTTGCTCAGGAAAAGTTCAGATGGTAGGTCTTATGCCTAAGGCTCAGATTGGCGAGTACCCCTGTGGAGCAAGAGTTCCTTCAGAATGTCATTTCAGCTCCCTGCCGTAATCCCATCACCAGAGACTTGGTCCCTTTCCTCTCAGAAATGCTAGACTTTCAGTGCTACAGCCAGAAATATCCTCAGGAAATCGAGATGAGTTGGTTAACCTAAAATGAGAATCTACTAACATATTGATTTTTAATGTGGAAAAATTATGGGGACTTCCAGTATGACGATTCTTATTGTTTTTTATTTGCACCAAAGTCATGTGCCCGAGCAGCAAAATGATATTCCAAGACTCTTGCAACTGCTATTAAAAAATTACATTCAAGCTCACGAAAGATTCCTCCTCAGTTCTTGCTTCTTTCCATGGAGAATAGTTCAGTACTATTTTGGAACAAATCTTTACTCACTTTTTTAACTTTGGTTTTACCATCAGATACTATTAATTTCATAATAATTATGCTCTTCTACAGAGTGTAGCAAGACTCTGCATTTTTAAACCCAGCACCTTCACTGATTAGTTATGAGACTTTGAATAAATTCCAAAATTTTTCCGTTTCTTCACCAGTAACACATGCATTATATCTGTTTGCTATATGTGTTAAATGAGTTCATATCTGTAAAGCACTTAAAACAGTGGCTGTCATTGGATCAATGCTATATAACCATAGATTAAATAAATAAAATAAAAACAAATACAATATTTTCTTTTAAATTTTGATAACTCATTTCCCACCATAGCCTGCAGGCATAATTATTTCTACTGTCTGTTGGAATTTAAAGCATTTGGCTTTTGGATGAAATTTCACATGGCCGTAGCCTGTAATAAGTTTTTCTTTTCACAATGTGTTATATGTTTGTATTAAGCTAGTATTTCCCAGGTCATTCAGGGAATCACACAGGGATAATTCAAGATTCTACTTGAATGTGTATCTATTTATATGCTTCTTGAGGGCACCATCATTCATGCACATGAGTTTTACTACTACATTGTGCTGACATCTTCTAAATCTACTTTTCAGGATCTGCTGACCCGGTGCTGACTCTCCCTTTGCACCGTTGTCTTTATGACATTTGAGTGTGGAATAGATGTCACCTGCAATAACTCTCCCAATAAGAGCATCGAGAATTGCCGCTTACAGGCATTTTCTGGTACACTGGTCAGATGATTTCCATGACAGTGGTTTATCATAGCAATATGAATTTTTTGGCTTGCTCTCATTCGACTTATCTCTAGAATTTTTTTGAAATAAATATCTTTCTTATTTCTTGATGCAACATTTATAGTTAAGGTTAATGATGAATAGTCCAGTCTTCCTTGCTATACTAAAATTTATATGACTCCAGAATGACTATATAACTAAAATTTTTTAAAAGTGATTTTCAATTGCATAAAAGTTTTAGAAAAGCAATCATACTTTAATGCATACTTTAATGAATACTAAAGAACATGCCCAACTTGTAACCTCTGACTGCTACTGCTTGTTTGACTACATACTTGGTAATTCTTAAAGAAAAAGCAAATTCATAAAGAAGTAGTAATTAAAATTAATGGCTGACTCTTGTTCATATCTTCTCTACATAATCCAATTGTCCAACTCAGAAAAAATTAGTTTCCTCCAAAACAACTCAAATGTACTGTTCTACCAAGCAAATTCATTCACTTTGTCTATTTTGTAACACAATATTGTGGGAGTCTACTAACATCATTGGACATTTTGACATGCATTTTTTCCTTAGAAGATTCAAATTGTCTCTATAAATTATTCCTTTATGTCAATATGCACCATTAATTTTAACAACCAATAATTTGAATTTTAAAAATTATTTGAAGTGGAATTACTACCGTGAGTTTGAAAGATGTACAAGAAAAAACATTCCTGCCAATGATCGATCTGTTCTTAAAACAAGCAAACAAATAAATAACAGCAAAATAAACACTAATGCTCAGTTATTTTGAAATAATGGTGATGCAAAGACTTCTGTTAATAAAATAGTATTTTGCTCTGAGTTGAATATGTTGGTATTGAATTGTCAAAAATGAACATTTTCAACAGACAACATTAATTTGACATTTCAAATAAAAGTATCACCAATCTCTTACAAAAATTTGCAACTACCAAAATCTAGATTGAGATAACAACTTGAAAATTTGGGCACAAGCCTGGAAGTTTCTATTTGCTTATTACCAATATTTTCACAGAATTAATAATATATTCAACTGAAGGAACACTTACCTACTTAAGATTTGGTGACTGCATGGACACACAACTTTAAATGTATATTAGAAATATATTGTTTGTAAATAGAAAAGAAAAATGTTAATGCCCTTAAAACCAAGAAAAAATACCAATATACATATACTTCAGGCAACCAATTTTATTTTCTTGGTATTCTTTGCTTTACCAGTGATGTTGCATTAGTATGGCTCTAAGTAACATAGCTTCTTCAGTTAATGAATTATGGTATGATTCCTTAAATAACAGGAGAAATAAAGATATGCCCACAGGTCCTCTTTTTACCAGCAGATGGCTCTCCTGATGTTTTCACCTCATAAGTATATATATCGGTTAAAAGGCCAAATTAAAATAGTACCAAATGTAAATATGTATTTTCTACTTCATGCCAGGATTAGTATGCGTATTCACTTCCATCTAAGGTACTTTTACAACCTTCTTGAAATGCATTGAAAAGGTAATACAATTAGAAACACTTTTCAAATAAAAACATACTTTATAAACAATTTTCTGGCTATACTGTATTTTTTCACTAATTGAGAAAGACAGACTACAGTTTCCCTGCCTGTTTGTACAGAAAACTTCAGAAAAATGTGTTCATATGACTAGGTCATAAAAATTAAAAACTGGACGTGGATGAACCATTGAATTATTCAAATTTATTCTTTTAAAATATAATTCACTTTAAAATACTTCCATGCTAATGTAAATTTTCAATACGTTTTCATAGCCGTTGGACTGTGCCTTCACAGGAACTAGAGAGAGCTTGTGGTGCTCTAATAAATCATTAGCAACAAGGGCCAGAATATAAACCTATCTTACCATTTATCTTTATAGCGCCAAAGGAAGTCCTACCCCCTTGAAGATAAAAAGCTAACCAGACAGATAATTATTAAAGAGACCTGCAACAAAGTTAAGATTTTGTTTATTCTTGGTTGAGGTTTGGTGTTTCTTAAGAAATCGTGTTTTAAAATTGTCCATTTCTGAAGGTTACGGCAAGTTGCTTTGGACTTAGACATGAATAACCTCACAAAAGATATTCCATGGTGATGTGTAGGACTTCCATTAATTTACTTTTACCATCTATTCTTAAAGTTTAGGCCATCAGGTTTGGCCCAAACAATGTTTCTTTTGACATTCAAAATTCTTGTCCTCTAAACATAATGGTGGATTGAATAAAAATAGATAGTAGATATAAAAAGTAATTGATTTAAAATCCATTGATTTAACACAATTTAAAATCTTAGTGATTTATTCTAAATAGTAAAAGTTATTTCAAATACTCATAATTGGGCAAATAGGTATACATACACAGCTAAGAGGCAGCATATTTATAATGCTAAGACTGTCGGCAGTCAGTACAATGTACCCTATGTTGCTTATAATTATATTTCTTTCATAAATCCAGGAGAGACGCCAAACATTTCCTTTTAAAATTAACTTGAACCAACGCTCATGGCCTAGTGGTAAAATTTGGCACACTCCACTTTGGCTGCCCGGGTTCAGATCCCTGGTGTGGAAACGCACCACTCGTCTGTCAGTAGCCATGCTGTGGCAGCAGCTCACATAGAAGGACTTGAACGACTTATAATTAGAATATGCAACTATGTACTGGGGCTTTGGAGAGGGAAAAAAAGAAAGAGGAAGATTGGCAACAGATGTTAGCTCAGAGTGAATTTTTGCCAAATAAATAAATAAATAAAATTTACTTAATTATTTCATTCATATTTCATGTAAGCAAATGCAGAGTTTTGTTTGTATGTTTTTTAATTTATGCCTAGACTGAACAATGTTATATATACTTATCTGAAGTTATAATTATTTCTTTCCATATATATTTTGTCAACAATGTTCTGCACTGAAAATTTAAAGAAAAAATCATCTATCTAACCTACCTATCATCTATCTATCATCTATCTTCCTATCCATCAATCTATCTATCTCTCACCTATCCATCCCTGTTATATAGTTTTCTCACTTTTTATTAATTTCTTAAGCTTCATTGTTAGTTCTTACTACTTTCTTTTAATTTAATTTTGATATAGATTCTTATAGCATTAATTTTCGCCTCTTGTTAATATAGAGATCATAGATTACATATTTTCTCAGCTTCTGCTCAATTTCCCAGGCTTTGCTATGTTGCATTGTGTTACAAATTTTTAGAGATTTTAATCTTTTTGTTATTAACTTTCAACTTAATTACCCTGTTCTGAGAAAATACTTTGAAGGACATAGATTAGGAATGCTGCAGCCAGGGAAAGGAGTAGAATGCCAGGGGTAAAAAGTTATACTTCTGGAAGAAGGAAAGAAATACTTATGAAGGCCACACCCCTGAGACACAGGGCCACCTAAAGGGCAAGCAGTAATTAGATGAATATAGAACACTCCTCTCTCCCCAACCACATCAACAAGCCTCCAGTAAAACAATGGATTATAACTGAAAGAATTGCAAGACACAGACTCTCTATGAGAAGGAGTACATGGGAAAGATCCTAAATCAAAATGGAAGATTAAAAACAAAGACATTTGAGGAACTTGAAGCCCTGACACACAAAGCTATGGAAAATAATAAACATCTCTCAATTCCTATCCAGATTAACATAAATCCTCACAGTAAAGGCCGATTTTCCTCAATCCCCACTACTCAGAACAAAATGTATTTCAATAAAGAAGTTAAAAATCATGCAGAAAGGCAGGAAAAAAATGTACTCTAATGAGACAAAATAATCATCAGAACTAGACTCAGATATGAGACGTATGATGGAAGTATGAGACAAGGAAGTTAAAATAACTTTGATTAATATGCGAAGAGCTATAATGGAAAAATTAAACAACATACAAGAACACACGGCAATGTAAGTATAGATATGGACACTCTAAAAGGGAAACTGAAAGAAAATGCTTGAAATGGAAAACTCTGTAATAGAAATGAAGAATGCTTTGAAAGGTTAATCACTACACTGGACACACCCAAAGAAAAACAGTGAATTTGCATATATGTCAGCAGAAGTGTCCCAAATTGAAATGCAAAGAGAGGTAGAAAAAGAATGAACAAAAGTCAGGAAAGAACATTCAAGAACTCTGAAATGATATTTTTTAACATTTCATTCCCTTTTATACTAGGATTCATCATTTCTATTGCAAAAACATTATTGCTGTCAATCTTGTTGTTACATTGAAGATAATGTACCACATTTCTACATCTGTTTAATATTTTGTTTTAAACTAAGATTTCATAATATCAATCTTTTTTTTTTTTTTTGGAGTGTGTGGTACTGTGGATTTTAACACCTGGAGCTAAAGCCACAGTCAGTATAGGGAGCGGTTAAATCTTCCCCTAATAAACCCCTTTGTGATATTTCTTTACCTTTATCCTTTTTCCAACAATATTTCTATGCTTTCTTTAACCATTTCTTTTTTTTCTTTTCTCACTACTGGTGTCTCAAACTTCATGAATGTGATATCTTTCACCACGTTTGGAAAATTCTCATCTACTACATATCCTAATATTGATACTGCTTTATTTTCTCTCTCTTCACATTCTGAGACCTCGATCACTTGTATATTTGAACACTTGATTATCTTCTATAAGTCTCTCATGCTCTATTCTGTATTGTTCCTATCTTTCTCTGTGCTTCACTCTGAATTATTCAGTGGTGTATTTTACATATTACTAATTTTCTCTTTTGGTTTGTTGATTCTGCTGCTAATATTATTTATCAAACTGTCTATTTTGAATTTTTTCTCAATTTTATCATGTCTATTTTACTCTCCATATGTTTTATTTTCTGGCAATATTCTATATTTTCTAATTTCTTAACATTTTATTCATACTTATTTTACCACTTCTGTATTAAAACCCTAGTGTCTAGCTTACTTATGGGTCAGTTTCTTTTATTTGTTTTTTTTTCTGTTTTCAATAATTTTTTATATTTTCTTGCATGCCTGGCAAAGTTTTGATTACTTACATTGATTACAAAAACTTATTGAGGCTCTGCGTTGTGTCATCTTTATCTAGAGAGTATTTCATTTCCGGCTGTCAGATAACGTAAGGGCAGATCGTCTTATTCTGGTAAAGGTAGGCCCTTCCCTGGTTACAGCTCTTTAAGAGTTCTAACCAAAATCCTACTAAATATGTGCCCGGCAAAGTTCTCGTTCAACCCAGAAATCCAGATGTTGTTTGGTTTGTTTCATTCCAGTACCATTAAATGGCTGAACTTGAGTGACATCTCATTCCCGCTTACTTACTGCGTTCAGCACCAAGCATGTTTAATTTAGGCAGCAAAAACTTGCTGTTGGGTAACATTGAACAGAATATGCATTCTCTTCTCTATGATTGCCTTCTCTCTAGGATCTTGCCCCTCAAAGATTGGCTAATATATATCAATGAATTCACATATTTTTGTCTCCCCAGACTTGTGAGATAGCTGTAAATGCGAGTTTGTGGCATTTGTTCAGTTTTTTGCTCTGCACTGTAATTCAAAACAAGTCTTTAAGGAAATGCAGGGATAACTTCAATGTGTTCATTTCTCTCTGGCATCTTGGCCCCTCAAGTCCTGGATGCCTTGGTTGTTCTCCAATGACTTTAAACATCTGTGGGTTTGGGTTTTATTTTGATATTCTTATCTAGATTTTGTAGTCATTTTTGGTGGTAAAGTTAGTCTTATTCCAACTTCTCGATACTAGCCTGAAGCAGGATTTTTTCCTTCCTTCTGTTTTAAATTACTGTTCTAATATAACTCAATTAACTCTTGATATTTTCACATCATATTATTTCAGTAGGCCATAAATATATATCTTTCACCAGTGTTTTAGCTCCTGCATAATTGGGCCCTGTCTTTGTGCCTAACACAAAGTAAATCCTCAATAAATATTTATTAGATGAATAAACAAAGGAGTATGTTTGAGTATGTGATCTTTTGCAAATTGCTGATAATGCATCAATCATTTCTTTATATATTCTGCTTCATATTACTTTCATTCAATCATCAGTGCCTTTTATTTACTCTTTGTTCTCATTTTACTCTTAATTTACCTTTTATTTCCCCAGGAATCAAGTAAGCTTTAAGTCCACATATAAATGTATTTTCTGAATAAATACATATTTATTTTTATTTCTTATCTATTTACTTATTAATTATGGAGCAACATCATGATGACAACACAGGGGGTCAGTGATGGAGAACTTCAAATTGCCAGAAGAGACAGTGTGCCTTAGTTATTGTAAGATTATTCACATAGTTTTCTATTGAGCCTGACATCTGTCTTTCAATTTTGTCATCTGAACATATTCCTGGACTTTTCGTTCAGTATATTTTAACACCATTATATCAGGTTAGCTGCCCTATTCTTTCCTCACCTAGTTCTTTAGGTAGGATAAGGACTCTGCATATAATACCTGACATTATGATAATGCTAAAAGCTGGCACCAGCTCCTAGTCATATGTCCAGTCAGGGTTCATCTCTGATAGTAGGACTAGGACCAACTTTAAACACTGTAGGGCTTTTTGTGGCTACTTTAACCCAATACTTGATTGGAATTTGGTGAGAACAGATGCTAACACTTAAGAGTGCTGAGCTATTTTAAATTATTTTATCTTCTAGATATTTGCAACAGGATTGCCTCATGTTACAGTTGCCTTGGAAGATTTATTTTTTCAGACAGATTTTACTAAAGATCTATCAACCCAGAAATAGGATTCTGGTAATTTACTCATGGTAATTCATAGAAGATTCAGGTTAAGCATTCCTTGGCCATGTGTGATAAACACTTCACAATATACACCTAAATTAAAACATTGAAGTTGATAGAAAACTTTTGGTAGTATAACGTTTGCATAACCATGTTTTTCCCTAAAACCCGAAATTACATATTTATATATTTCTGTACAGTTACTAGTGATTATCATACTCAGAAAGACTGAGTACAAAAATGAGACATTGTATTTTATCTTATTATTTTTATTTTTCACATGAACATTATAATGAAAAATTTTTGAACAAATATAAAAATAATTTACATTCCCTTTGCTATATCTTGCAATATAAACTATATTATTTTGAGTAAAAATATATACTTCTATGATTTAGCATGAGATGTGAAATTACAACTTAAAAACACCAAACTCCTGGAGAAGATTCAATACAGAGAAGACAAATGTCCCTCCACATGCTTCTCATATAAGAAAAAGCATAAACGATACATGCAACTTGAAAGATTTAATATTAAGCCACGAACAATAATCATCAGAATTCAGTTTGTAGGACATGAAATATTTTCCAATATTTTTTAATGTTAAGCCAAATCAGAAAATGTTTCATTCATTTTATATTGCGAGTCCAAATAGTCTCATTGTCAAGAAAATGTTCTTTTAAATGAAGTAAGAAACTAATGATTTTATATTGACGTGCATTTGCTCTTTAGATCATTAGTTTAAAAATGCCGTTCAGTAGGTCAAGCAAGCTAGTACAAGTAGACCATTAGCTCTTAAGCACTTCAGCAATTGTAAAAGTGCTGAAGCGTAACGTGTGTTTTCCTTTTTCTAGAATTTAAGATAGAATATTTGCTGAAGGATCCCATTTGCATTAAATGATGATGTAACGTAATGTAGACTAGGATCATTCTAATTCTAGAGACTTCTATAAAACAATGCCTTAATATTATGTAATGAATTCAGTTTTATTTTTAAAGGAAATAATTGCTTGCTGGAATTTTCAATAATTCTTCAAAAATTAGTGATAATTCTAATGGGAGGATTTACAATTTAGAGAGAAATATCAAACTTTACATTCTTTTTCTAATACAACATTGTTTCTATTTTTGTTCCTCAAAAGGAATAAAATATATTAAAAATACAAAGAATATTTATATATCCCCATATATTAGGAAATGTTAGCATTTACAAATGTATAATGGTTTTCTTTGTTATCTTCACTTAGCAAAGTTCAGTCATCTCCTGGGGAATTATAGTACTCAAACGCAATTCTGGAGTATATCTTTTCATAGAATGAATATTAAAATTATTTAATTCCATACGTATGCCACTTATATGACAGATTCTTAAGACAGAAAGTTTTAAAATTTCCTAATAGCCATAATTCTTTTGTATTCAAGACATAGAAATGAAATTTTAACTAGCGTTCATGTGGTATTGTTGGTTTGGAAATGATGCTGAGGTTTCTCACATAAGCTAGGGAAAGTTACAGACAAATCTCAGGGGAGAGCATGGAGACAGCTTGTCTTCAGGGAAAATTGATAGCAGGGAGTCAAAAGCCATCAGAATTCTCTCTCCTTTTTGAGTCACTGTTTTTGTCTGCATGGTTGTTTTACTTGTTTTTATTACAGATGAAAGCTTTTCTAACCGTGTGTGAAGACGGCCAGGTAAATCATCTGAACTTCACATACACCAATTCCAGAGAAGGAAAGGTTCCGTAGTTCTTAATTTAAATAATTTAGAGAATGCTTTCAATTAGTGCGTATTCAATTATGGATGACAGCGTCTTTAAGAATATAAGGATATCCACTTGAAATTTGTGATTTTGGTGATGGGAGACGAATTTCACCAAAATGGGGAAGTTTATTCTATTAGAAGTGAGGAAGCTTGATCAGGCAAAGCAGGAAAGGTGCCTGCAGTGTTCCCGATACGCTATCCCCAGTCCTCTCTCCGCGCGTATTCAAACACGACTGAGGAACTGGTTTCTCCTTGGACTACAAGATAGCCTCAATGGTAAGTTCATTGTGTTTCTAGTAATATAATACTTATATATGGAGAAATAAAATGTTTCTGTTCGTTAAGACGTCAGCAAATATACTTTCGTCATGGAGAAACACAGGCATAGAAGAAAGACATATTAATTTTGTGAAAGTATTTCTTACCAAGAATTATTATATTTGACTCTCCTTTGACAACTTCATATTCTCTCCCAGAAAAAGTGCATATCCAGAGTGGGCAACCGATTTCACAGAAAGTGTTATTAAATTTATGTATCCATTTGTAAATATTAATAGAAAAAGCATAGCTATGCTTACATAGGGTGGTCATATTTACTTTTATGACAAAGATATTTGAATTGCACCAGAAAAGTTTAATCTTCTAACACAAAAATTTTGAAAGATGTGTAACGTTTCCGTTTATTCCTAATATGGTTGAAGTTCACCCTTCAATTCTAATAATGAAAAAGAAAACTAAAAGAGTTTTTAAAAATGTCAATAACAAGATGTAATGTGTAAAATCAGCAGTGAGAAATCTCCTGACAAATATTGTCTAGTTTTTCAACTATATGTAAATTAGGCCTGTATGAATTGTTATTATAAGAAGTTTTCTTTTTTCCATTTATCTAATGCTTAGTGAATTAGTATATTAGTTTCAGATAATGTATTTTTTCAAAAAATATCATCTTAAAAATAACAGCAATGCAGAAGAATTTACTTTCTCTAAGTAAATAGTGATATCTCTATATGTATCAGAATTAACTTCCATAAGGAGTTGAATCATCATGATAATATTAATAATAATATTTATGGCTAAGATCTGTTCCAGACACTATTATATGTTTGGGGTTTTTCTAATAGTAAATATCCTTACAGAAACTCTATGAGTATTATTAATAAAAGAGAAATATGGGTCATGGAGGGTAGAGGAATTATTCAGGGTTCCATAGGTAGCAAATGTGGAACAAAGATATGAATCCAGGTTCTCTTATTCACACCCGAATAAATACTAAGCTCTAGTTTTCTGAGTTTTATAGTTAAATGTCTAGTATTTCAAACAGCCTAAATCTTGAAGATGAAGTAGTCTCTCTACTTTTAATGTTAAACCTACTGACCTTTTTTTTAATATTGTTCATTCTTTTCATTAAGATGTGTATTCCTTTCTGCAAATTTTTCATATATATATGTTTTATAATATCATTTAGAATTTTCAGTCTCTATTGTTATAATAATTACTTTGGGAGGTTTTATATTTAATTTCTTTTAAAATAGTTTGTTTAATATGTCATTTGAGCTTTTCTATTATAAGCTAATTTTATTTCTGTGGGAGGCTCTTATTGATATACACCTACAGAGAAGTTTTGAATTTGCTTTTGCAGGGAAGGTTTCGAGAACAAATCAATTACATGTTTAAATCTATGGTTGGGTTCTCACATAACCATGTAGCACACATTTAGAACCCCCGTGTACTTTCATAATTTAAGCTTGTGTTTTAAATTTTTCTTTTGTGATTTCTTTTTCCCCAACCATGCTTAGAAGGGATGAATAGGTACATTTCTGCTTTGTTCAGCCAGTTTAGACGAAGTTTTTCTAGGTCTGGTTTCAAAAAAAACACAGCTTTTTTGTGTTTCCAGCTTTTGGCAAGTGACTTAGTTCTCAACATCTGCCAATAGATTTTTTTAAAACTATTTTATTAGATATTAACAGCACAAACCCTAGACCCTAAAATGATGACTTTGAAATAGTAAGGAGTTTTCATTTGCATTGTAATCTAGTATACACAAATACAGACATACACACAAACACAAAACCACATCTGTTCAAAAATAAAACTTACCTTTTTCATAAGAGATTCATTCTGATTAATGCTACTCAGAACTCTTCAAGTATAATTTCCAAACATGGACAAAAACAACCATCAAATAAAAAATAAAGACTCTTCAATGATGTTCTTTGCCCTATTTATAAGGGAGCTAGTAACATATGAAGACAGGCTCAAATGGGAATTTTAGAAACTAACTATTAACATGAAATTGCATAAAGGAACGTTAGGATAAAATCACAAGGTAAGATACAAACTGATTAATGACCTACGTGGCAATAAACTGTAATTCTTGGTGTTATTATAGCTAGGGGAATCAATTATTTCCCCACTTCCCAAACAAAAATCTACAAGTTAACTTCTGCGTATGTGCCTTTAGAAAATAACTGTCAGGGGCCGGCCCGGTGGCGCAACAGTTAAGTTTGCACATTCCTCTTCAGCCGTCCAGGGTTCGCCGGTTGGGATCCCATGTGCAGACATGGCACTGCTTGGCAAGCCACGCTGTGTCAGGCGTCCCACATATAAAATAGAGGCACATGGGTTGTTAGCTCAGGGCCAGTCTTCCTCAACAAAAAGAGGAAGATTGGCAGCAGAAGTTAGCTCAAGGTTAATCTTCCTAAACAAAAAAGAAAACAACTGTCAATAATCCTCGAGTAAGGTCAACTCAAGCACAGATTACTGAGAGTACACTAAGAAATTCATTGCCTAATTTTAACATTCAGGTATTTTTTCTGACACTACCCACTAGATTGATTTCAGTAATCACTGATAGATCTCTATTCTCAGATTTAAAATCAGGGCCTAAAACTTAAATTATATCTGATACCCTGGCTTTCTCTGACATTGCTCTTACTTACCTCACAATTTTTGCCCTTTTTTTTCAATTCTAGAAGTTAAAAGTTTTCTCTTTTTTTTTTCAGCATTGGACAGATTTTTTTTTAATTTTAATTAAAATTTCTATGTGTTTGAGTGTAACAGTGAGTGGGTCATTCTGCATCCACTCAATGTGTCATGTTGCAGCATGTCCCAGCTATTGCTTTCCCACATTTCAGGCTTCAGATTCCATAGCACAATTTGAAATACGATTATCATTCACATGGAGCTTTGGAAGATCATTGAGCAAAATGGAGTCTGATTCTCCCACAGAAAGAATTCTTGCCCTGAAAATTCATTTTTTGTGATTTTTAAAATTGAATCTTTCTTCTTTTCCCCTTTTTAAATGGAGAAAAATGTAGTCATGTTTGATATTTAGTCAAATTATGAAAAATGTTAGGTTCAGTAAAAGAAACCTTGTAGTACAAGATTCTTCCTTCTTTTTTATGTGTATTTCTGTTTAATTTAAAAATTAATGTTTGGAGAAGAGATCTTACTTCTGATTAAACAAAATATAATCACAGGGAAGTACTACAAATGGAAAACTTCAGTGAAATTATTTGAGGTTAAATACATATTTGATTATCTCATGTGCTCTCAAAATTTGAAATATTTTAACCAATATGCCTCGTTATTCTAGTAGAGTCATTATTTTACACCTTGATGAAATAATCAAATCCCAACTTCTCAAAAAACTGCACTAGCCTTACTCGAAGGTGCCTAACACTAGTAGTTGCTCCTGTTGACATCACATGGTAATCACTAATAAAATTCTATCAACTTTTTCCAAAAGTTTATGAGGCAGAAAATTGTAAAGATGAGCAGCAAAAGGACTTGTTAGTAAGAAAGGAGTTTAATATATTCTGATCTCTGCCTGTCACATAAAGGAAATGAGTTGCTCTAGGAATCAAATTATTTAATATGTTGTTTTGCAAAACATTGCAAATTCTTTACAATAACATCTGTCTTCCAATACCCAGGGCAAAAGTAGTGTGTTTTCTGAAAATACACTTTTACTATGTAAGCATTGCTGGATTTATTAAAGGAAAATAGAAGACCACAATATTTGATCACCCAATTCTCCGTTTTCAAATAGACATCAATCTTATTAGGCAAGACAATTTCCCTTTTGTTCCATTATAATTGACAGAGCACTGCATTGACAGCCTACACCCCATTTTGTTGTTGCTGTTGTTTCTTCACCCTCTCTGCAAGTTAGGTTATGAATAAGCCTTAACAAAGTCACCAAAGGTCATAAAAGATCACCAACACATGTGAAAGCATTTTCTGGAAGCATTGGGGATACATATGTAAGCTGAAACTTTAAATTGCTGTTTTCATTAACTTTGAAGTACTCACAAAAATCAATGCTTCTTCCTCCAAAAATGGAGAGACAAAAACCCATCCTCATTTTCAGAATTTTGTTAAAATTCATTGTCAGCAGTGGAAAAAAATCTCTCTAGAGAAGTTCTTCAGACAGTCGTTCCTTTAGCTGTCAAATACTGCACTTAGTTCCTTCAACTCTGTCTTGAAAATAAGTGTCATCTGTTGACATGTCTTGTCATTTTGCCTCCATCTATTTGTCTTTCTTCCAGTATGTCCTAAGTAGTATATTACTTATAATGGAAGTCCATGACTACAGCAGAATAAGTAATATAGTCATTCTAATTGCATTAACATTTTAAAATTTTTGCATCTTTTTTAATCTCTGTAAAATTAGAAAGGTAAGCGTGAATTATTTGAAATAATAAAGAAAAGTCATATCTTAAGATATGCACTATAAATTTATTAAAATCCATCACTGCATTTCTTGATTTCAACTAAAACATGGGAGAATATTTTTTTCTCATAATGAGACAATCTGTATTACTTGTTAATTCTTAACTAAAATGCCATAAAGCTGAAAATTTATACATATGACGGATTTATTTATGCTTTGACTACTTTCCATCCTTAGAGATTATTACTGTCTTATAAGAACAGAAATAAACAAGCTAAATTACATTTGTTTTAGCCATTTAACTGACTGAGGAAAATAATATGCTAATTGACCAGTAGCAGTAAACATTATCTTGTTTATTAATTCCTGGATTTATAGCCTCATAAAATAGCCTTTGTACTTAGTACTGCAACATACACTTTCAATTTCATGGCTAGAAAGTTTTTATCTATTACAAATTAAAAATTCTTTCATTTTAAATGTCCCAAAATAATATGCTCATAAGAAACTCTGCCTGAACTTATCTCTCCATCTGTTTCATTGAGGAAAGCCTTAATCTGCAGAGAAAAGGGCAAAAACAAACAAAGAAAAACCTGTAGCTTGAGTACAGACTAGAAATCGACCGCAGCTGGGGAGGGATGGGAAATATACGCTGGGCCCAGCATTACCCGTGGAGGAGGGACAGTAACATTTGTAAACGGCACACACTTGCTACCCGGGTTCTCAGTACCTAGGAAGACCAAGGCCCAGTCAGACCACCGAAGAAAGCCCCAGTCCCTGTGCCCCGCCCCCAGCACAAATCTAGTAAGCTTTTAATAAAAATAACAGTGGGATACAGCTAGTGAGGCTACAAGAGACAGATTCTCTCTGAGGAGTGACAGAGATGTAAGACCTGAACCTAGATGGAGAGAAAAAACACTGTATTACGAGACATACCAGAAACAACAATGTAGTGTGTTTTTATAGCAATGCCTAGGGAAAAGCAAGGTAATAAGGGATAGAAAGTAGGATTTGGGAATATAAGGTTCGTATACCTCATGTGAAATAGTTGATTATTATTTGAAGATAGCCTCAGAACAATTTAAAATATATATTATAAATCCTAAGGCAATCACAAAAAGGTTTTAAATGTAGATATAAATAATAAGTCACTAGAGGAGATAAAACGGAATAATAAAACTGATTAATCAAAGTCAGAAAAGGCAGAAAAATAGGAAAAGAAAGCAAAGAAAAAATGGGACAAATAGAAAACAGCTAGCAAAATGATCTGATGGCTTTAAAGGTAAATAGGTTAGCATACCAGTGAAAGAAGTTGTCAGAAGTCATACCCAAATTTATCCTATTATTAAGAAGCTCACTTAAAATGTAAATATGTAGTAAAAGTAAAAGGATGGAGAAAAATACCATGTATCTCTATATCTACTTTAAAAATTAAATTAACAATTAATAACCTTCAGAAACAGAAAGCACCAAGCCAAGACAGTTTCACTGGTGAATTCTACCAAACTTTTTAAGTAGAAGGAACATCAATTCTCCATAATGTCTTCCAGAATGTAGAACCAGAGAGAACACTTCCTAAATTTTTCTGAGGCCAGTATTACTTTACTATCAAAACAAATAAAGTCACTTCAAGAACAGAAAACTACAGACCAATATCTCTCATGAACATAGATGCCAACCAAATCTAACAAAGTTTAAAGAGACTTGTACACCACAACCAAGTGGCATTTATTACAGCTAGGCAAGGCTAGTTCAACATTTGAAAATTGAGCAGTATAACCCACTATATCAGCAGAGTAAACAAGAAAAATAATATGGTAATCTCAAGTGATGCAGAAAAAGCATGAACAAAATCCAATTCTTATGCGTGCTATAAACTCTCAGAAAAGTAGAATGGGAAACTTCCTCAGTTTGATAAAGAACATGTACAAAAAGCCTACAGCTAACATCACACTTAATGGTGGGAAGTTGAATGTTTTTCTCTGGAGATCAAGAACAAGACTAGGAGGTCTTATCTTACCACAATTATTCAAAATCCTACTGGAAGTTCTGGTGAGTGCATAAATGAAACAAGCAAACGAACTAAAATGTATACATACTGGAAAGGAAGAAATAAAACTCTTTATTCCCAGATGGCATGGCTGTCTGCATAGAAAATCTCAAAAAGTCTCCTGGAATTGATAGTGAATATCACAAGGGAGAAAAGTATAGGGTCAATATACAAAAGTCAATTGCTTTCTTATCTACCAGCATGAACAATGAAAATTTAAATTTAAAATGGATTACTATTTGTATAGCAACAACAAAAAAATGAAATTCTTATTTCATTTCAAATGAAAGCCATTTCATTTGCTAGGTTTTAACCTAACAAATTATGTATGGGCTCTGTATATGGGAAACTACAGAGCACTGATGTAAGAAATAAAAGAATATTTAAGTAAATGAAGAGATATCCATGTTTATGGATTGAAAGATTCAGTTTTGTTAAGATATCAATTCCTCCCAATTTATTCTATAAATTCAAAGCAATTCCAATCAAAATCCCAGGTAGCTAGTTATATATATTGATGAGTTGTTCTAATATTAATATGAACATCCAAAGGAACTAGAATAGCCAGGATAATTCTAAAAAAAAAAGAGCATAGCCTGAGGATTCACACTACCTGAATAATAGAATTACTAACCATCTACAGTAATGGAGGCGATGTACTGGCAAAGAACAGACCTATAGGTTTGTGGAACAGGATAGAGAGCACAGAAATAGATACACACAAACACAGTTAACTGATTTTAGTTCAGAGTGTGATGCCAATTCAACGGAGAAAGGATAGTCTTTTAAGTATATTGGCCTAGAACATTTGGAAGCTCATGTATTAAAACACATGAAGCTCTACACAGGGTCACATTTTACACAAAATTTAACTCAAAATTTTCATAGATTTGCACCCAAAATTTAAAACTATAACACAATTAGAAGAAAACAAAGGAGAAAATCTAATTGGCCTTAGGTTTGGTGATTAACTTTTAGATTCAACACCAAAAACATTATCGATCAAAGAAAGAATTGATAATTTGGACTTTATTCAAATTAAAAGTTTCTACTTTGTACAAAGTCATGAATGGAATGAAAAGACAAGCCAGAGAAAGAAAGAAATTACTTGAAAAATAAATATCTGACAAAAAATCATATTAAAATATACCAAGAATCCTTAAAATTGATGAATGAGAAAAAATCCAATTAAAAACTTGGCAAACAATATAAACAGACAACCTATCAAAGAAGATACGCAAATAAATACTAAGCATGTGAAAAGATGTTCAAAATCTGTCTTAGCTTAGGCTGCCATAAACAAAATACCATAGACTGGGTGGCATAAACAACATAAGTCTTTTCTCATAGTTCTGAAGGCTGAGAAGTCCAACATCAAGTGCTGGCAGATTTGGTTCCTGGTGAGAGCTCTCTTTCCGGCTTGGAGTCATCAACATGAACTCATGTTTAGCTTAAGATAGATACAGATGGATACACAGATATGTGATTGACAGATGATAGATAGGTAAGTAGGTAGATAGATAGATAGATAGATAGATAGATCGTTAGATAGATACATGAGTTAGTCTGCACACAAATATTTTCTTACTCTTCCATCTGAGAGGTCTTAGAAGCAAGAACACCTCAGTAGCAATAAGCACACCACCATGATCTTGTTTTCTTAAAAATAATTCTCCAGTAGAAGGAACCAAGTCACATAGGTGAAGAGGCATATTCTAATGCTGTTCAAGGGATATACAAGGTGAGCCTGAAGCTTCTTGCAGTGTCATAAAGTAAAGGAGTGGTAAACAAATAAATGGTTGTGGGTATGTCAAAAGAATGTGACATGCAACCTGAAAGAACTTTCAATGACCAAAACTGGTACAAGTACAGCAACAAAATAAATGATGATAGTATTGGATTTTAGTCCAAAGCGTAAAATAAATACCCATGAGTTCATTCTGTTGTAGGCAAGATATAAGATTCTCCCCAAGATTTTCAGTCCTTCTGGTGTATACATCTTGCATAATTTCCAGGACAGTGACTGTAATGGATATCCTTCCCATGACCAGGCTACGTTTTGACCTTAAGAAAGGGAGATTACCCGAACAGCCCTGACATAATCACATGAGCATCTTTAGAGCACAGAGTTCTCAATCACTGGCCATTGAAGAGTAAGTCTGAGAGGCCCTCCATCTGTCCAGAAGAAAGCAAACATTCATGCTGTGAATTGCCTACTGAGGGTCATGTCAATAGGATCTGAGAGTGGTCACTAGTTGAAAATAGCCTTCATCTGACATCCAGCAAAGAAAGCGGGCCCTCCATCTTACAACCACAGGAACTGGATTCTCTTAACAAGAGGAGTGAGCTTAGAAATGATTATTTTTCCCTCAAGTTTCCAGAGAGTTTAGCCTGGTTGACACCCTGACTTCACCCTTGCGATCCCCTGCCTGGACATTGCCAGAGATATTATCTACATAACTGAGGGCTAATAAATGTGTGTTGTATTAATCTGCTAAATTTGTAGTTTTTTGCTATGCAGTAGTATAAAGATATTACAGTATTATATAAATGAGTAATTAAATAAATAAATAGGGGAGAAAAAACCAAATCTTCCTAGCAGAATTCCAAATAGTAAATGTAGAAGGAATGTGGAAAGTAGAAAATCACCAGTAACACCACAATAATAACTGTTGTACACAACATCCACAGTTAATGATAAAATTAGCATGCTAAACTTCAAGGCTAAGCAGAATATTTGCATAGCTTCAAGGTATCTCCTCCAAATTATTTATTAAGTACTGTGATTGTTGTAATGAATGTCCACAGATTCTTTGATACTCTTCCCTCTGAGATACAGAGTTTAATTTCCTTTCCCTTTAGTGTAGGCTTATTTTAGCAGCTAAGTTACAATAGTGTTTGGAAAAAGAAAAATAGTAATTTTACTGTAAGAGCAACTTGGCAGCTATCACTTTATCCAAGCAACCAAGATTAATATCATGAATCATAAGCCATATTGACATCATGTTCCACTGATTTGATGTGTTGAGGAAAGTATCTCATCTCTCTAGTATTCTTCCCCCAAATCCTTAATTACATAATAATCATGAGAAAATATCTTAATAAACTTAAATTGAGGTTGACTCTTTAAAAATACTGCTGCTGGGGGGAATTGAAATTGGTGCAACAACTCTGGAACACAGTATGGAGATTTCTCAAAAAATTAAAACTAGAAATACCAGCTATTGCACTTCTGGGTATTTATTGGAAGAACATGAAAACACTGGTTAAAGAAGATGCATGCACACCTATGTTCATTGCAATATTATCCACAATAGCCAACACTTGGAAGCAGCCTAAATTCCCTTCCACAGAAGAATGGATAAAGAAGGTGTGGTATATTTATATACAGTGGAATACTACTCAGCCATATAAAAGATGAAATCTTGCCATTTGTGACAACATGGATAGACCTTGAGGGTACTATGCTAAGCAAAATAAGTCAAATGGAGAAAGACAATGGCGATATGACTTCACTCATATGTGGAAGGTAAACAAACATGTAGATAGAGACAACAGATTGGTGGTTACCAGATGGTAAAGGGGCAGGGTGGGGGTAGGACAAAATGGGTAAAGGGGCACTTGTGTAAGATGATGGATGACAACTACACTTTAGGTGGTGAACATGATGCAGTCTATACAAAAATTGAAATATAACGATGTCCACCTGAAATATATAATATGCTATAAGCCAATGAGACCTCAATAAAAAATAAATAAATAAATGTAAAACAAAAATAAAGTAAAATAAAAAATCCCAGGAGGGATGGTTCCTAGCATATTTCCATTTAATTCACCAGTCTGCCTTTTGGAAAAATCAGATGAATCATGGGGAAAAGTATACACACCACCCAGACTTAACTAAATAGTAGACCTGATTGCAGCTCTGTGTCTGATATTTTTAGCAGTGTTAGAGGAGGTTTCAGGTACAATCTCTGGGGCTTATGTAATGCCAGGTACACAAGCAGTGAATCCCCCACTGCATAACCTCTAGCCTGGAATCCTACTTCATGAAGAATGACATGCACAGATGGGCAAATAACAATGGGATCACTAGTCAGATCATGTATTGCATCAGCCAGAAACCTCAATATGGTGCTATGTTCTCAAAGGAAAGGGTGTATGGTTCTATGACCCTAGAGGTGAAGTAGGAGGGGCTCCCATTGCCATCACTTCCAGTGATTCAGATGGGGAATGGTGCTCTCCATTTCCACAAATCTGGGATCTGAAGATTCAGAAGTACTGGTCCCCACAGAAGGGTACACACTTGCCAGGAGACAAAAAAGGATATCAGTGAATTACCTGTTATAGCTGCTACCAAGACATTTTGAACTCTGTGCCCAGGTACTGGCAGATGAAAAGAAGAGTCACCATCCTGGCAGAGTGTATGGTAGGGCTGCTTTTACACAATGGGGACAAGAAGAAATATGTGCGCAACCCAAGTAATCCAACTAGATACCTCTTGATGTTCTTGTGACCCATTTTAACTGCTAATGGACCTGTGTGGCAACCTGACCTGAGCAGGAGATGAATATGGAGGTTTGGGACACAGCACCATTTGACCTACCTAAGTGGTAGTTTAGGGTAAAGGGAAATTAGAATGGATAGTGGTTGGAGGAGATGATGAGTACCAATTGTAGCGCAGAGGTCAGCTGAAGTGATGGAAGCTATAATTCAGACCACTAAACTCATTCAGGCAAAAAGTCACATGGAAACCATGGAGGAATTATACCATGAACCTGTCTGGAGAAACAGATTTGTGTGGCACAAGTGGTGAACTGTGGTAGGCATTAAAATACTCTGTAGAGCTCCAAATACAAAGAATGTAATTGACGAAACAGCTGCTCTTGAAAATCTGTCCTCCTTTTTATTTGAAGACCATGGCTCTCAGCCAATGATGGAGTACAGTAGAGATATTCATGAAAGCTTGTTTCTGAGAGAGATGGGATTCCTCAGACGGTCAAGGTTGGCTCAAGGACTTCCTGTTTTCTCTCACTAGGCACTTGCCCTAATAACATTCTTCCATGCTAAATCGTGCCTTGATGTCGGCTTTTGGAGGATCCAGACTAACACATATTTGAACAGCTAAATGGTAGATAATGAAAATACTCAAATATACTGGATAATATCGTTACAAAGCAGTTATATCAATTTATGGTCTTATGCAGATTATGCATCAGAATTACTTTGGTTAAACCATTTTATTGAGACTTTGCATTTCAGATTTTCAATTTGGACAATATGTTTGGTTTCAAACCCTACCTTATTTCAGCTTTAATTTGTATTTCCTTAGCATCTATTGTATTTGAGCATGGTTTCTTCTATTTGTTGGTCACTTATATTTCCTCCTATATAAAATTTGCTTTGTGTTTTTTAAATTTTTTAATAAAAATTGTGTATGTTTGAGGCCAACCTGGTGGTGTAGTGGTTAAGTTTGTGCACTCCAGTTTGGCAGCCTGGGTTTGCTAGTTTGGATCCTGGGTGCAGACCTATGCACAGCTTATCAAGCCATGCTGTGGCAGGTGCCTCACATATAAAATAGAGGAAGATGGGTACAGATGTTAGCTCATGGCCAATCTTCTTCAGCAAAAAGAGGAGTATTGACAGCAGATGTTAGCTCAGGGCTAATCTTCCTCAAAAAAAATTGTATATGTTTGTGCTTATCATTTTGTGTCCTTTAATAGTTATTTCTGATTATCCTAAATATATATTTGTGCTTTTGTATACATTTGTATAATTTGTTGTAGCTCTCAAAATTGATCCTATATAGAACAATAGGCTGATTGTAAGAGAGATTTGAGCTTTACAGAAAATAACTTTCTTTTTTCTTTGTAAACTCACATGCAATAATTTGTTTATTCACAATTATATTCCAATTTTAACTTGTATAACTCTGTAATATTTATTTCTTCTAGCACATAATTTTCCCAAAAGGAAAGAATGAGACACAGATCATGTCAACTTCATGCATGACTGTGTACTTTATGGATAAGAACATTTACTTTCTCTATGTGGAGAGGATGAATTGTGCGAATCAAGAAAAGAAATCTCTAGACTATATTTAAAAGTGAAGTTCTATGAATCCTACCACTATCTCTAAATAAAAGGGCACCACTTTTTCTAGAAATTCCTAGCATCTCTAATCTGTACAAGTTGATCCGAATCACTCTTCTACATTTTGTGAAAGATTTTAGAGCCTCTAGATATTGTTTCCAATTCAGAGTCACTCAGTTCTGCTGAACATCTTCTGACAATCCTCAAATTGTTTAACAAGTGTAGGTTTTTAAAATATTAAACAGTATTTTGCTGTAAAAGAAATATTTCTGATCTTTCCTTGCCACTCATTATATTTTGGAACTATCTTGTATGCTTAAAAATGGTAAATGTTGTTAGAATTAAGTCTCCAAAGAAACATAAAAACTATTATTCATTATGATTTTCCCTTGAAGGAATATTTCTATTACTAACTGCCAACTTCTATACATGTGGGACTAAATAATTTTATAAATATGGTATAATCAGTTAATGATTATTCCTTCAAACAGTGAACCAGACATAAAGAAAACAAATATATTCTTCTGATCCATGTTATTAATATTACTTTGGTTCAGAGTGGTACTATGACTCTCTCCCAAATGAAAAACAAACAAATTTCCCCAGAGTACTTAGAAGTGCTATAGCAATATTGACAAGATACAACACTTACCATTTGCAGATCTGTTTCTATAAGATAACTGAAAGACTACCTATAATCAAATACTCAGTTTTTAGGTATTAAATACAAGTAATATAGATCCAGAAGTGACATCAGTGTCATGGTGGAGTGAGATTGCCAGGGACTCCCTTCCCTCCAACATACAACAAAAAGGAGCAACCATATTCTAAAAGGAAATATCCTAACACCAAAGGAACCCTCAGAGAGTCACAGCAGCCAAATGACAGAGAGTGGAGAGGCTGGAGCCCCCCCTTGGAGGAGCTGGAATGGGGTAAGAGAGAATTTCGCTCCCTCCCCTAAAGAATGGGGTCACTGCCACAGGAGGCTCCATGAGGGAAGGAGTAGGGGAGAGGTTGTGCATCTGCAGGATCACCCAAGACTCCCTAGTGCCCTTGCAGCCTAGAGGGAAGCTCTCTAACTGGGTGAAAGCTTTTGCATGGGGTGACCTCATCAAGCCAAGACCCCAGGAGACCAGATAGTGAGAGCTGATCAGGAAACCCGCACTGTGCGCTAGAGGAAACACTCCCCGGAACCTGTGCTGTGCCGCACCATCTTGAAGGCAGAGGGCTCAGAATATGTGGCTCTAGACCCCCATCCAGTGGCGATAGGCTGTAACTGCAACCAAATAATATCACAATGGGAAAAACCCATACTTCCAGCATCAGGCAATTCATCACATCTGCAGACCAGATAGAAAATGACAAGCATGCAGAATTCAGTCTTGGGGATGCAGAAATAAGTAAACTAAACAACAATGACTTCAGAATAGCTGTCAAAAAAACTCAATAAGGTAAAAGAGAACATAGAGAAACAATTCAACGACTTCAGGAGCTACTTCACAAAAGAGATTGAAATTATAAAGAAGAATCAATCAGAAATAGTAAAGATGAAAAACATAATGAAAGAGATAAAACAAAATATGGATCCTCAAAATGCTCGTGTGGACACCATAGAGGAGCCAATAAGCATGATTGAAGATAGACATGTTGAATTGCTCCAGACAGAGGAGGAGAGAGAACTGAAACTAAAAAGAAATGAAGAAAGTCTCCAATAAATTTCCAATTCAATGAGGAAATGCAACATAAGAATTATAGGTACCACAGAAGGTAAAGAGAAGGAGAATGGAACAGAAAGTGTGCTCAAAGAAATAATAGCAGAGAACTTCTAAAATATAGGGAATGAGAGAGAAATGTGTGTAGAAGAAACTTTCAGATCTCCTAGATTTGTCAAAGTAAAAAGGCCTACTGTAAGGAATGTCGTAGTAAAACTATCAAAAATGAATGACAAAGAAAGAATACTCAGGGCAGGAGGCAGAAGAAAATAACCTACAAAGGAACCCTTGTCAGACTTTCAGCAGATTTCTCTGCAGAAATCTTACAAGCTAGGAGAGAATGGAATTGTATATTCAAAACTTTAAAAGATAAAAATCTTCAGCCAAGAATACTCTAATCCAGCAAAAATATCCTTCAGATATGAGGGAGAAATTACATTTTTCCCAGACAAACAAAAGCTAAGGGACTTCATAGCCACGATACCCCCCCACCACACACACAAGAAATCCTCAAGAAGGCTCCCATAGCTGACAAAAGACCAAAAGGGAGAAAGGGGTCACAAAACACAGAGTAAGGAGTAAATAGACAAATAGAATCAGAATAGGATAGCAAATATTCAACTATAGCATTAGGATAAAGGGGAGGAAAACACCAAAAACAAAGAGAATCTTGTCACTTTAACCACAAACTTACAACAAAAGTTGGAATAAGATATTAAAATAATAACTTAGGAGAGGAGGAGGAAAGGGACTGAATCAGTTTAGACTAAGGAAATAAGAGGCCATCAGAAAATGGACGATGGTATGCATGAGATTCTGAGTACAATCTTCAGGTAGCCACTAAACTAAAATCAGAACAGAGACACAAAAAATAAACAAGGACAAAACAAAAAAATACAGCATAAGAAACTGCAGAAATCAATGGGTAGACTAAAACACACAGGACGAGAAACAAAGGAAGTAGAGGAAAATCAGGAAAACGAGTGACAGATTGACAGCATTAAGCCCTCATACATCAATAATCAACCTCAATGTCAACGGATTGAACTCTCCAATAAAAAGACACAGTGACAAGATGGATTAGAGAACAAGATCCAACAATTTGCTGCCTCCAGGAGATACATATCAGCTCCAATGACAAATGCAGGCTCTGAGTGAAGGGGTAGAAGATGATATGCCAAGCTAATGTAAGAAAACAGAAAGCAGGTGTCACAGTACTTATATCAGACAAAGCAGATTTCAAGATGAGGCAGGTAAAGAGAGAGAAAGAGGGGTAATATGTGATGATCAAAGGGATACTACATCAAGAAGAAATAATGACTATAAATATCTATGCACCCAATACAGGAGCACCAAAGTTCATAAAGCAACCATTAACAAACCTAAAAGAAGATATCAAAAAATAACACAATAATAGTAGGGGACCTCAACACGCACTCACATCATCAGACAGATTATCTAGACAGAAAATAAACAAGGA
Organism: Equus caballus; assembly: GCF_041296265.1. Classification (NCBI taxonomy): domain Eukaryota; kingdom Metazoa; phylum Chordata; class Mammalia; order Perissodactyla; family Equidae; genus Equus; species Equus caballus. The sequence continues at coordinate 9,006,073 of NC_091702.1, read as the reverse complement.
AACAGTGGAATTAAGTGAAAAGCTAAAACAGTTGGACTTAATAGACATATATAGAACACTCCATCCAAAAACAGAAGAATACACATTCTTCTGAAGTGTGCATGGAACATTCTCAAAGATAGATCATATGTTTGGAAACAAGGTAAACCTCTATAAATTAAAAAAAAATTGAAATAATAGCAAGCATCTTCTCAGATCGTAATGCTATAAAGCTAGAAATTAATTACAAGAAAAAAACTGAGAAAGGGACAAAGATGTGGAGACCAAACAATATGCTATTGAACAAGCAACAGATCATTGAAGAAATTAAAGAAATCAAAAAATACCTGGAGACAAATGAAAATAATAACATGCCATACTCATATGGGATGCAGCAAAAACTGTATTAAGAGGGAAATTCATTGCAATACAGGCACACCTTAACAAACAAGAAAAATCCCAAATAAGCAATCTCAAATTACACCTAACTGAATTAGAAAAACGAGAACAAACAAAGCCCAAGGTCAGTAGACAGAGAGAAATAATAAAAATCAGAGCAGGAATAAACGCTATTGAAACAAAAATGACAGTAGAAAAGATCAATGAAACAAAGAGCTGGTTCTTCAACAAGATCAAAAAAGTTGACAAACCCCTAGCCAGACTTACAAAGAAAAAAAAAAGAGAGAAAGCTCAAATAAACAAAATCAGAAATTAAAGACGAGAAATAACAACAGACTCCACAGAAATACAATGGATTATAAGAGAATACTACAAAAAACTATATGCTAACAAAATGAATAACCTGGAGGAAATGGATAAATTCTTAGACTCTTACAACGTCCCAAAGCTAAGTCAAGAAAAAACAGACAATCTCAACAGACTAATCACAAGGAAAGAGATTGAAACAGCAATCAAAAGCATCCCAACGAATAAAACTCCAGGACCGGAAGGCTTTCCTGGGGAATTCTACAAAACTTTCAGAGAAGATTTAATACCTATACTTTTCAAGCTATTCCAAAAAATTAGGGAGGATGGAACACTTCCCAACATGTTCTATGAGGCCAACATCACTCTGATACCAAAGCCTGACAAGGACAGCACAAAAAAGGAAAACTACAGGCCAATATTGCTGATGAATATAGATGCAAAATTCTCAACAAAATTTTGACAACCCGAATTCAGCAATGCATCAAAAGGATCATACATCACTATCACGTGGGATTCATACCAAGGTCACAGAGATGGTTCAACATCTGCAAATCAATCAATGTGATACACCGCATCAACGAATTGAGGAATAAAATCCACATGCTAATCTCAATAGATGCAGAGAAAGCATTTGACAAGATCCAACAGTCATTTATGATAAAAACTCTGAACAAAATTGGCATAGAAGGGAACTACCTCAACATAATAAAGGCCATATATGACAAACCCACAGCCAACATCATACTCAATGGGCAAAAACTGAACGCCATCCCCCTGAAAATAGGAACGAGACAACAGTACCCTCTATAACCACTCTTATTCAACATAGTACTGGAGGTTTTGGCGAGAGCAATTAGGCAAGAGAAAGGAATAAAAGGAATCCAAATAGGGAGTGAAGAAGTGAAACTCTTCCTGTTTGCAGATGACATGATCTTATATATAGAAAACCCCAAAGAATCTATTGGAAAACTATTAGAAATAATCAACAACTAGAGGAAAGTTGCAGGATATAAAATCAACTTACATAAATCAGTGGCATTTCTATACTCTAATAACGAGCTAACAGAAAAAGAACTCAAGAACACAATTCCATTCACAATCGCAACAAAAAGAATAAAATACCTTGGGGTGAATTTAACCAAGGAAGTGAAAGACCTATACAATGAAAACTACAAGACTTTCCTGAAAGAAATTTATGATGACATAAAGAGATGGAAAGACATTCCATGCACATGGATTAGAAGAATAAACATAGTTAAAATGTCCATACTACCTAAAGCAATCTACAGATTCAATGCAATTCTGATCAGAATCCTAATGACATTCTTTACAGAAATAGAGCAAATAATCCTACAATTCATATGGGGCAACAAAAGACCCTGAATTGCTAAAGCAATCCTGAGAAAAACGAACAAAGTTGGAGGCATCACAATCCCTGACTTCAAAACATACTACAAAGCTACAGTAATCAAAACAGCATGGTACTGGTACAAAAACAGTCACACAGATCCATGGAATAGAATCGAAAGCCCAGAAATAAAACCAAACATCTATGGACAGCTAATCTTCGACAAAGGAGCTGAGGGCATACAATGGAGAAAAGAAAGTCTATTCAACAAATGGTGCTGGGAAAACTGGACAGCCAGAAGTAAAAGAATGAAAATTGACCATTCTTTCTCACCATTCACCAAAATAAACTCAAAATGGATCAAAGACCTAAAGGTAAAACCTGAAAACATAAGGCTTCTGGAAGAAAATATAGATAGTACACTCTTTGACATCAGTACTAAAAGGATCTTTTTGTACACCATGTCTTCTCAAACAAGGGAAACAATAGAAAGAATAAACAAATGGGACTTCATCAGACTAAAGAGCTTCTTCAAGGCAAAGGAAAACAGGATTGAAACCAGAAAACAAGCCAGTAATTGGGAAAAAATATTTGCAAGTGATATATCCAAGAAACGGTTAATCTCCATAATATATAAATAACTCACACAAGTCAACAACAAAAAATCAAACAACCTGATCAAATAATGGGCAGGGGACATGAACAGACATTTCTCCAAAGAAGATATATGAGTGGTCAATGGGCACATGAAAAGATGCTCATCATCACTGATCATCAGGGAAATGCAAATCAAAACTACACTAAGATATCACCTTACACCCATTAGAATGGCAAAAATAACCAAAACAAAGAGTAATAAATGTTGGAGAGGTTGTGGAGGAAAAGGAACCCTCGTACACTGCTGGTGGGAATGCAAACTGGTGCAGCCACTATGGAAAACAGTATGGAGATTTCCCAAAAAATTAAAAATAGAAGTACCATATGATCCAGCCATCCCACTACTGGGTATCTATCCAAAGAACTTGAAATCAGCAATTCCAAAAGTCCCATGCACCCCTATGTTCATTGCAGCATTATTTACAGTAGACAAGATGTGGAAGCAACCTAAGTGCCCATCAACTGATGATTGGATAAAGAAGGCATGTTTTATATATATATATATAATGGAATACTACTCAGCCATAAAAAAGGATAAAATCGTCCCATTTACAACAACATGGATGGACCTTGAGGGTATTATGTTAAGTGAAATAAGCCAAATAGAGAAAGACAATCTCTATATGACTCCACTCACATGTGGAAGTTAAACATGTAGACAAAGAGAACAGATTAGTGGCTACCAGGGCAAAGTGGGGCTGGGGGGTGGGCACAAAGGGTGAAGGGGTGCACCTACAACACGACTGACAAACAATAACGTACAACTGAAATTTCACAAGGTTGTAAACTATCATAACTTCATTAAAAAGTTAAAAAGAAGGAAAAAACACAAGTAATATAGTCTAACAGCCTCATCCAATAAATGGCATTGCACACTTTTTCTTTGTTGGGTATCTTTCATGCCTTACCTACACATTTTCTCCCACGCTTTTGTGCTCACCATTGCTGTGACAGGTATCACTTGAAGGTTTATCCTGAAAACACCTTGCTTAGCTACATCCCATACATTTTGCTTTATGTCTTCAACATCCTCTCCCTCTTACACACAGATGTCTGTAGGAATCTGATCGACCATCTGGCACATGGAGAGTTGATTTATAGCTGGCTTGAAAAATCTTTCTCTCTATATCAGATGTCTGGTTTTTGACTCTTTTTTTCTTTTTAAAGATTTTATTTTTTTCCTTTTTCTCCCCAAAGCCCCCCACCATTACATAGTTGTATATTCTTCGTTGTGGGTCCACCTAATTGTGGCATGTGGGATGCTGCCTCAGCGTGGTTTGATGAGCAGTGCCATGTCCTCGCCCAGGATTCGAACCAACGAAACACTGGGCCGCCTGCAGCGGAGCGCGCGAACTTAACCACTCGGCCAGGGGCCAGCCCCTGGTTTTTGACTCTTGACTAAGGTAGGACAAGATCTATGAAGTGTAGTTGAAAGTTGAAACTCTCCTGGTGATCCCCAAATCAGTTTTTTACTGATGGTTTACCAATGGCCTACTCATTAAGTCAGCTTTTATTGATTAAGTGGCTAGAAGCATATATAAAACTGTCATGAGGAACTTCTGCTTTGAGTCTCCCAAAGCCAAGATTCCTCACACAGATGTCGGTGGTATGAGCAGGAGAGAGAGCACGGTCCACGTGTATAAATGTGGGACACTGGGAAGCTTGTGCAAGGAAAGTCTCTGGGACCTCCGACACTTGACTGAACTCTTAACTTTTGCTGGACCATATCATTTGCCTTGAAAAAGAAGCTCTCCTTGGGTATGCTCTGTGGTGTCTGTTGAATTCATTCAACTGTCCAAACTGGGGAAATATTTGCATGCACAAACTTGGAAATAGGAAGTATGTGATAACAACTCTGGGCCAACATTTGATTAGTGAGCAGCAAAAGCCAATAGATACATATGCTCTCATTTGTGTCTCAAATGAACAATTCTGAAAACGCATAATAAAACTTTCCTTATGCTATCCCCAGCAACACTGATCCCCCTTTTCCACAGACGTAACTAACTCATTATTCACCTTTATGTTGGTGTTCCTTTCTTCCCTATTCATTCTTCCCACGTTCTCCACTCCTGGTCTTTGGGGTCAATTCCCCAAACAGATTACCTGCATCCAAATTGTAGGCTTAGATTCTGATTTCTGGAATAAACCCAAGGTAAGACACTCTAATAACTTAATTTTGCCATTTTTCCTATTCTTTAAAAATTTTACGACATTGTATTCTTACCACTAAATGCTAAATACATGTCAAACTTTGAAATGAAACTTCTGCTATTATAGTATGTAATAATTATCAAGTTCATGCATAAACTAAAATTGTGCCTATTTCTTGGATGAGAAAAATTCTGGATTAAGTAAATTATTTTTTCTTTTTTAGCTTTCACTATTCATTTAGGTGCTACTGCAATATTATGGGGAAGAATTGGTTTGTTCTTGTTGAAGAAGGTATTACCACAGAATTTTATTGAAGTGTAGAAAGGAATGAGTCCTCAGAAGGAAAAACAGCACTGACTGTTGAGAAGACTTACTTTTAAAGGTTAACATCGATACACATTTCTTTAAAATTGAAGTACATTAAGAAAAAAGAAAGAATTATAAGTCAAGAGAAGACAAATTATTAACAATATTAGATGGTAAACTTCAAAGCGTAATAGCCTCAAAATTCTATGGAAAAATTGAAACAAGACCTTTACATCCAATGAATTAATCCATCAACCTAAAAGAATTTAAAAATAAAAACATATGTAACTTTCCAGATATTTTACTACTATTAGATCAGTTAAATGAATGAACGTTGCAACTCCAGATATGTAGGGGAAAGTGATAAATAATGTATGTACTTCAAAGAAAAAGAAACTAATTCAAACTGTGTAGCTATAATGAAAAAGTAAATCAATAGGACATTTTGGCCAGACTAAAAAATATGATTGTGATAAGATAATAACAGTAATTTTATATTTAAATGCAGTTATAATTAAAATTTGAGACAAAATATCTTGGAATTTAGGAATGAGCTTTTCAGATGAAAGTAAAAATCTATTAGTAACTTGTCTTATTCAGGACTAGACTAAAGATATGAATAATTTCAGACTTGGTTAAAAACATATGTTACAAATTTAAGGCTAATGACTAAAATCATATAACTATACATTGTAAAACATTTAAATAAGAATAGGAATAAATTTGGCCCTAGAATAAAAGGAAAACGCTATTAACCCAGCATTAACCTAAGGCACAGAGGATGTATACACTCGTTTTTAGTGGGAATGTAAATTGGGACAGCTACTTTAAGGAGTAATTTTAAATGATCTAATAGAAATTTAAATGTCCATATCTTATGACTCAGTAATTCCTGAATATACACTGGAGAAATACTTGTTCACATGCGCAAATGGACATGCACAGGAAAGAGCCTAGTAGCAGATTTTGTAATTCAATCTGTTTTAAACAATCCAAAATTCCATCCGAAGGAAATAGGTAAATTGTTAACAGACGCATATAATGAAGTTTTATACAGTACTTTAGTTTGCTCTTTCTGACTCTTTCATTTCTTTTTCTAACTGTACTTACATAAATATCATAATGATATATGTGTAGAACCTATGATTATTTGAAAAACGCTAGTTACAGCACACAGCGAATTTGGAAAGAAAATTCGAATATTAATTTATGTAGTTTAGGAAAAATTTCACTTTTTAAAAATGGTTTGAATAAATACATTTTAGGAACTACCTCTGCCAGCTGTGATGGAGCAACTAGAACAAAACAAGGTCTCCCACCCTAAGCAGCCGTAACTGAGGAGGTAACTGCTCAACGGTAGCACACAGCAGGGATTGTTGAGTAACTGAAAAGCCAAAATGAGAGTCCCAAAATCATATTAGGGCCCCAAAAATAACATATTAAGTTATCACAAATGTCAAATAACTTCTAAACTTATTTTTGAACCCAATATGAGATTTACAAAGGAGCCTGTACTTCATTTGGACTTGTAAACATTTATTTATGCACTGTATACCCTACTGAATTTCGCATCTAAGTTTTAAAGTGGGTCTTATTCTGAAGTTTACTATTGAAATACATAAATCCTGAGCAAATTCAGGAAAAAAAACAAATGTGGATCCACATGAATAAAACAATTTGACCCTTGTTTCTACCAAAACAAAAATGGAATACATCAAACAGAAAAGTGCCAGTGGATTTAATAGTGGCGTTTCTAAATACAGGAGGAACATTAAAGCTCAGATTTTCCTGTTTCAACTCTGAAGTTGTTCTGGCCTCCTGCCTTAGGGCAGACCAAAAAAATAGACAGACACAGAGAAGAGAGAGAGAGTTGGATTTGCTTGGCATTCCCTACAAGGGAGAAGGGAAGGAAAAAGAATAAAGTTCTGTGACTACTGAGGCCTTTCCAACCCTCCCACCCCCACTGCTATTTTTGCCCCTTTTTCTCCCTATTGCCTTACGTGTACAAAGGTGTTAGGCAGCTTCGATGTTCTCTGGAAGCCCTTCCTTACACTTTTCCTCAGCCATCACTATTCTAGATCAAATTGCAATTCTGTTCAACCTAGACGGACTATTTGAATGGACTATAAACTCAAGTCCTTCCCAATGGTTTCTTCCACTTCGTTCCATACTCTCTTCTCTACAGTAAAACACAAATTTCATCTCTTGTCATGCTCATTAGAAACCTTCTACTTCTCCTTTTTGCCTACAAATAAAATAAAAACCTCTGAGCATATCATTCAAATCTCTTTAAGATCTGGCTCTTTCTAACTCTCTGGCTTCAACCCTGTGTTCCTTATGTGCCCTGACTATGCTCTCTTCTCTCCTTCTCCCACTTGCTGGAGAATCTATTGCAGCATCTATCATGGAGTGTGTGTATATGTGGACACATATATACATATATGCATATATACATGCACCTAAATATGTATAGTCTAGTCATTGGCTTGTGGACCAGATTCAACCCTCCATCTGTTTCTGTAAGTAATGTTTTATGGGACCACAGCCATGCTCACTCATTGATGTGGTGTTTTTTTTTTTTTTTTTGGCTGCAATCGTGCTACAACAGCAGAATTGACAGTGCAGCAGAGACCAACTAGACCACAAAACCTAAAACATTTACTATCTAGCCCTTTACAGAAAATGTTTGCCAACCCATTGTCTATACTATGACACAGTGATGGCAGAGACTTTGCTACTTGTGCTCACTGCTGTATTCCCAAAGCACATAATAAGACTGGTGCTTAGTAAGCGATGAAACCGTATTGAAAAAATAAATGAATCATTGAATAAATGAATGAATGTTTGAATAGGTTTAGAAAATTGCCTGCCATATATAGATATTCAATAAGCAAATGTAACAAAATGAAGTGAAAACTACCCCCAATATGTGAAACAAGCAGTTTACAAAACAGGGAATACAATGTATTATATGTATATACATATAATCTTTACTATATATATGTGTACAATTATATATATTATTAACAATTAAAATTTTATCAAACAGTAGAAAACAGTTTGTGCTGCAAAAAAAAAAAAAAAATAGAATTAGGCAAAGGGTTAAAGAAGAGATGAGGTCCTATTTTAGATGGAGTATTAAGCAAGGGCGTCTATGAGGAGGCGAAATTTAACCAGAAAACTGAAAAGAGAAAAAAAGCCATGTCAATATCTCTAGGAAAAGCATACCAGGAAAAGCAGAGAAAGAAATGAAATGGCCCTGTGTAATGAGTAAATGAAATAAAGATACGGAATTGATTGCATATTCAGAAAGGAGAACAGATTTGATTTGCTAAATCTGTAATATACTACACTATAAGTCAACCTCCTCACTTCAGTAAAGGATTCTGTTTCAATTTCCTGTAGTTATGTATTTTTTCACTTAAAGCCTTAAGTAGTGTTATCTAATTTCACTAAATGATGAGGATACAAGTTACATTCATTCCTTGAAACTGAATATAATTATCAAATATTGAAAAAGACAAGGCTTCTTTATAATTACTAAGTACTTTCCCTGTATATAGAGAAACAGAAAAGTATCCTCTGTTATCTTGTATGGATAAAGGATGTTTTTCTCAGGAGCTAGTGAAAATTATCCTGTTTGCCCAGGTTTTTCTTAAATGCTTACAGAAATGAGTGGCTCTTTTACCAGATTCTGTCCTTTCTCTCTTTAATAGCCTTCCTACATCGATCGTTGAGAAGGTGTGATATCTGCTGTAAAACAATTAGTTTTTCAATTGTTTGATTGCTATCCTTTCTCTCATAGTTTTGTTCCCTTTCTACTGAAGCAGGTGTCTTTTTTCTTTCCTCTTTCTTCTTGAATATTTTGTTTATTAATTTATGCAGAAATACATTTTATTCCCTCACCTTAATTTTTAGTCATCTATGTACTTTTTTTTAAAGATCTACATAATCCGTAATCCAACCCTTCTAGATTAAAGGTTGAAGAGCCAAGAGAGCGTCCTCCTCTTAATCAAAGGTATCACAGTCTTATTTTGGGGGACCAGTGGAACCTAAGATCTTCAGCACATTAGTTTTTCCTTAGGCGACCTCTTGTGTCACAAACTACAGATGGTAGAGATACCCATCTTCAGGCTATCTAGTTGTGTTGAGGACTTTGTACTAACCACGCTCTAACACTTATTTTTAGATTACCTGACAAATGACATTTGAAATTTTAATTTACAAAGGCTTTTACTAAACAGTTTGTTGCTGTTCTGTTATATTCCATGGAAATATATTACTATTTGCACACTGTGCCCAATGAGAAAGGCTATCAGATAAACCTTAAGCAAGGTTCTTGACTCTTGAAAAATGAGACGTTTAACAGTCTGAAAAGACTATAGAGCAGGATATTATTAGGCTTTCATTGCCTCCTGTAGCTCCTGACAGACGTTCTGGACTCTAGCCTACTGGGAACACTATTAGACACCACTTTGCTTTCATCTCAGTGGGGATTCAGATGAACAGCCCCGGGTGGAGATGGACCTCTCTACAGAAAAGTGCAGAGCAATCTGTTCTTGCAGCAATTTGTGTTTTTCAGATGGTTTCGTTTTTACTCTTTTGGGAGAAATATAGTTGCTTAGAAGAATCTTCAATATCCCTTCTTCTTGAAATTCTTGGAATGCAGTGTTTCCCAAACTTAGTTCTATAACTGAAATATGATCAGAGGATTTCAGATTCTTGAATGTTGCTTTGTGTTGTCTTTCTACTAAATTGTCATAATTGAGTGTTTTCCCTTGCTTCCTTAATCAGAGAAATGAAGAAAGTTAATTTTGTTTAAACAAGTGGAAATATTTGTGAAAGTAAGGATAGAGTCATAGTTTAACATTTTTCTCCCAGTGATATTTAAAATCTGGTAACATATACCTCAATGAGATTTTAAAATCTGGTAACATATACCTCAATGAGATGAATGTACAGGAATGAAATGGTGACGGTGGCAGGGAACAAAAGCCTGTACCATATAAAGAATTCCAACCAATCATCTAAAAGTATCTCTACAAGGAAATATCAGCTTTAACACTGCAAACTACCTAATGTGGAAAATGGTACATTTCAAATATGGTTTAAATGAAGTCTCACCCTAACAAAATGGCCTTTTTAAGGACCATGACTAGGTCGGAATGCTGCATATGCCTTGTGCCACTTTCTTGGTAATCTCAGCATTCTCCTCGTCTCCATTTTCTCCAAAGACTCCACTAAAATCTTTTTTCCCATTCCTCCACATGACATCACAAAGGGAAAATAATGAGGAATTATGGAGCCCTGGTAATCATGTGAAATGAAGTGTGAAGCAATAGGTTCTTCCTCCTGAGGTCATGATCTGGTCCTCTTTGCAGCAGAATTATACTGTAAGTTTTTGTTTGTTTGTTTGCTTGTTTGTTTTGGTGAGGAAGATTGTCCCTGAGCTAACATCAGTGCCAGTCTTCCTCTATTTTCGATATGGGACCGCACCACAGCGTGGTGTGATGAGTAGTGTGTAGGTTCACACCTGGGATTCAAAGCCATGAACCCAGGACCTCAGAAGCAGAGCACATGAACTTAACCACTACACCACCTGGCAGGCCCCCTCAATAAATTGTAAAGATGTAAAATGCTGGACTGATTAATTGGGTCATCTCTGTTTATCTCCACTGTGTCTTATCTTTTTTACCATCTGCAAGTCACTAATATTTCACTCTTAGAATCCTTAGTCTCCTTGAATCATATTAATTTTCTGACAACTGAATGAAAAACGGTCTAAAACTCAATGCCTTCATTTAAAAAAAAAAAAAGTATGAATAGTTTAATTCAGAGACAGTCCCTGGAAACCCTGACACAAGAGTGAGATTGTGATTAGGGGAAGGGAGAGTATCTTCAATAAAGTTATATGACTAATTGGTTTACCACTGGGTGCAACAAAAATTTAAGGACACAGGGAACTTGAAAAGCCTCTATAGAACACACTCTTCAGTTATGTCACCCAAAGAAGCCAGAGTGTTTATTCACCTACTCTTATCAGTCATGGCTGAGTAGTGTGGTGTTAACTTCACAGCTTGCCACTTGTATGGATAAATTGGATTCCAGCTGCTAGAAAAAAGCCTTCAAGCAAAGGGATGCAGCTGCCACCAGTTGGAATTCCAGTCAATGTACCCAGAAGTAATCAGGACAAAAGGAATATGTACTAGGCACTGACAGAATCTATTATATGTCCTTAATATAGATTGACCCTTAATATATCTGTCTTAAAATTTCTGAACAAACACACTGCCTTCAAAGTATATAGATAACTGTGTTGCATCAGATAAAATATTGACATGAAAACACAAAATCTGTGTTCAAGCCTTATAATAATAACACATAACAAAAGTTATATAATCCTTTCAACTATACAATGTCCCCAGCTTCTCTATTCAATAAGGGTGGCTTTCTTGTCTTGCTCATTGCCAGGATGAAAATATATGGAGAAACCTCTATAAGTTGAAAGAAAATAGGAATATAAAATGGGTTATCGCTATTAAACAGTTTTAAAAAGAACAAGCAAAATACCCACTAAATTAGAGGAAAGCAAATTAGTGTGCAATGATTTAAATTAGATTTTAGAAAGTCCATAGTGAAGCTAGTAAAGGATGGTCATTAGAATTATTTGCCAAATTATAAATGCTTTTTAAGTAAGATATCAGATGCAACTGATAAATTATGTTTCCATTGATCTACAGATGCATTGATGTCTGGATTCACCTTTAGATGTAAAGAATCAATAAAGATAAACTCAGCATGTTGCTAAAATTGATATCTCCAATTTGCATCACAGCATGCAACAGTCATGATAATTAAGCCAAATGATACTATCATTTATGATTGTTTCTTGTCAGAAACTGTGGTAGTTTCCCCCTTGAGAGGGGAGTAGGGGTATGTGAATTAAACTTAGTGCTAGAATTATTTCCCTTTTAGGCAGAATTCATCAAAACCAATAGTGTGGTTCAAAATGACTACTAATAAAAGTAGGAAGAAAGATGATTATCCATGTAGCTCAATTTAGTGGGACTGGACTCATAGGGAAAACAACCATGTAGTGAATTAGATCAAATAAAAGACATAGAATGGCCCACATATGTTCTATTAAGAAGAGGAAAACAAAACAAAACAAAATTTACATTACAGTAATTTCGGATATTTATAACACAGTAGCTTTTTTTCTAATTGAAAATATAATTTTGTTACAAGATTGATACATACACATATTAAAAGCTTAAAAGAAAGAAAGAAATCCTCCCACTTCTGAATCTAGCCCAAATTCCAGAGGGCAGTCCACAGTTTCCTGTGCAATTACTTAAATGGTGGAATTGCTGGCTTGAAAAGTATATGAGTTTAAATTTTAGATTGCCATGCAAAGACTTTTTATTGATTAATGCTTTTTGTAAGCGATGTCTTTAGTTTTCTACACTCTTGCTAGTGTTACGTTCAACATTACTGATTTTTCTTATTCAGTAGGTGAAAAAAGAAACCTGTGCCTTAATTTTTATTTCTCCAGTGGTAAATGATGTTAAATATCTAGTTTTTAAAATCCCCATTTTATTTCTTGGTTTTGAATCATCTGTTCATATTTTTATTCATTTATATATTATATCCTTTCACTTTTATTCATTTGTGGAAAACCTTTAGTACTGACCCACTAGAAGAAAGAAAGATTAGTATTCTCTGTGCTTCACATACTGGGTCTAGGCCATTGAAACTCATTCCTTCCACATAGTGTTTTATTGTTTTTAGTAGATTTACATAAAAAGTGTTATTAATATGTGACCTTTTCATCCTTATCACGTATCTGTAAAGTAATCAGAACTTATTGACACTATCATCTCAATTTTAGAGTTGAAGAAACGGAAGCCCTAGAATGGTCAATGACTTCATGAAGACCATGACAGAAATGAAACTCCTCTTCTGGCTTCTTGTGATTTTTTTCCAACTACACTCATCGTTATTTCTATTTCACTAAGAGTATTATTATATTCATTATCATGCACTAGAATTTTTTTCTATTAAGTTTTCTTTATGGAGTGCATCCTAATTAATGGAAAAACAGGGCAACTCCCTGGAAATTCTTGCCAAAATCTATTAAACTAGTTTAACATTTCAATATCCCCAGCATTGGCAATAGAATTTAATAAAAAATGAACCAGATGTTTCCCAGACTGCTTCAAGCTCGCTACCAAAGTCAATGTCCATATTATTTTAGCTTTCCGAAATGGCCCTAAATAATTTGTGCTAACTATTGCCAAATTATTATCCATCTTGTAAGTTTGGGTTCTTTCCTTCCTCGTCAATGAAAACTTTCATGGGCTTCTCATCAAACTAAGGTCAAAGTTGTTCTCATCCTCTGAGTTTCCATGAATTTTACAATATTCTTTTATAAGACAATGAGCTGATTTACTTAAATATCTGTCATAATCTTTCAAATAATATTCATAAAAATATACTCACTTCCTATTAATATACAGTTTGACAACAGAATGTAATGACATAAATTCATGCAGTTAGTTGGTGTTGCCCAACAGGTATCAATAATTATTAGCAAGCTGTGAGTTGAAGAAATTCAGGGGCACTCTTTATGTGCTAAAAAATAATGCTTCAAAATTTAAAAATTGAAAGAAGAAGGGAGAAACAAATGGAAACAGAACAGACTATTGAAAATGTATCATCTAGACCAGGTTAAGATTTGGAACAGTCCAAAGCCAAATCTTTCCTAGTATTTCCAGATTTTTACTGTTTTGCCATTCACACAAGGCTCAAGATTTATTTCTTATCAGGGTGACAGAGAATGGTAGATAAGGAGGAAAAATCTATGGAAAGCCAAATAGTGGACTTGTTAATCAGCAAAGAAGACAGGTACTAGTACCAATTGAGGGAAGAGAACTCTCCATTGGCAGGAGCGCAAACAGCTATGAGAATCTAGGAGGTGGAAGTGAGTTTAAAAAAAAAAAGATGTGATGGAAGTAAAATGGAGACTAAAAAGGCGAAAAGAGAAGTAAGAGGCAAACAGTCAGGGGAAACATTAAACTAACCTGGGTACGGAGGTCAAGAGATTGTCAAAGGGTGCGTACAAAGAAATGAACTTTCAGCTGGACTAGACCAGCAGCGCACGGCATAACTTGTACCCCTATGTCTTTTTTGGGGCCATCAGGAAGGATCTCGGTCCCAGAATAACCTAGGGTTTGCATGAACTCTTCTGGTATTTTTCTTTCACTCTTCCACATCATAGGTTGTGTCTTATATACTTGGCTGATTTGTAATAAGTGCATTCGGTAAATCATTTTATTTGTAAATATCTCCATATCTATGTATGTATCAGTTTCTCAAATTACACTTTTCATGTAACGGTTTTTCTAAAGATTATTTCATTTCACTTACTTATTTGAGCCAGTTTTCCAAAATTAAAACAAATGCACACATTTTAATTTCTTCCTAAATTAAATAATATTGGGTTTTGCATGAACGTTTAACATATTCACAAATAAAAGATGGCTAGTGTTTCATATTGCTATTTAGAAGGTTATTAAAATATGACAGATAAACAGAAAATATTCTGCAGATATAATCACTTAATAATTCAACGATTGCTTCAATTATGCTATCAAGTGTAGAAATATTGCCAGTTAACTTTAAAAGACTGAATAATAAAGAAAATGGATTTAAAACTCTTTCAAACTATTTTTATTTAATAAAAAAAACTATGCCTTGGGTTCACCCTTTTTAATCCTATTACTTTCCAATTCTTATGGTCCTTAAAAAGAGTATTGTAAATGACTGAACAGAAACATTATATCTGATTTTGTGCTAGAAAATTGAAACAGCGTGTGATCGTGGCTAAGCAAGAGATTTATGGCAGAAGCAAATAGTTATGTGATTACTGAAGTATAGCTGTCACTGGAAATAGAAACCTGCAAGGATCCGATCATAAAAGTAGCAATTTCAGATTCACTAGTGTTTAAAATTAAAGTTTAGTAATTCACTGTGAATACATCTTCTTAATGGCTTTAGGAAAGTTTCTTTCTTTCATTTGGCATTTTCACTTTTTTTCTTAATGTCCTGCCTTTCAAAATGAAAACGTACTTACTGAAGATCAGTAAGACAATTGTTATAAAGATATGTGAATAAAACACTAAAATTTTTGAATTATGCAACAATGGTTAGTCAATTGTTATTTATTGCTGACGCACTATTTTTAATTCACCAAGGGGTGAAACTTGTTATGTTAGGTGCACCAATTTAACCAACAGTTTTTCTTTTTCCTCTTCTGGAGTATAATTAGCTGATGGATGAGCCTAATTAGATATGTGACAAAACTTAAAGTAAAAGTGTTTGGTGAAG
Organism: Equus caballus; assembly: GCF_041296265.1. Classification (NCBI taxonomy): domain Eukaryota; kingdom Metazoa; phylum Chordata; class Mammalia; order Perissodactyla; family Equidae; genus Equus; species Equus caballus. Next base: position 8,990,532 of record NC_091702.1, on the reverse strand, counting down.
AAAATAATGGCTATTTAAATAGTTTTACATACATGTATAACACATTATACGGTCTTACGAAGTGGAGATGAGAAGAGGATTTAAGAAAGTGGACACTAGCTAAAGGGAAAATTTGGGGAAAAGAAGTCTTTGGTTTTTTTATGATTTTGTTTAGCATGAAATACATTTGGACTAATGTATCAGTTGTGATGTGTGTCAAATATTACAGAAGGACAGTAAAGAATTAGTCTGGAAAAAACTTTAGAGGAGCTGATAAAAAGGACGAGAGTTTGAGACAAATTAGTCAAAACACGAAAGGTATTGAATGAAAACAGAAGTAAAGAATTCAGACTGAGAAGATTTAAGAGAGAAGATAGACACTTTGGGACCTAAAGCTATTTTGCCCGCATGATATTTTAAGTACTGGGGGAATATGGTTCCACGATGCCTTTGAAGTGAAGCACTTTTCTAGGCAACACCGGATACAAAAGCATAAGCCTCACATAGCAAGAGCATTCTAATATTACATATTTTCAAAGTTAAAGTTCCAAAATAATGTTTTTAAAAGTTAAAGATTTTATTATTAAGAAGGATAAGAAACCTTTTGCAATTGATCCAAAGGTGTTGAAATTCATGTGATTTTAGAGATAATACTGAAAATATATAAAATACATAGCATGTTTCATATATATTAAGGAAATGGGATTACAAGATAGTGATATATGTGCATGTACATTGTGACTAGTACAGATAAAAATCTACATATAAAGAACAGACAGCATAATTTATCATTATTTATTGTAAAAAATTATTGTTCAAATCTAACTGAAAAGGAATATTTTATGACTAGAAAATAGCTCATTTTGCTTGTGAGAGCACTAATTATTTTTTTTTGAGAATTAGTTCAATATGAGACAAAATCAAGGGAAAAGGAAAAGACCAAAACCAAAATCTTCTTGAAAGAAAAATATTGAAAGTGTGAAAAATGATATTTAAAGATCTACAAATATAGTCCCCATATAGCTTTTCTGTAACAAGGAATTTATAACTTTACTCTTCTGCAGTGTGCGTTCCTGCCCTAACCCACTCACTCTTTCTAGACACACTGTGGGCTTACACACCCCCAGCTTCTGTTTGTTTTGTTATTGCAGCACGGAGGGCTCTTCAAACACACTTCCCCATGCGTGTAAAAATCTTCACTGCTGGCCAAGACACCTTTTCCATTGCTAAGTATCCCACTATGTCTTTCTTGATTCTTTTATTTATGATTAATTAAACCTTATTTTTTTATTTCCATAGTTCTTTCCTTATTCTTCTAACAGAGCAAATTTTAAGACATTAATATATATTTGGTTGTTTACCTGTCGTTCTTCTGAATTATATGTACCAAAAAGTTTGAAGAAAAAGTAGAAAGGAAAGCAAATCATTGAAATGAGATGGAAATATCAAGAAATCAAGTATCTTTTGTTAAGTACAATTCCACTCTTAGGATTTTATCCCAGACAAATAAATTATATATCTACAAAAAGACTCATATGTGAACACTCATAGCAGCTTTATTCAGATAGCTAAAAAAATGGAAATAATCCAAATGTCCATCTACAGTAGCATGGACAATCAAATTGTGTTATTTCCATACAAGGGAATGAAACACCACTCAACAACAAAAGGGAGCAAACTTCTTATGCATACAAAAATTTGGATGAATATCACAGACATGACACCGAGTGAAAAAATCACAAAAGAAATGTGCATATGATATTAATCCTTTTGTGTGAAATTCTAAGACACAAATAACCTGTGGTAAAAATATTCCAAAAAAGGGTAGAGATAGATGACTAAGAATGGGTATGAGAGAACTTTCTGGAGTGATGGACATGTTCTATATATTGATAGTGTGTGGAGTGCAAAGGTGTATGTCCTCATCAGAACTTATTGAATTATACAGTTAAGATGGATTTAGTAAGAATGCATAAATATTCCTTTACAAAAAGCTAAAAATATTGAATTTTATTTACTATCTTTTTTTTCTGTAGTACAGGTTGGAAAATCTGAAAGTATTTTATGTCTATTCAGGGCATTCGATAATAAGTAAATACATAGAAAATAATAGGAACCAGAAAAGAGTTACAAATATGCAAAAAGATAAGACTGGAGTCTATTCTGTCGTCTGGAATTAGAGCTTTCGGTAGAAACTTGTTCCACACCTACGCCTACACACACACACACACGCGCACACACGTGGTGAGAGACAATTCTCCATGAGTCGCTGTGTTTTTGTCCATTTTCTGAGAAGAAGTATTGAAAGCATTTACTTGTCCCAAATAGCTTTCCAATAATATTTTTATAGAATTCAGTCTTGGGGGATAAACATAGTGTCTCCCTGGCTCCCTCCGAGGCAGAGGGCAGATGTGCTTCCTACTCCCCTATACTCGTGGGAGTAAAGTCTCACTCCATGGCAAAGTTGGGGCAGATTTGCTAACAATTCCCTTATAATACTGGATGTTTCCTTAGGTCACATTTCCTCAGTTGTAACACAAAACCTACTGTGTGGATAGCATCTACCTCGACCCACCTCCAAAGCACCTCTGCTGGGCTTGAGGGCAAGAGGAACCATGGGGACATGAAGCTCCTGATGTCTGAAATGCCATGACCTGGGAGTCTTGTTTCTTCTGCCTGCATCTACAAACCCGTGCAGGCTAGTTCTCAATTTGCACATAAAGTAAAATTTCAGAACTCAGTTCTTGATAATACCCAATTGTTTTCTGGATTTTTTCTGAGGAGAGGGCTTAAAATTAAGGAAATAAGATATCCCTGACCATACTTAGCATGGAAATCTTGGTCTGTGAATATCACTCAACCCTAAGAGGAAACAAGGCTTCTTTAAGAATATAGTGCTGATGCAAGTGCAGCAAAACTAAGGAGGTGCTAAAGAATTATGGTGGCAAATCTTAACCAAGTGATCACACTTATCATCGACTTCAGGACAAATCAATATCACTTGCCTCCTGATATAATGCACTGAGAAAGCCATATCACTTTAGCACTATTCTAGCCTAAACTGTACAACCTGAATCTAATCATGAGAAAATATCAATGAGGAATATCTTCTGATATAAATGATCTGTGCTCTTCAGAAATATAATGGTCACAAAAGACAAAGAAACTCTGATCAATCATTCCAGTTTATAAGAGACTAAAGAGACCTCACATATAACTGTGAAATGTGACCTTTGTAGATAGAATATTTAACCATGAGACACCAAATGACTATGTATCAGAATTACCCATTATGCGTTGGGAAGTCACAACTTGCCAAGTCATAATGTCTAGTGAGCCAGCAGCAGATGGAAATGATAGAACTGAGATTAAGCATGCATAGGACCAGAGGGTGTGAGTAAGCTGTATGAGCTGGTCGTCAAGACCTCCACACAACTGCACCCAGGGCTTGAACCTATTGCCATCTGGGGTGTTCCATTAGACAAAGAAGAAAAGCCTGAGCTGGGTTATAGATGCATCAGCTTGGTATGTGGGAGCAAGCTGAAACAGACAGCTCCTGCATCACAGCCACATTCAGGTATGGCTCACAACGACACTGGGGAGGGAAAATCTTCCCAATGGACGGAGCCAAGAGCAGTGCACCTGGTCATCCACTTTTTGTGAAAGAAGTGACCTGGGGTGAGAATTTATACATGTTCCTGGACTGTGGCAAATGGCCTAGCCTGGTCAAGGGGCTGGAAAGTAAAAGCCTGGAACGTTGGAGGAAAGAAGGTCTGGGATAGATCACGAGTATGAACATATATGAAAGGGTACAAAGTATGAAAATTGCTAATATCCAAAAAGTATTCACCACCACGGAAGTGCTAGACAACCAAGTAGACTAGAAGTTAGCAAATGTTTTTTGTAACGGGCCAGAGAATAAATATCTTAGGCTTTGAGAACCACATATGGTCACTGTCAGATGTTCTTATTTGTTTTTTTTCTGTTGCTTGTTTATTTACAGTCCTATGAAAACGTCAAAACCATCCCCTGCTCCAGTCTTTGCAAAAACAGGCTAAGCAGTAAATTTCGCCTGCGGGCCATAATCTTCTGACTCCTGTGGTAGACAAAATGACTCAGCTGAAATTAACTAACCTTTGTCATGAGCCATCCTAGAATGAGCACCAGGGGCAGATAAGTAGAGTAGCCACGGTGGCAGAAAGGGAGGCCATGCATAGCAGTGGCAGAGAAGGCCATCTCTCACGAGATACGGAAGAATGATTTTGGAAAGATCATATAAATGAAACTTAGTGGCCTTTACATTGGGTTGCTTAGGAGAAAGCCTAATGGTCAAAGTATAATATATATTCTGTGTTTTAAAAATTGAATATCATTGTCTTTAACATGCAGTAGGTGGAAATTCTAATGTATTCTTTTAAATTTTAGCAACAATCGGATGTGCCTTTTTCTGCATATTTACCATAGTCACATTTCCTGCTTACTCATTGGCTTCCTGCAGCCTTCCAGGACCGTCCCTTAGCTCTCATGCATCTGATCTTGGAGCATCTCCAGTCCATCACCTAAGGTTTGTGGTTCCCAAATCTTAGTGGTCACAGATGTGCTTATATGAAACTTATTTGACCTATTCATTTCCAGGCATTTATGAGTTAAGTGCAAAGGAGCTGCATCATTAACAAGATCTCTAGTGACTCAATGGATCAGATTTTCCTCCATGTTTTAAAGACACTAATACTGAAATTTTAGTGTTTCACTGTGCCCACTGTGATAAAGTACCTGTAACAACAGATTTGTTTAGATCGGATACCATCAATAGATGTTAACAGGATGATTACTTGGTTGCTGTCACTACAAGCTATTTTTAGTAGATTACCAGACTGATTTCTTTCTTTTTTTTTGGGGGGGAGGAAGATTAGCCCTGAGCTAACTGCTGCCAATCCTCTTCTTTTTGCTGAGGAAGACTGGCCCTGAACTAATATCCGTGCCCATCCTCCTCTACTTTATATGTGGGACGCCTACCACAGCATGGTGTGCCAAGTGGTGCTATTCTGCAGCCGGGATCTGAACTGGCGAACCCCGGGCCGACGAAGTGGAATGTGCAAACTTAACGGCTGTACCACCGGGCCAGCCCCCAGACTGCTTACTTTAATTCTGATTTCCAGTCCTCTTGGACATGGTAATTTATCTCGTCATGAGGTTGCTTTATAGTGGTGAATGAATGAATAGTGAATTAATGAATGTAAATACTTTATTTTTAGTTTATTTATATATAGGTTATCAGTGACAGTTAATCCAATGTAATTTAGTGATATTAGAAGTCAGATATTTTTTATAGCAGCCGTGACTTAGAATTAAAAGAATAGGTTAAAAAAATGAAAATATACTGATTCTTGCATGCATGTTTATTCACATATTTTCTATTATTAACAATTTGAAAACATATATAGAAAAGCTTATATTTGGATCATTCCAGAACATTCAAGATACTGGCGTCTATATGTTCTGTCTTCCTGGTTAGATATTTGAGAGTGAATGCAGTTAGAGAGAAATGCCTGAATCTCAAAGACACATTCAACTCAGGATGATCCAGCCATAGGAATATATAGCAAAAGTCATGCTTATTCTGAAGGAGTGAGTGTGTATTTATCTATGTGTATACACGTATATATGTGTATACACACGCATGTATTCACATATGCAGAGTTTGCCTAGCTATTTGCAAAACTAACTAGCTTTAAAAATCTCATGGTGTGTAAAGTGTTTCAGAAGTAAATAACTCCTTGATTTGATGCTGAGTGGGACTCAGGATGAGGATGAAGGGTGGACACGTGCAGACCACAAGAACACTGCCCTGAGTCTCTCATTTGAGAGAGTCTTACATATCACAACACCGAAAACTTCTAAAAAGTCTGATGACAGACATGGCAAATGAGAATTAAGGGAGCAGGGCTCCTTAACAATGTCAGTGCCTGGGGCAAGAGTATAAAGGAGGGCTCATACCAGATGTTTCAATATGCAAAAGATATAAACTGAATTTACAAACTGCTAAATACAATATGTTCTATTCACCAATTTTGACAATTGTACCTTTATATTGACCGGAAAGTACACGTTGAATGTACAATTCTTGGACTCATTGGCATACCAAACTGAACATAATGGAACTCTAAGAGCTGTCCTCCACCCCTCAGCCCCCACTCTGGTCCATCCCACACCTTGAGAGGCCTTCCATACATGTGTGTGGGCACCCAAGCCTACACATCCATGCTCCATCCACACCCCTAAAAACAGTCATGATTTGGCCACCATATATACCTGAGGATGTGGACTGGGATTGCATGATGCAATTCCTAGTAGCGGGACTTAGGCCTTAGATCAGAACTTGGAGCACTTTGGGCAGGAGCCAGATGCCAGGTGTCTAGAACACGGACTAGAAGTGGCGGTGAAAGCTTGGGGTACTCGCCCCATGGAAGGTGTGTAGCTATAGCTATAACCGGGCTAGAGTGGAGTTCTCTTAAGCACAGGACTTAGGTCAGGGATCCTCTTGCTCAGGGCCACAGTGCTAATGTGTCCAAAAAGTTAAGCCTGTGACCATGATGGACTTAACATTCCCCTCAGCTTGACTAGACGTCAGACAGGCTTCTTCCTGGCTAGGCCTCAGACCCTTCTTTTCTTACAGCATTTGCTTTAGAAAACTTGTAATTGCAAATTCTTTCTGTGCTCCTCTGAAATGTAAAAGTTCTCTCAGCATCTTGTTTTATAACCCAAGAATGTCTTTCCTAAGGACCTGAGAGTCATCCCTTTGAAATGCAATCATCCAAGGAGATAGAGCCCCTCCCTCCCAGTCTCTGTGGGAGCCTAACTTCAATAAGTGACCATTAGCAAACACAGGTGGCATAATCACACTAATCAACCTGCCCCCTAACATGGTCAGTGCTTTTCCCTTAGCTCACCCCAGCGTTTAAAATTTCCTCTGCCTGTTGTTTCAGGCAGTTGAGTTCCCTTATTGGAAGAGTGTTGAATATAGTTTTCTTTGCCTGTTTAACTCCATCTGGTGCAACTTTTATTTGGCACCCACCACTTGAGTGTGCAAGAGAAGGAGACAATCACAAGCATTGCACGGGGAAGCTGAAGAGGAGGGATGGCTTTCACTTACAATAGACCACTCAAGTCACCCAAAGGAGACGGCTAGACCAGCCAGTTGTCCTACCTTCCTGTGCTCCCTCCCTCCTCTCACCTCGGTTGTTTGAAACTAGCAGAAGAGTAGAAGTAGCTAAGGGGAATCGGCCGCCCCTCCTATAAGGGAAGCCTGACCAGGTCACCCTCCTCATTCGGAAGAGTCCAGTCACTGCCCAGGTGTCTTGTGCCCCAGGGCTCAGCTTCCACCCTCAAGGTCTCTGTCCCCTCCGTCCCTGCTGCCTCTTAGGCTCTCAGGCTGCTGAAGGAAGTTCTGCTCTTTGGGCTCTCATCTGAGAAGGTGGTGCCCGAGTGTGGGGAGGAAGAAGAAGAGGAGGAAGCCCTGAGTAGAAAAAAAGGCTAGCAGTGGGCGTAACTCCATATATAACATGTAAATACTATGATGTGTGATATGGGCTTCAGACCCTGCAAATTCAGGGCCAGGCCAATACATTCCAGTTATGCTTGAAATAATAGGACCCAGATTAAATCATCTGTACTACTTATGTTTGTATCTGAAAGAAAGAACCATGGCTGACAACTTTCAAAAACAGTTAAATCCTCGTCTACTAAATGCTGTTGCTGATTTCAAGAGAAAGTAGTTTGTCTCATGAACAATTATGACAACTTCTCACTCACCTTGATCCAAATTCCTTCATACATCATAACAACTACTCAACAAATTTTGTTTGGATCCCAAGAAAAGTCTGCAATCTGCTTGATCCATCAGTGCTCCAACATGGTCTGGAACTTCAGCCTAGAACTCATGAATATTTTTTTAAATCTCCCAGTGGTATTTAAGTAATTTTGAGCAGTTACAGATCATTCTGTTTTGAAATAATATTGGTATCTGTGTATGTAAAGTAGTTTGTCAATCAAATACTTTTATCGGCTCTTGCTATTGAGTCAACACTTCACCAAAAACTTTACTGAGGACCCACTCTCTAGCAGGAATATTCTATATACAGGCACCATGCTACATGCTGAGTTCAAAGCAGTGAGAAGCAGGTAAATTTTTGTGAGAAATCGACCACCTAGGAGCACATGTCCTAAAAATGCAACACTGTATCCCTGAGCCATACTCTATCTTCTGATAAGTAGACTTAAACTATTAAATTCTATGTGGAACCTCAAAACTCACATATATGAAATATTTTTTTCTTTCCTGGGGAGTGCAATTTTATAAATGCAAACATATCGGTGAGAACGATCTTCTACTTTATAGCAAACACACAAAGAATCAAGACTCTGAGAAATTGACCTATTACATTCCCAAAGCCCATGAGAAAATGTCTTTCTCCCCATAGACATTAATAATAAAATATCTTTAGAGACACATAATCAATGCTATTCCAGGAAAGAAAATAAAATCACCTCATGTAAAACCAAGTATAGTTTTACTGTGGTTTTGAGTTTTGGACAAGTTGACATTCGACCAGTGTGTGGGTAAATTAAACCGAATATTAACAGAATAATAACTTTCAAAATCTTGTTAAATGCAATATTGATCATTGTAGGGGCTTTGAGAAGGATTAATTTGAAACATAAAAAGGAGAGCATTTTTGACCCACTTATATTTATACATGAGCGTATTGTATTAAGATAATTGTCAACAATTAAGTTAAAGAAAGTTTTCACAGCAAACGTTTACGTATCAAGACTGTTGCCAAAATCATCACAAGGAAAAAAAAAGTCTTAGAAAAGAATGTTATAAAGGATTTCAGAAAATACCTTGAATAATGGTCTTTTAATGTTTTTGAAGTACATACCAAGTGTTAATTTCAGAACTGTCAGTCTTAATTGCTTAATTAATAAAGCATTTTAAGTGCCCTCAGGAGAAAGGGTTTGTAAACATTATATTTATTGATTTTTCTGGCATTAAAAGTTAGAGGTAAATACTTAAAATTGATATTGCTTCTTTAACATATCTAATTGGAAACTACTTTGTGGTTTCTGAGATTCTATCTAAACATATCCATGGTGTACAATCCAGAGACTATAAAAACGTTTACATAAATATCTACATCAATATATATTTATATTACTTCAAAGTCCATATAATTTTTATGCTAAAATTGAATTAAATGAAATAGTTTGAAAAACATATTTGAGGAGTGTTTAAATATGATTTCAACACCTCACCTAGCATAGAGTAAGTTAAATGAAAACATTTGTTAATGTAATAAAACACCCTCAATGTAATTTCCATTGTATTTTAGCTATGATGTGGGTTGGCTTGTATTTGAGTTTATCTTATTAGGCATTACATATAAGTAAAGGTGAGATAATTTAAAAAATATTTGGAAAAAGTAAACTTGATTTTCCCTAGAAGTATCTCTCAAAAGTATTACATACTTATTAAAGAGGACAATTATGAAGGCTAAAGAACGTGACAGATAGCCTCAGATTGAATGCCATGTGGAAAACAGATTGTACGCAGACTTGTCAATAATATATGTAAATAACATAGGCATCATATATCGATTAAGAACAGCTAACATTGAGTTAGCTTTATAATGCACTTATGTTAATGTTGCTTACTTGGCTTCAATTTTTTTTTTTTTAAAGATTTTATTTTTTCCTTTTTTTTATCCCCAAAGCCCCCCGGTACATAGTTGTGTATTCTTCGTTGTGGGTTCTTCTAGTTGTGGCATGTGGGACGCTGCCTCAGCGCGGTCTGATGAGCAGTGCCATGTCCGCGCCCAGGATTCGAACCAACGAAACACTGGGCCGCCTGCAGCGGAGCGCGCAAACTTAACCACTCGGCCACGGGGCCAGCCCCTTGGCTTCAATTTTATTAAATTTCCACTGATGTCTTTCACATGAGTTTCTAATAAGTCATTTCTCCCACATACTCAATCTATATGACTAGGGTTTTGTAAATTAAATTCATAAACTTTATCCCATTAAGATTAAACTTTGTTCTTATTACTTTACTCTCTTAAAGAACCTTAAACATAAATCTACTAATCTAATAACTTCTCCTTACTCTATCATAATCACATATTTGATAATCTTACCTTTTATACTATCATCTGTAATAATAGTAAAGCAATTTAATAGGAAAATGTAAAAGAAAGGCCACCAGGGAATATCACAAGCGAAGTTTATTCAGATTAGAGTTGTAATCAGATCTGTTCAAAGACTAGAATCTGGTTAATTATACAATCTTCCAGGGTGGGGTTCTCCTTTCTATATGTAAGCTACTCTATAATTAATAACCCTGTCTAAAATGGAATACAGATTAGTGCGGCATAACTTGTTTTTTAATGACCTAATAGTGGCATATCTATAGTTTTTTTAGGTACTCATATACTATTTGTATATTTACTCAGTTATTTATTCACTCAACAAAATATATTTACCACCTAGTATGTGTGAAACTCTGTTCAGGTACAGATAAGCTTCTACTATCATGTACCTTATCTTCTAAAGTGCAGGTGGTAGATAGAAATATTTTCATCCTAGAATTCACACTCATAATTGTTTTTATAAGGAAGCTTAATGTTCATTTGGTCAAATTTATTGGTTTACAGGCCCTTTTTTCTGGCACTTTATGTAATAAACACTTCCATTTTGTACATTAGTCTCAACTCTTGACTATCTGTATTAATTTCCCATTTCTCCAACCAAGAAAGCCATGAACTTTTTTCATAAAAATAAGATACACTATGGTAAGTCCCTAGGTCTTTAATAAAAAATATTTATATATTGTAGTCTTTTTGTTTTGAGATCTTTTGGTGAGGAAGATTGTTGCTGAGCTAACATCTGTGCCAATTTCCTCTATTTTGTATGTGGGATGCTGCCACAGCACCGCTTAATGAGCTGTGTGTAGGGCTGTACCCAGGATCCGAATCTGTGAACCCCAGGCCACTGAAGTGGAGCTCTCAAACTTAATCATTGTGTCATTGGGCTGGCCCTTACATGTTGTAGTGGTTTTTTGTGAAGAAGATTAGCACTGAACTAACATCTGCTGCCAATCCTCCTCCCTTTGCTGAGGAAGATTGGCCCTGAGCTAACATCCATGCCCATCTTCTTCTACTTTAGGTGTGGGATGCTGCCACAGCATGGCTTGATAAGAGGTGCATAGGTCTGCACCTGGGATCTCAACCAGTGAACCCTGGGCTGCTGAAGCATAATGTGTGAACTTATCCACTGTGCCACGGACCAACCCCTATATAATGTAGTTTTTAATGAATTATTGTTCATTGTGACATACTGAAACATACACTAGCGATGACTGATGAAAGAATAGATAAGGAATAAAGCACGAGCATCCTCTCTCTCTGCCTTTCATATGGTTTTTGGAGTGTAAAATTTGCATTAAGGGAGAAAAATAACAACTTCATGTCTTTCTCTATATTCCATATAGATTTTTGAGGATCAGTGGGCTGTTTAACAAAATGTAGCTGGTCGACTGATGTTTATTACAATTATTTTTATTACGGTTTTTGTTGAACACGAAAGGCTTCAATACTCACTCTGTTCATTAGACTGATCACCTGTATGACCTCCTTCACAACCATCAACTAAGGATAGGAGTTTTAGACAGATATGGGACTCATCTCTTTAGCTGAACATACTCCAAAAGTGAAGGCTGGGACCACCTGCATTCCTAAAGAGATTTCCCAGTGCACTAAAGTTTAACTGCAGTCGCTGGATGCCTCTAAATTGGGTTGTCCCTGACTGAGGACTAGAGAATGATCTTTAAAATAGTTCTACTAAAATTATCCCCAAACTCCAGGGGTACAGTTTCTAAAGGAATTGGATTGTATTTCAATCCAAAAGAAATTATTTTCCTTCATGATTTTTTGAGACCACCTGCTACTGTAGCTCGGTTTGTTTATTTGCCTTTATTTTTTTCCCTCCGAAAAGAAGATTCCATTCATTGACATTGTAGGGGAGCAAGTACATATTTAACACTTAATTGTGCTGTTTTGTTAATTTTTTGATGATGCTTGCTTGGTTTTGCTTATTGTTGCAAAGTAATTCGGTGAAGCACACCCTCTACTGAAATTAATACATAGCATAACGTGAAACTCTGGAGGCTGCCAGTGAGCGTGTGAACTCAGATGTAAGTCGTGGAGAAGCTGGAAAAGAGGCAGCATCTGGTGTGATAGAACAGAGCAATGACACGGCTGTCAGAAAAGCCAAACCTTGCGGGAAGAGCCAAGGGTGAACGGGAGAGAACTATCCAGAATATTTGCTGTAAGAAAGAAAAGAATATGCAATTTCATGAGAAGAAGGGTTATAAAAGAATGAAATAGGCTATATTATGAGGAGTATGGCATTGCTAAAGAATGGAAATATCTATTGTCTAAAGTTTTATAGCAGGCATAATCGGTGAGAGCTTTTCTGCTGTCATGAAATTAGAAGCACCTGCTGTTATGGGTAATAACAACTCCTGACCCTAGTATGTCAAATAGATTTTCCAGGCACTGAAAATTACTGTTGTCATGGAGAAGTGCAGCAGTCCAGGAATGAAAAGAACTTCTTTGTAGGATTAAGAACAGTTTGAATCATTGTGTTTTGATGTGTTACCTTTGCCAGAGACAGTTGCTTATGTCTGGATGATAAAGTTTGCTTAGCAATCTAACAATTTTTACTATATGGGAAAAAATCTTCTTGTCAATAATCTCAGCTTGGGTCATTGTTTTTCACTGAGCCATTGTTTTCTATGTTTCAAGATAGGATGAGCTTCTATCAATCACGTAAACTGGTGTATCCACTGTTATTATGACACTAAACAAATGTAGAATTAGGTAGTTTATCAAGTGAAATTGCTTTGATGAGTTAGATATAAATAGTATTTTTTAAAAAACCCAAAATGATACTGAAGTTAAAGAGATAACATTTAGATAGATAGGATAAAATAGTTAAATTATATATGTTTAAATTTAGCAGAATCCTCCATTAACGTTGATATTGATTGTTCCTTCTTGCAAAATATATTTCCTATAACACAATCAAATGAAAATTCAAGTAGAAGGATATTTAACAAGAATTTATTTCTTTATTATTATAAGGAATATAGTAAGAAATTTGAAAGGCTACAAACAGCAGTAGTGAATAAACAGTTATCCAGGTAAGTAATTTACTCCTAGTTCATCTATTCGTTCATCTAAATGTATTGACCGCCTAGTACATGTCACTGACAGATAAGGCATTGGCCAAATCTGACAGAAATCTCTGCCCTCGGAGATCTTACATAACATTGTCATTACATATTAATTACTTTTTAATTAGTTATTACATTACATTACATTACATCCTATTACATTTACTATCAATAGTGCGACTTCTTTAGTAGATATCTATTTGGCTTTAGATCATAAGATCTATGAAAATTACTGTTAGAACTTTTCCATCACACTAAAATATTCTACATCTTGATTGTGGTGGTGATTATATGCATGTATATACTCGTCAAAAGGCATCAAAATGTACAATTAAAACTTACAATTAAACTGGACAATTCAAACCATAAAATTAAATTTATTGTATGTAAATTACATTTCAATAAAGTAGAATTTAAATGCTTGATGAAATACTTTTATTTGCATACTATAGTAATTACCTGCATGAGCATACTTAAATTTCAAAACTCTGTATGTTTTTGGTATGGAAATACAAAGAGACATGGAGAGAAAGACTGTGAAAAGGAGGTGTGGTTTGATAAATTTTGGGAACTCTAGCTTGAGGATTAGTATATTTCTTATATTTTAGAAATATCATTTTTGTTTAAAATGAGGCTATTCCTTCTCTGTATGCCCCTCAGATCTCCAGGGTGACATTATTGATGTCACTAACAGATGGCATAGAGAAGACCTCCTATGATCTTTGGAAGATTTATATAAAAATAAAATTCTATTGTCTTGCTGTAGTAACATTTACCTCTTTGAGGGAGCTTTCACTTTTAGGAATATTTTATAAAGTCAAATTTTTTTGCCAAGAAATGAAGAAAAATGAAAATTAGTTTTTCTTCTGCTTATCTGACACTCATTAAGTTCTCGGTTACACTATTTAAAAGAATCCAAAAAGCACATATCTTCCCTGTGATTAATGACAGAATTGGTTCAAAAGAGAATTTACAGCTGAAGCTTCTGAGAGTAGCCATCAACTTCTGTCCCACGAGTGCTAAGTGGTTGTGAATAAGGGAGCACGAGGGAAGAAGAGACTTGTTGACCTGCCTCCTTTGACTGACTCAAACAGATGATATTGGCCCGAAACACAATTATCAGCATTAACCTGAGATGGGACTGGTTGAAATGTCACCCTGCTGACAAATAAAATAAGAAAGAAAATACGTTTCTGCTATTTGTTTAAGATTGTTTTAAATAGTAAAATGAAGCCTTTATGTCACAATTACATAAAAGTGAAGGCTGTACTATATGTGTCATGATAGAAAATAGAGAGGAACATCAATATGAGTCAATTAAAACAAACTTGCCAAAATAGGAATAATTATGATTTCTAATAAGATCAATCGCTTATCAGGGCTCCATTTCTATAGACTTGCTGCTTTCCCTTTTTGGATCCCTTTATTCCTACCTTTCCCTCCTTCTTCCTTAGCCTGTGAACATGGACTTAGACTCAGAATTTGGCTCCTATCTTGTCTCATTCAGGAAGACTTCCTCGCTTCAGTCTCCGGCTCTGGGCCAGAGCCACCTCTTGTCCTGTGTGCTCATGACACACTGTGCATGCTTCTGGCCCAGATAGTTACCATGTAGTATTGGAGTTGCCTATTTACTGATTTATGTCCATCGCTAGCAGAGAGCTCCTTCATAAAGGAATTGTCCTAAAAGGAACTTCTAGAAAGCCTTCCCTCTTATTCCCTGTAATAACATCTTCTTTCGGCCATTTTTACGCACATTCTCATGTGCTATTTATGAATTTCCTTTCACTCGTTTACATGGTAGACTGCTCTCCATGACTCTGGAGGCCTGCCCATCTTGTTTGCTCTCTTGCTGGTGCTTCACATCGTGCCTGGACCATAGTACCCGCTCAAATATTACTGAATGATGAACAAGTGAATAAATACATCAGGACATTTTGATCATCATATGTCCAGTAGACACCATCTTATCTAATACATAATGTATTTGTTAATAGAAGACGTGAAATATTAGAAAGTGGAAAAAGTGGACACGATTGTTAATGTGAAATTCACCAATTTTGATATGAAAATCAGTGGACCGCCTAACAATACAGGCAGAGAATGTCTTGTATTTAAATTCTGGATTGTATTCTATACTTTTATCTAACTTTTATTTACCAATTTGCATCTCAATGCCTGATTTTTCCATTACAAAATAAACCCAGTTTAACAGATGACTTCTGCCAAAATCATACAGAACTACAATTATGTAAAATATTAGCATACTTTAGAAAATATTTATTCCAATTTTATTACATTAAAAATGAGCCAATTAGGCTCACCGATGTGATAGGCTTTTTCCAAAGTTAAAACTTAGTTAACAGCGAACCAAAGCAATAGCGTGTATTTTAAAAATATTGCTATTAAGACATTTTATACACACATGCAATTGTAAGCATAGATATATTTCACATGTTGTGTGTCCTGACTTATGAAGAGGGCATGTTTCCTTAGTCTGCGGACACGCTAATAGAATTTATGAGGAAGACAAGAGCGGATAGATCGGAGCCAAACTTAGTTAGTGGCTTAGATTTGCATGATACATTTAACAGTTCTCGCGTACATCCCCAGATGGGTGGTCACAAAAGACAGAAAAGGAAGGGAAAAGGTGGGGAAGGAAGTGAGAATAAGAGAAAATGAAGGGCACAAAGGAGAGAGGATAAAAAAAGAACGGGCTTTAGAAAATGTGACGAAGATAGAAAATTGATAATATGAGAACAGGAGAACAGTCCCTACAAGACAATATTAAATCAACTGGCAAAGTTCTGGCCCCTTGTCTACATTCAGTATATTTAACTTCCCTGCCCTGTGTTCCAGAGATTATTTCTGCCTGAGCTCAGTAAAGCTACAGCGATAGCTCCAACTAATATTTACAGAGTATATCCTAGTTGGCAAATACATTTTTTTAGAATCTCCCAGCAGTGGATTTCATGTCCTCTTAGAGAGAAACCAAATGACTTAACCAAAATATCATAGATAAGTAAATAGTTGCTATTTTTTTGTTATTTAAGTATATTTGAGATTGGTATTTCTGCACAAATATCTCTGATAGTTTCCCAAATTTTTTAAAGAAATTAAATTAATTTTTTAGAAATTAAATGTATGAATATAAACCCTTTGAAATTGTTTACAGTCCTATTTACTCTTTCTAGATTAATCTATATGATATGTTGGTTGAGAATCATAAGAAATCATTAATGTAACATGGTCTTTATGGTAAAGCATCTTCTGTTTATATACTTTTAGATAAATGCAATATTGTTTTACATTTTCATTGAATCAGACATATTTGCATGGTAAATTTGATATATGGTATGAGATTTTCCCCGCTTTTTCAGGTCTCCTAGCCTAAATTAGTTATACTGATAACTTAATGGGAACCAAAGAAATAATATATTCTAAGTACCTGATAGAGAACACATAAATAAGATTGTAGAAGTCCTTTTAAAATGTGCAAGAATGAATATGCATGTGCATACTTTTAAAGTGCTGTATAGTTTTGTACTTTTTAGATAATTTTAATTTTATATAATATTTTATTTAATAATTACTTTTACGGACATCATTTCTAATGGCTACTTAATTCTTTCACAAGAATGTATCATAAGTCAGATAATGATTTTTATGTTGCAAGACTAAAAATAGAAAAGAACATATGCACCAAATTGTAACAGTAGCTTTCAGTGAGTTATGGGATTTTGTTGGTTTGCTCATTTCATTTTATGCTTTTCTGTGTTTAAACCACTAAAAGACATAGTCAAAATAATTTTAAATATACTTCGTCGATATTTTCATGTGAAACCAATTTAGATTAAAATATGGCTGAGTTTTAGAAGAGAAGCAGAAGAAGTCAAGGCCCATCTTTGAGATTAATGTAGCTGAATTTTAATAGGGAAACTTTTTTTTAAAGTATGTGACACAAAGCTCTTGAATTAGCATGACTGACTCTGTGGATGGGTGAAACCGAGCAGAGAATAAATCTTCTCAAACAAAACACCAGCACGCCAGAGGATTACGTCCATGCTCTATTTCCTTCAGTTTGTTGCTCTGGTCTATCACTGTAATACAGATATAGTCACTAGTTAGTCCCAAGTGAATTGGATAAAACGTGTCTAACTGAAAAAAAGTATATTAAATTTGAGTAATTTCTGGCTTATTTTTAACATGAAATGCTCAAAATTTCACAATTCAAATATACTGGAGGAGGATGAAAGATATATTTAAATATGCTAATCACTTACATGGTTTAATCGATTAAAATGTTTAAACTGACCAAACATTTTATATGGCTGGAAGAAATCCACAATGTTTGACTAACAGTAAACATATAGTATCACCTCTATATATATCTATGGCGTATAACTACATGCACATAGAATTGGCATCTTGAGGAATGGATCATTTTAGGAAAAAATTACGCGGGATGAAACGGTCAAGATGCTAAAAACGTGATAGTAAATGCTTTACTTCCTCTTCGTTTTCTAGCTGTTCTCTTCAAAAATTATCAAAAAGAAAACTTATATTCATTTTATTTTATTGTGTAAATGCTCATCCTTTATAAAATACCATCTCATTTTCTCCAGTGACAACTCTGCATTTCCCCCTCAATTATGACGTTTTCTGCCATATTCGATGACAGCCAGACCGATCTCCCAAATGGAGAGTTGTCTCCACGTTATTTGAAGAGCACAGTGATATTGATCTGTCCAGACGCTTGAATCCAATTCTACCTATTAGCAGGTTTTTACC
The DNA here is from genome assembly GCF_041296265.1 of Equus caballus. Taxonomy (NCBI): domain Eukaryota; kingdom Metazoa; phylum Chordata; class Mammalia; order Perissodactyla; family Equidae; genus Equus; species Equus caballus. The sequence continues at coordinate 8,972,474 of NC_091702.1, read as the reverse complement.
TTGACAAATTACAATTTTGGGTACAGAGTCTTTCAGAGAATAATTACCCATATATGCAAATTTATAAGCCACTGATCTATTACAGACATTACAGTGCACTTCATATAATCCACACTTATTATTTCAGAGATGCAGTCTCAGAGGACGAATGCCCTTATTTGCTGAAATGCAAAGCAATAGCCTCTTGGGTCCCCCTAACATTGTTAAAACATTTAAAAATTCTTTGTGACCAGTAACCATGGAGACTGTTGTCTCCACAGAAACGATGCTCTCAAATTAGATGTGAAAAGAGGTCAAGTAGAGGATATAATTTCCTTCTTGTTCTAGCTTTCTAGATTGCAGACACAAAAACAAGACAAATTATCTCCTGACAGTGAACGATAATATTAATTGAACGGAAGCAAAATTTTGTTGCCCTAAAAGGTGGACCTTCAATTAAAATTTTGGGGAAAACTTCTACAACGTTTGTATATTCCAGCTGAACTGCTGTGCATTTCAGTTGGGTGTGATTCATGTTGTTAATCCTCATGCACTTGGAAGTCAAGAAAATATGAGGCCAATTCTGTGTTAAATAGATACATGAAGATAGAAAATAATATTTACCAAAAATCAAAGCTTAAAGTGCTGTAATTAAAATGATCTCAAATTCTTTGCCCCAGAATATCTACTTATCTAATGATTGAAATATTTTCTAATTCCTAGAATACCGTTTAACACTATGATTTTTAACTTAAGATATAAATATTAATAAGTAGTTTTGAGTCATTGAACATAACCTAATTTTAAAATTCCTCTTAAAATATTCTAAAGGTTCTCTCCTGAAATCTAGCTATGAATATTGAATTCAAATAAACCACAAAAGGATCAAATCATCCCAGATCCCAGTATAAGCAGATATTGGTTAACAATGCCAGATCTGTGCAAGATTAAATCTTAAAACCATATGCTTTATTAACAACAAATGTGACATTTAACAACTGTGCCTTAATTAGCTTCAAAACACACACTAATTCCCCTTTCAAACCACCATATCCATTAACATCCAGATGAACTAGCACCCAAGGTCTCTTCTATTTTCCAAATAGTTGTTTTGAAATGCTGATGACCCTCCTTGCTCTAAACATCTTCATTCCCTCCCCCAAACATGGTAGAATTTAACTTTATTCTTCTTTAGACTTCCGGTGACCAGGGTTGAATTTGTTTGGAATACCAAGACAGAAGAATATCCAATTTGTATCATGAAAGACTTCTTAGGAATTCATTCACTCAAGAAAATATTGAGCTGTAATAATTTTTTAAAATACAGAGTCTAATAGGCAAAATACTAAAATGGCAATAGCCATAGCTTTAGAAGATATGTGTACGTGTGTGTGCTAAAAGAGTCAATATTAAAATGATATGTGATCGTATACAGCCAAATCACTAAAATACAATATACTTCTAGAACAATATCATTACAACAATCTAGCTGCTTTTAATAAAGTAGTACTTGATCCAAACATATAAAAACGCAACATGCACAGACACGCACACATAGTCAAAAAGGTGAGTCAAAAAGAAGCAACAAATATGTTACAGGAAGATGAATCAATTAGATCCCAGAATAAGGAAGTGAACTAAAGTGTGGCTTAGATTCAAGGTGAATTTTCTATTGAAAGTGAGGGAAAGTTTAATATGAAACACTCAAGAAGTGAACATTTATAAGAATGCCAGATAGATAGAATTTCATTTATTCCTCAAACTAAATTTTCAGATCAATTTACTGCTTTATAAAATAAAATTGTACCTATGTCTATAAATGTATATGCAGTGTTCCTCGTAAGTGGAAATACAATTTCAAGTGGGATGCAGATTCTATCCGAAGAGTTCTTAAGATTAATTTAATTTCAAATAATAATAAACAGCAAGAGAAAACAGATGACCTAGGTTTAAGTGATAGCTCTGAAACTAACCCATTATATAACCACATATAAGAGAGTCACTAAATCTACCCGAATTTCAATTTCTTCAACTATAATATGGGGTTAACTATAATGATTGTAATGTTTCAAGTGTTGTGGAAGAATCAAAAGATCTAATGTTTATATGATTTATTAATCTATCATAGTCTGAATAAACAATGATTATTTTAACATCTTGTATGCAGTATAAAGTGTATTTGAGTGTACGCAGAATAAAGTGTATTTGGGTGCTGAGCAACAAGACATTAATTCCAGTAGAAGTGGTACATGAAAATTGCAATGCTCTTCCACAAATAAAAGTTAAAAATGAGACAAAATTCTCAAAAACAGCCATTTCAGGGTATTGGAAATTGACCACTAGCAGGCAACAAATGGAGAAGAATTCACTCTTGAAAACCTTCTAGATTTGGTAATTCATGCAGCAATCTGTGCCTTCTTACTTGGAGCTACTGTTATCCACATGGCCACTCTGCAGCTCTGTTGGTGAGAACTGTAGCTTCACGAACCTGGTGCAGGCCGTGAGAAATAGTAGCTTCAATTCTGGAGATGGTGATGTTGATTCAGGGCAAGGGGTGAGACAAAAAATAGGGTTTTGAATAATAAAAATTGGGAATGGACATGACAAAATAATAATTTACTAGACTAAGTTTTCAATCTTGTTTTATGGCAAATGGTAGATCATTATCAGAAAAAACCCTGAAATTGAAAGACTAATGGAAGGCTTGATATAAGGTCGCCACACATCACTGGATGGCAATGAAACTATGCAGATTCCCCGAGACTAAAGAGAGTCCAAAACAGATGTGGAAGGTGGAAAAAACTTGAGAACTGATTGCAAACTTTAATTTATTCCCCAACCCACACACTGATCAATCAGCAGAGGTTGGGAGCCTTACACAGTTGGAGTATTTGAGCACAACTTCTACTGAAATCATTGGTTGGCCATTAAGCTATGTCTACACAAGAAAAGCCCGAAAAAACTAGGCTAGAAGATAAGTAGAAACAAAATAGAAGAAGAAGATAAATTGGGCAGAGATATCAATATAATAGCTACACTTAGTGAAGGATGAAGATTGAACAGTGTAATTCTGGGTTACTAAAACAAACAAACAACCAATAAAAAAACTTAGGAAAACAAAATATAATCACATTTGCTATGATACATTATCTAAAATATCCAATATTCAACCTAAATTACCTAGACATGCATAGAAAGAAGAAATTGTGACCCATGCTAAAAAAAAAGGATATTAGAAATTAACCCTTAATGGGTCCAGATTTCAAAGAGAAAAACTTCAAACACACTATTATAAGTATGTTAAAAGACTAGTAGATAATGTATTCAAAGAATTAAAGAGGAATATGATGACAAAAATTCAATCAATCAAAAATATCAACTGAAAAATAGAAATGATAAAAAAGAACTAAATGAATATTATAGAAGTGAAAAGGACAAAACAGAAATAAAAGACTCATTGACAAGTTAAACAGTATATTTGAAGTAAGAGAAGTATTAGTTTACTTAAAGATAGATGAATACTAATTACTCAACCCAGATAAAGAGAGAAAAATACACTGAATATAAAAATTAAAGCCCCAATGAGATACTACCACACATGTATAAGAATCATCAAACAAAAAAATACTTACTGGCAACATCAAGTACCGGTGAGGATGTGGAACAATCAGATCTCAAACTCACTGGTAGGAATACACAAAGGTACAGCTATTCCAGAAAATTGTCTGGCATTTTCTTAAAAAGTTAAACAGGGGCCAGCCCAGTGGCTTAGCAGTTAAGGTCAGCAGGTTCTGCTCCAGCAGCCTTGGTTCAGTTCCTATACCACTCATCGGCGGCCATGCTGTGGTGGTGACCCACATACAAAATACAGGAAGACTGGCACAGATGTTAGCTCAGGGTGAATCTTCCTCAAGCAAAAAGAGAACGATTGGCAACAGACGTTAGCTCAGGGCGAATATTCCTCAGAAAAAAAAAAGTTAAACATACTTCCCATACAACCTAATTGTATTCTAGCATACATATAGAGAAATGAAAATCAATGTTCACAAAAACCTATATACACAAAAACAGTTTTACTTGCAAGAGCCAATAACTAAAAGCAACAGGAATGTCTTTTGATGAGAATGTGGATGAACAAACTCATGTATTCGTATAATGGAATACTGCTCAGCAATAAAAACGAGTGAACTACTACTACCTGTAACAATGTACACAGGTCTTAACAGCATTATGCTGAGTAAAAAAGGACAATCTCCAAAGATCACATACTGAGTGATTCCATTAACACTCTCAAAACAAGAGAATTATGGTAATTAGCACTGGGTGCAGGAAATAACTCCACAGTGGTAACTTGGGCCGGGGTCTTGGTGGTAAAGGAAGCTCTATATTCTGACCGTTGTGATGGTCACACAGGCGTGTGTGCATGATAAAATTTCATCGAAGTATATTTAAAAAAAGGAAAGCAAGAGTGAATGTAAAACTGTTGAAATCTGTATGAGATCTACTTTATTTAATTATATTGTGTCAATGTAAATGTCTTTGTTTGGACAATGTTAGCAAAATTATATAAGATGTTCACATTGGAGGAAGTTGGATGGATAGTATGTAGAAACTCTCTGTACTGCTTTTGCAACTTTTGTTACTCTAAAATCTTTATTAAAATAAAAAGCTAAAAAAACCCCTTAGATTTCAGCTTGAACATTTAAAGAGGTTGGAATTTATTACTTATGTCTGTTAAAATTTTTTTTTAATACACAAACCAAAAATCAGTGCCTTTTCCTGATCCCATCAAAGAACTCAGATTGCAGAGCAAATTGCCACCCAGAAATCTAGAGAGACAAATGCATCCAGAGAGATACAGCTGAGATCTACTTACCTGGAACAGAAACTTCTGGAGTCATTAACCAAGTAATTTTGAAATATTGCTGGAGATTCAGTGCTTAGCATAAGAGTAAGACAATCCTGGAGCCATATTTTTAGAAAAGCCCACATATATTTGTGGTTTTAACCTCCAGGAACGCCACTGCATCCTCAGAGGGAAGTTGCAAGAAGGATCCCTTCATGGCTCTGACAGTGGAAGGGAAAGAGAAATTATTGTGAAATATGCCCAGAGCCTTCTCCATAAAAAGACCAAGTCTTCAGCAGAAAAAACTTTGCTATAGACTTCTCCAAGTTGGGAGAAGGGCATTGTCTCATTTTAGATCCACCTAGTCTTCCTGTTTCACCCAATGGGGAAAAATATTTCACAAGAGTCATGGCTTCAAGGAGATATATTTGCATCACCGAAGACAAGGAAGGGAGTAGGAGACCAGGGACAAAAAAGCTACACCACTTGAGAAATGCTTGTGAACGTCACAAACTTGAGACACAGGCCACCAAAATACCAAGATTTAATAGGAGGATTATAGAATGTCTTCTTCCCCGCACCGTACTAGCACACCAACTAGCCTACGGTATAGTAACAGTGAGTTAGAGTTAAAACCCACAAATACAGGAAGCTTAGAGAACACCGAGCATGAAAAACAGCAAAGAAATTAAGTAATTCAATATATTTATTGCAACCACTTTAGTTTAACATTTTCACAGTTTTGAAGTGAACTGTCCAAAAGGCAGTCACGAAAATTTTCATATTTATCTAGAGGCAAATCATAGCACATAGTACAATTCATCTTTTAACTTACAGATGTCTACGAAATTACTTGGATCTCATACAAGTGGATCCAAGAGAATTTGAGGAGGAGAGTTAGCCAACTCCGCAGAGTTCGGAACATGAGTTACACATTCATTTTTCTATGACAGAAAGTCAGCATAGATATACTGTTCTCACATTTAAAAGAATAAACAGATTTATTGAGAGGACTAAACAATAGCAGGAATGTGCTGTTATTGTGGCAAGTTTAGCATTGGTCATAGACGAAAAACAACCATAATAACTGTTCATTAATCACCTACTGTATCCTGGACCCAGCAGGTTCTCCACTGCGTGGACTTATCGGTGCCTATTAGAGGTCACTTTCTACAGTCCCTGGGCCAGGCTATCCCAAGGTTAACGCTTTATTACCCCATAGTAATGGTTGAGACCAGGCAACTACATTTATCAAAAATTTGTTCATAACTTATGAATGAAAGTGGATCTATAAGTAGGAGAAAGTTAAGGCCTCACATAGAAGAGATTATTCTCATAGATCAGGAGACCAAAGTCCTCCACAAGGATCCCTAAATGCATGGACCTTTCCTCGGCCTCTACTCTTTCATGACATTGCAAGATGTGTTTACCTCCCCAAAGAAAGAGTTCGTTGAGCACAACTCCTTTACCTCACTACCGTGTCTCCAACTTCCCTGATAAAGAAATAACTAAAGACAGAAACCCCGAATACCTGTCACCCTAGTACATGTTTTCCATTCCAAGAGCTATTTCCTCCCTTAACAAATAACAGTGGAGATACACAATATCCCCTAGATAAATGCCACCCATAGCATATCACACTAACAATAACTTGCTGTTATCATGCAAGCCCATTGTAGTAAAGTTGAATAATGTCCTCCAAATATTCATGTCCACCTGGAACCTGTTAATGTGACTTCATTTGGAAATAGAGTCTTGTAAATGTAATCAAATCAAAATGAAGTCATACTGGATTAGGGTGGTCCTTAAATACAGTAACTGGTGTTCTTATAAGCATAAGGAGATTCAGACACAGAGACATGGAGGGAAGAGGGTCTTATGAAGACAGAGGCAGAGATTGGAGTGATGCAGCCATAAGGCAAGGAGCACTAGGGATTGGTGGCAACCACTTGATGCTAAAAGAGGCAAGTAAGGATTATTCCCAGGACCGGTCCAGCGGCACAGCAGTTAAGTTCGCACGTTCTGCTTTGGCAGCCTGGGGTTCGCCGGTTCAGATCCTGGGTGCAGACGTGGCACCAGTTGGCACGCCATGCTGTGGTAGGCGTCCCATGTATAAAGTAGAGGAAGACGAACATGTATGTTAGCTCAGGGCCAGTCTTCCTCAGCAAAAAGGGGAGGGTTGGCATCAGTTAGTTCAGGGCTAATCTTCCTCAAAAAAAAAAAAGGATTATTCCCTAACACCTTCTGAGCATGGCCCCACCAAAACACTGATTTTGGACTTAACCTATAGAACTGTGAGAAAATAAATTTTTGTTGTCTTAGGCCATTCAGTTTATGGAAATTTGTTACGGTAGCCCTAGAAAACTAATACATCCATCTACAATTGATACTGTAATATAAATATCATGCAATTCTAATATAACAGAATATACATAACATAAGATAATGTATTTACAAAAATCTGGCATATTGAAAACTGAGATCAACAGTACAGTTTACATTGGGTATACCAAGTTCTTTTTGCTTATCTCATAGTTTTAGGTGACAATCATGTCAACACATCCTCTTAGTTATCTTCAGAATCAGTCCCTATTTCTCCTTTGTTCAACGATTTGAACACACATCCACACACACGTGCATATACACACATGCACACACATATAAAAATACCATCTCCCTAGAAGAAAAAATATTCAGTCTTTGGACCATCTAAATCAAAACACAGAAAAAAATAATTGTTATCAATTAAATATAACTTAAGAAAATACTGCTTTGTACACCATAAAGATAATTAATATTTTTACATAGCATAATCGAGCTCCTTAGAGCCACAGGTTCTCAAACTTTTCTTCTCTATGTGTAAGTTTCTGTCTACATTTAGTAAAATTACAAAAATTATCTCTTTGTTCTTAAGCAAATCTCCATTTGTCTGCAAGAGTAAGACCCTAACTTTTAAGAAAAGAAGCTATCATAGTGATTTGAAGTTTCCCTTTCTTCTCTTTTTTCCTGCGTTCTACGTTCCAGTTCCAAATCAAAGATAATCTTGTGGGCCTCGTCACATTTCCACTTCCATATTATTATCACACCCTTACTTTAACTATTAAAAAGTGAGGTTCAAAGTCACAAGTTAGGGAGATTCCCATAAGTGACACTTCCAGAATGGCAGAGTAAGGAGCTCAGTGGATTATCTCCCCAGCAAAACAACTCTTTGGTAAACAATACCTAAAATGCAATTGTTTAATGCTGCTAGAAAATTGTTCTAAGGCTACAATAACTGAAGAAACATTCAATCAAAGAAATCTATTAAATTTGGATATGAAGAGCAAGAGTCTGACATTGAGCATCACAGTCTTTCTTACCATTCTGTTATGGAAGCTCTATCCCACTCACTCTACTCTGGGAATTGGCAGCCAAGAAGGTGGTGGCTACCTCTCCTCACAGCTCCCAGTTTGTGCTACAGTTTTACCCCTAGAGGGACAGAGTCCCAGTGTTTTTCATTCACCTCCACAACTAGCCCATGTTGCAGAAGCCATCTTCCAAGTAAGTACAGCAGAGAGGATTGGGGCCCCTTTACCTTCCCAAGGTCCCACTTGTAGGACATAAGCTCTCCTATAGGCACAGCAGGCTAAGATGGACAGCCTGATAAGCCAGCCCCAGCCCCAGCTTGCTCATAGAGTGAAGTTTCCATGCATGAGGAGGCAGCTTAGAAGACTAGAGACTGCTCCCTGGTAGCAATTTATAGAATAGGCGTGTTATTCTAGGAGAAGAAGATTCCCACCCCAGGCCGTGTTGCAATGGGGCAGGGGTTCTGCCCAGAAGAAAGGCAGGACATTCCAAACAAGGTTGTATTTTGAGGCATTGGGGGTTAGGGCTTCAACATATGAATTTTTAAGTTTACATAATTCAACCCATAACAGGAAGCATCAAGAACTAAGATGCGGTAAGGTTGGGTGTGCCTTTCAGACTATTGATCCAAAAGCAATACAGAAACATCTTGAATGAGGTGCAGGGGAAGTGGTTTGTGTAAATACCACAGAGAGGTGACCAAAGCAAGGGTTGACATCATTGATTCATAAGGATGGATCACATATAATATATTCAGATAGTGAGAAATTGAATGTTTTTTATCCTTATATTATCTTTAAACATCTATTTATTTAACTTTGCTTTTAAAAATATATTCTCCAGTTTGGATTTATCAAGTATACCTATGTGTATTATTACATAAAACATGGCAAATATTTTGAGATAAAAACTACCTAAAATTACTTGGTTATGGTGACATTTGACGTGATCATTAAAAGTGAATTTTACTTACTGAAGAAAGAATTGTGTCTAATCATTTTCCTGGGGTTGGACATAGAAAAGAGCAATATAATTTTTGTAATATTCATACAATATATGTTTTCAGACAAGGAAAATAAAAATATGTGGAACAAATCATATTTTAGAAAGAAGCAAGTTAAGAGCATGGTTCATTTTAGAGAAATTGACCTTTGTTTTACCAGCAAAGGCAGTGTCAGTTCAGATTAAATGTGGGATGCATAAGCTATCGCAGTTATCCCAGATACTGTTTCCTTCTAAGTCATAAAACCTCACACACAACCGTTTTTAAAGGGATCTATGTTGGTTCTTACACCTTGAACTACCAAAAACATTCACTTTCCTTTAAATAAATAGTCAGTTTTGAAACAAACAGAGCAAAATCTCACACCTTGAGAAAAGCTGCTAAAACTTCCAAAGTGATACTAAGAGTAACTAAAAGAAGTGCTTTCTGTGTATACAAAACAAAGGCTGCACTCACTATCTGAACTGCTACCTTGATGTTTTCCAATCTTTATTGTAATCCATTAATTTTGATATTAACTGAATCTATATTGAATGCATTTGGGGCAAAGTTTTCCTTTGAAAAGATAAATGAACATGTTGTTTGAAACTTAAGTGTATGATAAATATATGTCATAGAAAGTCCAGAATTCCGGGGGCCGGCCCAGTGGCATAGTGGTTAAGTTTGTACACTCCGCTTTGGTGACCCAGGGTTCACAGATTTGGATCGTGGGCGCAGACCTAGCACAGCTCATCAAACCATGCTGTGGCGGCATCCCACATAGAATAGAGGAAAATTGGCACAGATGTTAGCTCAGTGACATTCCTCCTCACAAAAAAGAAAAAGTCCAGAATTTCAGTGTTTGTAAATGAATAAACACTAATTTGTTATTATCAGAACTTCTCCTACAGATATGTTAAAGTTGTTGGTATAAACTTCTGTGGCTTTTTAATTTAACATAATTGCAAACATAGAGAGAAGGCTTAGGAATAACTCAATGACTGCTCATATGCCTTTTACTGAAATTCATCAACTGTTTATATTTGTTCCATTTCCTTCATCATTCTCTGTTTTGATATATTTACATATGTTAACACCTATATCACATGAATATCAAGACTTATATGAATAGATGGAGACAGACATACGTTTAACTTTTCTGAAATGTTTGAAAATAATTTAAGAAATCATGATCATTGTATCGATGTTCTTTGGTATATATTTCCTAAAACCAATGATATTTTAGAAAATAAACTCTATTTTCAAAATTTAAAAAATTAGGAAATAAAATTTTGATGCACTGATATTACCTAATCAACAGTCTATATCCAAAGGTGTTAAATTGTTATATTAGGCAAAATAATTTTATTATTTTGAGTAGCTTAGACTACTCAACTCCATAGAAACCCGTGTTCTAAATAACACAATTTTTGAAAGTGGACTTTTAAGGGATTGGGCCTAAGCAGACAAGTGTTTCGAAAATTCTGAATGATAGACTTCTTAGAGTTGGGGGCACAGCTGTCAAGGCATTTGGATGTCCCGGGATCAATGTCACCTCACTAGTGACCAAAATAGGCAAATGAAATACTAAAATACTATAGTTCTGCTTTAGGTTAGATTTCTCATAAGGCACCCTTGAGACAAGAACCAATGTGCAACTAATTTATTACAGAAGTACTCACAGAAGTACCCAGTGAGGGAGGGGGAAGCAAGCCAGAGAAGGGTAAGAATAATTCCCAGCCCCAGCCTGACTTCATAGTGAACTGTGTAGCATAAATTACATCCCAGAGTTCTTCCAACTTCTAGAAAGGGAGTTGGGATTTCAGATTCCTTTCCCAGTAAGTCGTTTATAACTGAGTGGGTGTAAACTCTCAGGCACTTCCAGCTCTCTCCCGCTGAGGGAGAAGGGGTTCCAGGACCCACGGAAGAACCTATGAAGACGATGGTAGACACCACCCATTAGAAGTAAAGCCCCCAGGGCCTGCAGGAGCGATCTGAAGGGGTCTGGATGGGCAACGGCAGTGTCTGCTGCAATGTCCCCGTGAGACATAGAAAGGGAGACTAAATACAAACCCTGCCTGGATGTCACTAAAAGTAACATTTTGTACCTGAATACTGGGAAATAACTAGACTTTGAGGTAGAAGATTGGTAGTTTAATTACTATTTTTGAACTGAAGAGTAGGAATTAAATATGTTTTTGCAATGTTAGATGTATTGTATGAATTTTTACATTGTGTCATTCAATCATTTAAATATATGTCACTTCTGTTACATCTAAGTCCAAACACTTTTTGGCTAAAATAGTAATAGAATTGTTTTTGCACATTTCTATTCATGTTTTCCATGGATACGATGTTGAAAAAAATTAATTGTACGTCTCTCTAAACTATGGATAATAAGTGATTAGTAGTTTGAACATAAAGGAGGGTTGTTCAGGGAAACTCCGGGCCAAATGTTCCAGGATCAGTCACATGGAAGGTCTGAAATTCTCACTCTGGGGCGTGTGTGTGTGTGTGTGTGTGTGTGTGTGAGTGCAATACAACCTTGAAAGGGGTAGAGCCTGTCACATCTAGGATGTAGGTATAAGCCATTGCTTGGGTGAAGAGAAAGAAGACTTTGTTTAGATGGTAACTGGATAACGCTGCAGGTAGAGATATATCTTGTAAGATGCTTCAGTAGCAACTGAGCTAAGACTTAACCTTAGTATCTGGTTCACCAGGTACTGATTAATTTAGCCCCCACAGAGGGTTCAAATATGTGTGACCCATGAGACGGAGCAGTCAATATGTTCTTATTGACAGTTTGCAAACTGAATGCTCAGATGAGAACTAATCTTACAAACACTTAACTCTTGAAACCATTCTAATTGATTATAAATATCTGATATGATGCTTTAAGTGCATGGTGATGATATGATGTTTAAGTCACAATGCCCCTTGGATGAGTTGTTTCAGCACTATCACTGTGTTCTAGGACATTTTTGTTTTTGGAACTATTCCATCAAAATAAATAGGAACAGAAAAACCAGCAGCTGAGCTAAACACTCATTTCCAGTGAGGGGACTTGCCTTCCAGGGAACAGAAGTCTAATAGATAAGCAATCCAGACTGCTGAGTGTAATTATATAACAATGAACGATCAGTGATAAGTACTATGAAGAAAAATAAAGATAGGAATAAAGTTGCAGGGCTTCTGCAGATAGGGTGATCATAGAAAGCCTCTCGGAGGTGGTAAACATTTAATAAGAGACCAAAATAAAGTGAAATGAGTGATCTGACTATTTGGGGACCAGACAGATGGACCAGCAAGTGCAAAGATTCTGAAACAGAAGAATGCTTGCTTTGTTTGAGGACCAGAAAGGAGACTAGTATGATTAGAGCAGAGAACAGAGTTAGAGGAATATACAGGAGATCACAGAGATAGAGAATTGGTTTATGTGAAACTTACAGGGAGTGGTAAGGATTTTCTATTTCAATCTGAATGAGATAGAAACTAGCGGAGCAGAGACATGATCTGATATATGTTTTACAAGATCATAATGGCAGTGGTGTGGAGAGCAGAGAGCAGATGAAATCGAGGGCTGGTTTTATTAGATCAGCTGATTGTTTTTTGCAATGCCTTCAATATTCACTGGGATGTCAGCCTTGGGAAACTTCATAGAGCTCTTTGAAATTCAGATACACCATTTGAGAATTGGCCAAAATACGTATTTTATTGCTTTCCTCTGAGGTTAAATGACAAGGCAGGTTAAGATAACCTTCCAAACTGTGAAGCATCAAATCAGTACTAGTTGCAGATAAATGTATGAAATTCAAGAGAGAGACCTCTGATTTTCACTGGGAACTCTATGGGGCTCAATATAGTTACTTGCATTGAATCTCTTCACATTTATTAATATTTTCTCACTTAATATAACATCACTTTGAACTGAGACATATGACACATATATTTAACAAAATGAGTCTCTTATTCAGCAACTCTCCTTTTGCTTGTTAGCAATTTATAAATTCGAGTACCTGAATGTTTGGATTGCCAATAACACAACAAGTTTAATTCTGGGAATGTTGACACATGAATTTACCAAGTTACTAATTTAATTTTTTTCAAAATGAAAAGTTTTTCAAAATTTTTTATAGTATCTCAGTTTATTTTAACTGTGTTTTAAATGAAAAGTTAGGCTACGTTTCACATTTCTACTTCAAAATTATTGCCAGTGACAGTTGCTGAAGGAATGTCTAATATTTGTGCAAATACTGCCTTTTTTACACCATAAATACTAATTCAATGTCTCCCAAATAATAAATCAAACCCATACATGTAATTATAAGCATGTTATGAAAGCAAACGATAAAAATGCGTCATAGTGTTCAGATGATAGCTGCCGCTGTGAGGAGTCCTTGCCTGATGTCTGCAGAGAGAGTGACAGCCTGACCAGGGGAGTACTGTTTAGTAAAGTGAGTCATGTCACCTACAGAGACAGGGTGCATTTGCCAAAGAATGTAGGAGGGTTTTCACCACTTCCTTCATTTTTCAATCAGTTTGAGAGCTATACTAAAAGCAGTAAAAAGTTCGTTGTCCTCTGACACAAAATCAGACAAAGGGAGATTGGCAGCAGATGTTGGTGCATCTTTCCCCGCAAAAAAAACCAACAAGAAACAAGAAAATGTTTCTATCAAGGAGAAAAAGAACAGAAAATCTGCTATCACTCTCTCATGCTACTGTCTTCCTTTTGTAACTTTGGAAGTAGAACTATGTGATTGTGCTCATACTCTTCTAATTTTCTGTATCATCTCCTGTTAATTTTATTAGTGTTTCATGCCTTTAATTTGCCACTAAAATAAGATGTGTATGTGTCGATTCATTTTTATAATGGAAAGTAATTGAGCATGTATTACTTAAAGATGTTTTTATAAAAGTTAGTTTGAAGTTTATGAGAATATAAAATCATGCATATTTTAGCATACTAAATACTATAACATATTGGGAAGCTGTCATAAGGCATACATTTTAAATAACACTTTTGCATAAATTCACTTGATAGAGCAAATCTCAATAGACACTGTGATGATTCCCCTTTTCCCTAAATCATTAGGCTGATGGTATCTTGAATCATTATATTCAAATATGAAAACACACTTTAATAAATAATTGTACTTAGAACAATATAACATCTATACATCATATAGCAGAGAATTCATAGAAACTTTTTTCCTCCCAGTTTGTTTACCATAGAAATCAAATAAAAAGTGAATTAAGCATGTATTTCTTCTTATGCCACAGTGCTCCCTAGGTGCCACTTATAAAATAGGTGACATATAGAGATTCAATGTCAATTCTTTATGTCTACATGATGCTGAAAGTGACTTCAGAATTTATTTTTACCGTAATGCTAAAGTCAACCAATATAAAAAAGAAAGCTCTCTGTAGCTTGTAGTTCACATACTTTTTCTTTTTTTTTTTTTTTTTTTTAAAGATTTTATTTTTTCCTTTTTCTCCCCAAAGCCCCCCGGTACATAGTTGTGTATTCTTCGTTGTGGGTTCCTCTAGTTGTGGCATGTGGGACGCTGCCTCAGCATGGTCTGATGAGTAGTGCCATGTCCGCGCCCAGGATTCGAACCGACGAAACACTGGGCCGCCTGCAGCGGAGCGCGCGAACTTAACCACTCGGCCACGGGGCCAGCCCCTCACATACTTTTTCTTTATGGATGACTGTTGTTGTTTCTGGAACCCTGGGTCTTTTGGGAATGCAAGGATATTAACAATTTGGTGAATGTGACCTTGATAATAAGGCCAAGTTGCATACTTGGGCTCCTTGCCACTTTAGTGATTTTCCCGGTACCTGGCAGTATCAGAGGTTTTCATTACTGTACCTTCATGGCTCCATTATCCTTTACTGTCACAGGGCAGTTGCAGGAGCACCTTGGAATCAGATGGTGCCCTGCATGTCACAAAGTGATGGTGTTAGAGGTGGGGCCTTTGGGATGTGATTAGGTCAGCAAGGTGAAGCCCTCATAAATAGGATTAGTGCCTTTATAAAAGAGACCCCAGAGGACTCCCTTGCCCTTTCTGCCATGTGGAGACACAGTGAGAAGTTGGCTGCCTATGAACCAGGGAGCGGGCCCTCATCAGACACCGAATCTTCCCGGCACCTTGATCTTCAACTTCCCAGCCTCCAGAACTATGTGAAATAAATTTCCACTGTTTATAAGCTAGCTGATCTGTGGTATTTTTGTTGCAGCAGCCTGAATGGACTAAGACAGTGGTCTTAGGCTGACGGAGCTAGGACAATTTGGAGTCTGCTGAGGTTTGACCTACACCCTCGCTGCAGTGAATTAGGACCTTGCGTTTGGCAGTAATGTACATATCTGAGGCCTCTTGAGGCCCCCTGTCCCTGATTACATGGATTTTGCAGTGCATCCGCATTCTGATGATCTCTTTGACCCCGATGTCATGCTTATTGTCTCCTGGGGTTTGGGGAATCTGATCAGACTTCGGAGTCCTCTGGTGAATTTGGCTTTAAGTCCCATCTCCTATCTTGTGCCTGCCCGCCCACCATCTTCTATTGTCGGTGAAAACTTTCCTCAGTCTTTGTGTATGAGAAGTCGGCTTGGGGAGAGACCTTCTGTCCACCCACGTTGCCTTCTAACCCCACGTTTCTCAGGTTAGCAGTCAGGCGGTCTAACGTTAGGGTTAAAGCCCGAGGCAGACATGGAGTGGTTTGCGTTTGATAGAGCATCAGGCGGCTTTCCATGGGGCTGTCAGCGGACGGACTTGTGCTACCTGCTGGCGCAGCTGCAGCCCGGAATCGTAGTGGCCGCTCTGGGGAACTTTGAAATGAACAGGACTTTCACTGGAGAGGCGCCTTAGAAGAACACACCAACAGAAAAACAGCAGACAAACCCTCAAGAGGAGAGCCTCTGTGTCCTTCGTCTAAAAGAGACCACTTTGTTTAGGTAGACCACTCACCTTTCATGTCATTCTTAAGGGCTTTTTCACTGTGTGGCTAACATTTCAACTTTCTCTTCTCCGTGAAGAGGAAGGCAATCAGCCTTTTCCAGGGGTACTTTCACGGTAGTAGTATCAAACTCAGTAACCGAGGAGGCCCATCAGACAGGGGCTTTAATGCCTTAGCAGCCTCTGTAGGCAAACCAAAGCCTAGGCCTGTAGCGCCCCGGGGCTGAGAGTTGCGACCGCAAACCCTCGGGCCCCAGCCACCCACCAGGCTTCCCAAAGAGGGCGCCCGCGGAAGCCGCAGCCCGCCGAGTGATCGCTTTGCTTGGCCTCTGCCTCTTCTCTACAAAGTCTTCCCCTGGCTCCCGCTGGTGGGCTGTTCCTGACCACTTCCCATTTGGTGCTGCCAGATTTCAACCCGTTTTTGCTCAAAGTCAAAAATTTTAATATGCCTCAATTTATCTTTTAATGGTATAAAGCTGGCTCTAGCTCACCTTTTTTCCTATTTCTCTTTTTCCTCTCACTTGAAAATTTTTAAAGATGAATTCAGAAAAAAATAATTTTGTCATATGTGCAATCTAGGACTATCTGGTGCAAATGAATATCCAAAATGGCTAAGAGAAAAAAGCCAATAAACTATTTGTGCTGCTTTTGCATAAAATGTGGACGAGCGAATTTAAATAATAGCCTTTGCTATTATGGTTATAAGCAGAAAGGTTTTAAGATAAAAGAGGAGCTTTTAAATATGATTTAATGATTATGAATATAAGGTTTATAAAGTATTTTTAAAAAAGGTTTATGAAATATTTCCGGTAAGTGGATGAATTGGAGCAAACGAATGAATATTTCTTTAAATCAACTATATGTCTTCTCCAGGTTTTATTATTTAAAATTAATGCTAATAAAATATTCTAGCTTATATAAAACTAAGGTTGAACTTCTCATGATTTAAATTTTCTAACTTTCCTATATTCATCTTATAGGTCAAATAAGTTATCACTGACTCACCAATTATGTAAGGTTACAAAATATAAAATGGTGTTTAAATAAAGCTGTAATACAGATATCCTTTAAAGGGGTTTTGACATTATGAAATTGTAATTCTATTAATTATAAGGACCAAATGTGTTAGCTAAAATTGTAATTATTCAAATCCTCAGGTAACTTCTCAAGACCTTAGAAAATGTGCAATTAGCCCTTAGATACTTGCATAATTTATAAGTGAATAATGGTACAAAGCTTTGGTCACTAAGGATAGTTTCAATGTATCTTTATTCTTATACATTTATAAAGTGACTGGATTAAAAGAATATGCAAATGTTTTGGATGATACCATATATGTGTATTTTGCCATTGTAAAACTTAACAGAGGTACCATATAATGTGTACACATAAGAATTTAGCTAGAGACTTCTTGGTTTTTTGTCTTTTAGTTTCCTCTGTGGAGAAAATAGTTGATCCCTTTGGTTAAAAGTGATTAATAAAAATAAGATATAATTTGTATAATAATTACGGAAAAATATGAAAATATACACACATAGAAGATAATGAGTATGAATTTTTCCTCAAGGAAACTGTTAAAGTGGTAATTTCAGTGTAATAGATGTACTGTTTTATATGTACTATTAAATAATTATATCTTAAAATTTTATTACCATTTACATAATTATGTGTTTATATATTTTAAACAAATACATATAAAGGCTTCTAAGACAATCTTCGAAAGTCTATAAATGAAAAAGTTTATTTAATGGTATATTCAGTGTTAACGGATTTACTCATCAAAGAAGCTTAATCTTTTTTTGTAAATTAATATATGGATGATATACAAAAAGTAAATTCGAAATTCATTACTGAGTCTCTGGTTTTACTTGTCCCTTGTAATTTCCTCTGATTTCTATTTATTCGATCTCGTTCATTCCACAAATATCATTGAGCACCTAGCCCACGCAGGGCGACCCAGCGATCCACAGCCCAGTCACTGTTCTCACGGCATTGACCTCACTGGGAAAGGAGACAGCGCTCAGGTGTGTGAGACGTCTGGTCTGAGAAGCGCTCTGCAGAGCGAAGCCGCACGAGAAGAGCGACGGGGAGGAGCTCGCGGGCGCGGAAGAGCCGGGCCTGGAGCACCCCGTTGAGCGGCCGCCTGCACGGAGGGAAAGCGCGGGCAGGAGCGGCCGGGCGGGGCGGGGGGCAGGGGGCAGGGGGCCGGGGCGGGAGAGGCGGGCTGGCGCGCGGCCCCGACCCCCGGCGAGGGGTTAAGGCACGCGCTGCCGGGAGACGGCGCGCTCACAGCGACTGAGTGCGGCACCGGCTGCGGTTTATGAGATGAAGACGACTGCAGAAGACGGTGCTGGGAGGGAGATCAGACGCTTCGTTTCGGACATAGTAAGTTCGCGATGCCTCCAAGTGGAATCGTCAAGGAGGCTGTCTTCCATGTGAACTGGCCCTAAAACGCCTAACACCGAAGAACGACGGAACGTTCGAGATGAGAAAAAGCACTTGTAATTGATAGTTCAGTCATCATTTTTCCACATTCTTTTCAGGTCGTGTCCTGTAGATAAGTATTTTTTCATATCTGTGATGGTAGCATAGATGACAACTGCTCTTTTTGTCACTTAAATTCTGTTAAAAAACGTTTCTCCAGGTTGCTACAGTTGGCACCACATCCCAAAAGGCTGCAGCGCTCTGGGAGCGTGCAAGGCTGGATGAGCTCGGTGAAGCGACTGCAGCTCCTCTTCCTCGTCGGCAGAGGGCGCCCGGGCAGCGGAGGGCGCTGCTCGGCCCTGAGATCCGGGAGCTCCTCCCTCTTTCCCTTCGTCCCTCCGCGCTCGCGTCCTTCGCCCCGGAAGTGCTCTTCAGGCGCTGCTGGCCGGCGTGACTTTGAAGGTCTCCCGCCGCGGTGCCGGTTGCTGCGCATCCCGGAGCCGCGGGCCCTGCGCGCCCGTTCTGCGCCGGCCATGAGGCTGCTGGGGACGGCCGCGGCCCTGGGGCGCGGGCTCCCGCGGGTCCCCGCCGCGCTGGGCTGGCAGGGGAGGCAGGTAGAGTGGCCGGGGAGCGGGGCCGAGCCCGGACTGTCCCCTGGCCGCGTGGCCCTCGGAGCGGCCCGGGCCCCTCTCCCTGTCCGTGCCGGCCGCGGGGCGCGCCCGGGGGGCGGGCGTCGGGTGGCGGTGGCCCGCTGTGCCCGGGCCTGGCGCGCGCGGCTCGCAGGCTTCCCTGGGTTTACTCTGGAGGCGCCCGGCGCCAGGGTTCCCATTAGTTTTACCCGCCGCTTCCAAGTTGTGCTTCCCTCTGCCCACAAGTGACCGCAGTGCACTTGGATGTGCAGCCCTGTGGGCAGTGGTTTACATTGTGTCTTAATTCCATAAAATGCAGGATTCTGCCCTGTCCCCCCCGTCCCGCCCCGAGTAAAATAAAGTTTAAAAAAAAGGCGTTAACTTTGTGTAGAAGGAATTGGAAACCTTTTGTGGGCTGCGTTAGAGCTGTCGGTACCACCGCGTGAAGCACGGAAGTCCTCGGACGGCCTTGCCAGCTGTGAACGAGACTAAGGGGGAAGGGGAAACAGCAGAACTTAAGCTGAAAACTCTAGTTCCTAGTAAAGTAGTTGTTAGGATCTATCTTTCTGATTTTATTATCCCCAGTGTATACTTTCAAACCTATAACATTTGATAAAAGTAGTTGTCCCCTTTTAATTAATTATATAATTAATGCGAGCATCTTTTTCTGATTGGTTGATTATGTATTTGTTTTCAGGCTGTGTCTTCTCTGCTCTCCCCTGCAGCCTTCCCTTTGGTAGCGGGAGTTGCAGTGGAGACGTGCCCTCTTTTGCCTTTCCAAGCTGTGTCGTATGGTGTTTTGTGTCCGTTGAGTTTCTCTGGAGGAGCGATGTCCGCTGAACCCATGCTCTCTCTTAGAAAAGGTGCACTGAATTGATCGCTCTTACTTTTCAGGTTAATTGGAAGGTCTGCCGATGGTGTTCGTCAGGGGTGATTCCCAAGGAGAAAATACGAAATATTGGAATCTCAGCTCACACTGATTCTGGGAAAACCACATTGACAGCACGGGTGCTTTAGTACACCGGCAGGATTGCAAAGATGCATGAGGTGTGTGGTTGTGGTGGGCTCCAGAGTAGTTAGAGCTTGGTTTTACTTGTTTTGTAGTCAATGGTTTGATAAACTTCACAAAACTTGAAAGGTTAAAAGAATGGTAACCGTGGATCTCTAGTCAGTCATATCACACAGAGGATTGCTCAAGTTGGCCTGAAATGTTGCTCTCAGGAATCCGTCTAGTCCATCACTGTGGGTATCCTGAGTAGATTGTCTTTTAAGAATGTTGTCAATATGATGTACCCTTCAACAGCCATTAAAATAGTATATACATAATTTTTAATGTTATTTAGAGATGTTTATAATGTTAAGTGGAAAAAATGGTTTTAAATAATATATAGTATGAGCTTGAGTTAAATACATATAGCAGAAAAAAATTTTTTTAAATCTTGAAACTCTCTTGAAGAAATTATTATATCATTGAGTGACTTAACTTTCCATTTAAAAATATTTCTTCAGATAAAAGATCGTCTTGTTAAATCATACGCTTTAAAAGCTGAATCCTTCCCACCTGGGCCTCAGACTCTACATGCAGCAGAGCAGGGCAGAACCCGTTCTCTGAACATCTGCTCCTGGACTAACACGAGGCCGGAGGGCAGGAGCGGGGCAGAGGGAGCAACAATGGCTCTCAGACCAGGTGATTGCTCTGTGGGAGCCCTTGCTGGGAGCAGCAGTGAAAAGAGGGTTAGACAGTTCACAGAGGGTAAAACCTATTACCAGTTTTCTATTTCAAGAGATGATCTGGTTTGGTGATTAGGCTTCTTTGGAAATTGCCCAGTTAACCATCTGTGTTCTAGTTCCACCTCAGTAAAGACTTCTTTCCTTCTTGGAATATAGGGACAGAGAAATCTGAATCACTGTGCTTGTGTTTAGGTGAAAGGTAAAGATGGCATTGGTGCTGTCATGGATTCCATGGAACTAGAGAGACAAAGAGGAATCACTGTTCAGTCAGCGGCCACCTATACCGTGTGGAAGGATGTCAACATCAACATTATAGATACTCCTGGGTAAGCTGAGTTCTTGGTTTTGTTGCAGCTTATTTTGGCAAAAGCCCATTTAGTTCTTTTCTATTCTATGACCCAGCTCATTGTTGAGTATCAAATAATACTCTAAAGTGTGACTGTGAATTTCCTATTAGAGAAATCTGACTTGGGACCTAGAGCATTTCGTCCTTATGTAGTTTCCTTGAAAAATAGTGCAAATAATTTGTGACTGGGAAGGTTCTCACGTTTTATGTGTTGTAGCTGATCCAAAGGTGCCCATGTCCTGGTATCTTTTTGAAGTGATTTGGGGCTCTGGACCTTATGCTGGGTGAATGGTATGAGTGATTTAAGAAATCCACATTCTAGGGGCCGGCCCTGTGGCCAAGTGGTTAAGTTCGCATGCTCCGCTTCAGCAGCCTGGGATTTTGCCGGTTTGAATCCTGGGTGTGGACATGGCACCGCTCATAGGGCCATGCCGAGGCGGCATCCCACATGCCACAACTAGAAGGACCCACAACTAGAATATATATACAACTATGTACTGGGGGGCGTTGGGGAGAAAGAGGAAAAATAGAATCTTTAAAAAAGAAAAAAGAAATCCACATTCTAATTAGAAGACTTATGTCGTGAAAGATAAAAAACTTTTAATTTTGCATGTTATAAAAAAATCAGACCGCTCTTTAAGACTCTCCCACACTTCTTTGTCTCATTTAGGGCACGTGGACTTCACAATAGAAGTTGAAAGGGCCCTGAGAGTGTTGGATGGTGCAGTCCTTGTTCTCTGTGCTGTCGGAGGGGTGCAGTGCCAGACCATGACTGTTAATCGTCAGATGAGTCGCTACAATGTTCCATTCCTAACTTTCATTAACAAACTGGACCGCGTGGGCTCCAACCCAGCCAGGGCCCTACAGCAAATGAGGTACCGAGCCTGAGAAAGGACAGGGGTTGTGACCATCTGGATAACAAACCTTACCTCCAGAACTACGATTGACTCAGCGTCACTGGAAAAAGAAATTTATTTATGTGAGTGACTTATCTTAGTAAGTGGAACACTGAGGTCAGTAGTTTGATTTGTGTTGTGATCTCATCAACTGCCTTCTCTGTAAAATGGTGAAAATATGACTTAAATTGTAGGGTTGTTGAAGGTGAATTCAGAAGACAATCTGGCAATTACTGTTTTGCTATAGTTAGAAAAGTCATAATCTAGAGTAGATTTTAAAAGTTTGTTAGAGCTGTTGACATGATTCCGACTCCTAGTGACACAGCAGAGTGGTGTCTTTCTGCGCCGTCCTCTCACCTTATGGCGCTACGTCAGAAGTATTCCGCTGCTATTCACAGGGTTTTCATGGCCACTTTTTCTGGAACTGGGTGACCAGGCTCTTCTTCGCAGTCTGTCTAGTCTGGAAGCTCCACTGAAACCTGCCCACCATGGGTGACCCTGCTGGTGTTTGAATTCCTGGTGGCAGAGCTTTCAGCATCACGGCGACATGCAGCCACCACAGTATGACAACCAACAGAGGGCTGGTGTGGTTCCCTAATGGGGAAACGAACTCAGGCTGCATGGTGAGAGCGCCAGATCTTACCACTGACCACCAGGCCTGGCTAGATCCTAAAAGTACTTGCATTTACTGAGACAAACCTAAAAGATCATCTTCAACTAATTTTAATTAATGCCCTTAGGTAGTCTGCTCTCTTCCCTTGCTCTCATGTGGTAACATATTTGCTGAGACACAGTAGCACTTCTTTCTGTGCCAGATGTTAGCCAGTGGTATTTGTGGCATTTTACATTTTGCACAATACTGTGTGTGTCACATAGCCTTGAGAAGAGTCCACGTTTCGCTCTTCACCCTTTGTAACTGTGTAAATGGAGCTGTAGCGTTCCCACTCAGCTTTCCCATGGCAGAGCTGATTGATGGGTGTAGGCAGTCGGGTTCGTGGTAGTGGAGAGACTGAGTGATGTGTCCAGTGCCAGGAGGGATGGTGCTGAGGACCTTTGTATCGCTGTGTGCACTCAGATGGAAGTGAGCTATTTGGGAACATGAGAATGAAATTTTTCTTTATTGGATGTTTGTCATATTTTCTTGGTAAAATAGAACGTTTTCACTTTTTTGCCTTTATTACTTATATTTTACTTGTGCTTGGCAGTAGTGGACTCTTCCCAAGTCTTTTTCTGAATTCCAGGAAAATTTTCTGTTAGCGTTTATTTTTCTACTTTGGTTCTTTAGTCTACTCTCTTTTTTTTTTTTTTTTGAGGAAGATTATTCCTGAGCTCACATCTGCCGCCAGTCCTCCTCATTTTGCACAGGAAGACTGGCCCTGAGCTAACTCCCGTGCCCATCTTCCTCTACTTTGTGTGTGGGACACCTACCACAGCATGGCGTGCCAAGTGGTGCCATGGGTTCCGAACCGGTGAACCCCAGGCCGCCGAAGCGGAATGTGTGTGCTTAACTGCTGCACCCTGGGCTGACCCCTACTCTCTTTAATCTGTTTTCCCATTTTGTAACTCTCATTAAACAGATTTTGAAACTCCTGAATCTCGCCTTCTTAACTTTTCTGCCATACTTTCTGTCTCCTTCTCATTTTGCACTGGGTTACAAGAGAATTCTTGAGGTCAGTCTTCCAGCTTACTACTCTGATATTCATCTGCATCCCTTCTCTTGTTTAGCCTGTAGTTTTCTTTTTAATTTCAGCAATTATATAGTTAATTTCCATAAACTTTCTCTTTTACTGCAACATCTTTGTTAATAGAGGTAATTACTTCTCATCTTTACACTTTATTTTCTTATAGTAACTCTCTCTTTGGACGTTAGTTCTATTTCTTGAACTCATGCCTCTTTTTCAAGCTATTGGTTTCCTTCGAATATTTGGTGATTGTTAGTTATCTATCCATAGTTACAAATGGGGGCCTAAAGTCTAGACTGGATGTTGGTAGCTGGAGCCCATTCCTTCTTGAGGGAGAAGCCCTGCTGGTGAGTGTGGCTTCTGTTCAGTGGTTGGCCTGAGTCGGGATACGGGCTGGTGACGAGTGTCTGCCTTTAGCACCTACTCTGAGAGTCTTCCCCTAAGAACTTCCTCTTCAGATGGCAGTACTCGGCTTCACGAGAGTCGGCTGATCCGAGAATGAGGCGTGGGCACAGTTATCCCACCATCTTCAGATTTCCTGGCTGACTACCCATTGACCTGTTCCTCCCCCTTCGGTTTCTGATCCAGGCTATTCTGGGGATCTGATGGCAAAACACTTACTTTAGAGTTCTTTTTGTTGCCTAAATAGGGTTGTGGCTTCCTGAGCACGAAGAGTTTGGTTGTCAGTCTGTCCCTGACTGCCGTATGTCTTCCAGTCTGACCTGCTGGTGACACCCCTCACTGTCCCACCTCATCTGCCATAGATTTCTTTTTATATTTATTTTGTCATTTCAGAGACATTTGGGGTGAAGAAAGAGGTAAACGTATGTATTTTTATTTTTCAGGTCTAAGCTAAGTCATAATGCGGCGTTTGTGCAGATGCCCATTGGTTTGGAGAGCGATTTTAAAGGGATTATAGATCTTATTGAGGAGCGAGCCATCTATTTTGATGGAGACTTTGGGTAAGTATTAAAAATATATTAAAATCTTACATTTTAAAAAGTATGAAAGAGAAGGAAAAGAATGAGTTCTTTAAACGCAGAGTAAACATCTTTTTGAAATGAGGCTGGGAGAATATCCTTTAAGCTGATTCTGTTCCAATGCCTTTAATCCTGGTTTCTTCCTGTTTTGCTTAGTATTCATTCCAAGGGAGCATAGGTTAAGTTTTCGCTAATGGATTTCTATCACATTGTGCCCTGCCTGGTGTGGTGGAAGGAGGCCTTCAGCTTGGGCTAGGAATGCAATCTCTCTTTTTCAACTGATTTATTTATTCGTTCATTCATTCTGCAAACTTTTTTGGAGCAGCTGCTATGTCTTGGGTCTTGTGACAAAAACTATGAAGAAAATAGGGATCATAAATATTTTCTCTGCCTATTTCATGAGATTACAAAGATAAAAAGATTAATATGTAAAGGCGGTTAAAAATTGCACAGGTGTGGTTTGGGCAATATAAGAAGCAAATTGGTAACTTTTTGACATGGAATTTGGTCCATCAGTCCACTTTTGAGTGGCCTTTGCATACAAAGCACTATAATTGCCCAGTGGTTATCAAACCACAGCATTCAGAAAAATCCCCTGGAGAGCTTGTTAACGCACATGTTCCTGGATCTTCCTTCGGAGATTCTGATTCAGTACGTCTAGGGTGGGGCCTGGAATCTGCGTTTCTGGAAAGCCCCCAGGTGATGCTGATGTTGCAAGTCTGCAGACCACACTTTGAGTGGCACTAATCTAGACAGTGTGGGGAGTGGTAAATGACCCTTTGTTCTGAGGAGTGGCCCCAAGGGCCTGGCACTTTCTCCAAAGGTACTTCTTGAGGGATTTCCTTCCTCTGCTATGGAACTGGGATTGCTGGTCCTGCAGGTGGGTGATAGGGCCTATGATCAATTAGCTGTAGAGTTTATCTCATCTTGTAGTCAGGGAAAAGATGGAGGCTGTCCAGCGGATGAGGCATTTCTCTCACTTTTCGTGTGACAGCAACAAAGTTTGTCTGTCCTTCCTTAGAATGTAAGGCCCAAGAGGACACGGATTTTTGTCAGGCTTATTCCTTCATGTCCCTAGCCCCAGAACAACCTGGTACGTAACAGGGACTCAAAACATGTTGGTAGGTAAAGGATTAAATCCACTTCCCCAGAATTACCAGGGCACACGTTTCTGTCTTCTAAAGTGAAGGCTTGTCAACTTTGTTGTGCATCAGAACCCCAGGCGGAACCTCTTAATATACCTACCCCTGCTCAGCGCTGGCCCGCCGGGCATGTGTATATTCTGATGTGAAACGCTAAGGGTCAGGGAGCTTGCGGGAAGGAAGGAATTAAGCTCTAAAAGCTGTGAAGAGCATTCTTTAGGATAATAATTATTTTCTGATCATTTGCAATTGGCTTCTTTTACTTTTTTTGATTTAGAAATGTGTTTTCTGAAAAGCTTATTATTTTTTGACATTAAGTTCCATTTTTAAAGAAATACTTTGAAAACTGTCAGACTATTGTTTCTAAGTGTCAGGTGTATCCATTTCTTGGTTGTGTATGTTTTATTTGTGACTCTTAGCTATTCGGCCCCTAGAGGAATGAAGCATTGGGATTAAAGTTGAAGAGTCTGCGTATTTAGTAACCTTTTTTTTTTTTTTTTTTTTACTGCAAAATGGGTTAGTCTGTGTTAAAAATTATGTGATTGGTTTGTTATTAATGGAAAGCAATGGAGTCGGGTCTCTAAATCTGCTTGTTAGAGACCATGATGTTCTGATTCATTTGGGCAGTAAATTTTCAGGTGCTCACATGGGCTTTGGGGTCAGACTGCTTTCGAATCCTGCCGCTTCCATTCACTAGCAGGACACCCTTGAGCGGTTTGCTCTGGCTGTGTCAGTGAAGTATTTTGCCCACTGTTTTGTCTGAACTTTAAAGCCGTATGTTAATCTTATTTGCCATTATACTGCAAATATATCAGAGCTCTTTCTCATCTGAAAAAATATTTTAGCCATTGGTTTATCTTTTTCATGGGTGCTTTATGTGTTTAATCGAATATCCTCAAAGTACCAAAATAAACCTTTCTTTTCTTAGTCAAGTTGTTCGATACGGAGAAATTCCGGCAGAATTCAGAGCAGCAGCAGCTGACCGCCGGCAGGAGCTGATTGAGTGTGTTGCTAATTCAGACGAGCAGCTTGGTGAGATGTTCCTGGAAGAAAAAATCCCCTCTGTTTCTGATTTAAAGGCAGGTGCCGTCGAACTGGGCCTTAAGTTGACAAAGCACGAGGTGGGGGGGTCTGGTTTGCAGCGAGGAGATGTGATGCTTTCCGATGGGCTTATTCATGGAATGTGAGTAAACTTATTTAACATGATTGCTTTCTTCAAAAAGTACTCGAGGGCTAGCCGTGTGGCCTAGTGGTTAAGTTCATTGTGCTCTGCTTTGGCTTCCCGGGTTTGGATCCCAGGGCAGACCTACACCACTTGTCAGCCATGCAAGTGTATAAAGTGGAGGAAGACTGGCTCAGGGCCAGTCTTCTCAAGCAAAAAAAAGAGGAGGGTTGGCAACAGATGTTAGCTCAGGGCGAATCTTCCTCAGGAAAAAAATAATACTTGACATGGTCTCGTACTCTTTTTTTTTAAGTAATGAGTTATGTAATATTTTTAAATGGAAAAGGAGTCATAGTTTGTTCTAGAAAAAAAGATACTTAAATAGCTAACCTCTTGGGTATGTCCTTATTAGAAAGAAAGAAGATATGTAGAGAAATGTTACAGCAATAAGAGAGGTTAAGAGACAAGGCTGCTAAGTGTTTGCTGACTGTATGTTGGTACTTACACTGTTGTACTGTTTGGAAGGCTGTATAGAGTCTTTCACTTCATTGCTCAACTCTTTACAAATAAAGAGAAGATCCCTGCCTAAGACTGGTAGCCATTTTTTGATTATATGTTTCTGCATAGAAGATAACAAATGACCAATAAGCACATGAAAAGATTCTTAAGATTGTGAACCATGAGGGAAAGCAAATCAAAACCACAATGAGATACTGCTTCATCCATTAGGATGGCTATTATTTCCAAAAAACAAAAAAGCAGATAATAGGTGTTGGCAAGGATGTGGGGAAATTGGAACCCTTGTGCATTGCTGATGGGAATGTAAAATGATATAACTGCTGTAGAAAACAATATGGCAGTTCCTCAAAAAACTAAACAGAACTACTGTATGATCCAGCCATTGCACTTGTGTATACCCAGAAGAGCTGAAAACAGGGACTCAAACGTACTTGTCCACCAGTTTTGATAGCAGCACTATCCACAGTAGCCAGGAGGGGGAAATGACCCAAATGTCCGCCAATGGATTAATGGATAAGCAAAATTGGTATACACATACAATGAAATATTATTGAGCCTTTAAAAAGGAATAAGATTGTGATACATACTATGTGAATGAACCTTGAAGACATTATGCTAAGTGAAATAAGCTAGACACAAAAGAACAAATATTTGATTCCACGTATATGAGGTACACAGAACAGTCAAATTCCTAGAGACAGAAAGTAGAATAGTGCTAATCAGGGGCTGGGGAGGGGCCGAAGGGGGAGTTTACTGGGGACAGAGTTCCAATTTGGGATAATGAAAAAGGTGTGGAAATGGATAGTGGTAATGGTAAGATAGCAATGTGAATGTACATAATGCCACTGAACCGTAAACTTAAAAATGGTTAAAATGGTAAATTTTATTTTATGGACATTTTATCATTATAAAAAAATGACTGATATTCATTTTGTCTAACCACTTCATGCACTTAGCAGAAATCACGTAAGTAATTATTGTGTGTAAAACATTGCACTCATGGAGTTTCCAGGTCAGATGCCCAAGGAAAGAACTGTTGAAGCTGAGGATGCTTACTAATATATCTCATAACTTAGTCCTTTACCGCTCACAAAGCTCACCACCTCAGTTCTCTGATGAGTAGGGAACACAGTGTAGGAAGGGATAGGTCTGGCCATAAATAAAGTCAAGTATTGTGTCCTGGGAACCACAATAGAGTTAGGTTTTTATCTATTGAACAGAATGTGGAAGAGGTCCCCACGACCACGCCCAGGTTTGTTGACTAGGAGGACTCGCAGGACTCAGGACATAGTCACACTCAAGGCTGTGATTTCTTACAGAGAGAGGACATACAGCAGAATCAGCACAGGGAATAGGCACGTGAAGTG
This sequence comes from Equus caballus, assembly GCF_041296265.1. NCBI lineage: Eukaryota > Metazoa > Chordata > Mammalia > Perissodactyla > Equidae > Equus > Equus caballus. The sequence goes on along the minus strand of NC_091702.1, from coordinate 8,943,490 downwards.
AAGTCCAGAAGAAACCGTGTGTAAGCTTCCACGAGTTCTCTCGCAGTGTAGTCACGTAGGCGTGCTTGACTCCTCCAGCAGCAAGTTGTGCCTGCGCCTGTGAAATAGCTACCAGGGAAGCTTCTCAGAAACTCGGTGCCTAAGGTTTTATTGGGGGCTGGTCACATGACACCCTCTACCTGGCATGCACCAATTCCTGGACTCCCAGAGGGAAAGCAGGTGTTTAGCATATACCACATTGTACAAACAGTCTTGGCCCGGTGAACCAGTCTTAGCACTTCTGGGAATGCTGGGCACCCTCCTGAAATCCTGGTTCCCAGACACCAGCCAGGGGCCAACCTTGCAAGCAGGCCATTCTAAGGATAGCACTTCCAGTCCTGCTGTGTTTACTGTTTTCTGCACAGGATGCGTGGGTAACTTTAGTTTCTGTATTGTTGGATATATTATTATTAGAGACAGTGGAAGTCAACAAAGTGTTTCTTAAGAAAACAAGGGAAAATTTTGGAAAAGTACAGCTTTTGTTAGGCTGGTATAGGAATAGTTTTTCTATTTATCTACCACTCTCATTTGTTTCTCTATCCAATGGATGTAAAGTAAGCATGGTAAGATTCTTATATGCCCCTACTTGCGTATAAGGGAGGGGTGGAAGGTCAAGGATGTGACCATGTGGCCTGGGTAGCCTCGGTGGTTAGTGACCTAGACATTTTTGGTTCCTAGCAATGGCAAAATCAAGTTGCTAAGGTAGTTTCAAATAGTAATTGTTTTTTTGCCGTGCATGTTTTCCCCTGTTCTGCTCTGTTTTATCATGCTAGCTGTTATCTTACTTTTCATTTTCGTGATGTTTAAAAATTTTGGTTATAAATATTTTGCTTTAAGCTTTTTGAGGGTAGTTTTTTTTTTTTCATGAGGACTGACAAATAACTGTATGCTGGCTCCGTATTTCTGCAGAGGTAGGTTGTGGCCACAGCACTGCCCTTGGCCTCTTTCAGCTGCAAGAGCTGACGCTCCACTGCTGACGCTTGGAGACCTCCTGGGCCATTCGGGCACCTGGGGATGCAGCCTGAGGCCCACTGATAGGGCTTGCACTAAAGCCTGGTGTTCGTTATTGTAGAGCCTCTTACTCTCATTGCCCTTTATGATGAGTGATCCGTACCGCTGGACTTCCTGTATGTATGTTCTTTTAAAAAATAAATAAATAAACAATCAAGTGTTTTCTAAGGTATGCCTTTTTTTGGTAAGGAAGGTTGGCCCTGAGCTAACGTCTGTTGCCAATCTTTCTCTTTTTTTTCCTCCCCAAAACCCCAGTACATAGTAGTATATTCTAGTTGTAAGTCCTTCTAATTCTTCTATGTGGGATGCCACCACAGCATGGCTTGATGAGTGGTGTGTAGGTCCCTGCTGGGGATCCAAACTGGTGAACCCTGGGCTGCCAAAGTGGAGGGTGCGAACTTAACCACTGCCCCTCCAGGCCGGCCCCAAGTGTTTTTAATAGATGATACTTTCATATGGTTTAAAATTTTTTAAAGTATACAAAGATATACAGTAAAAAATCTCCCACCTGTCTCCCCTCTGCTCAGTTCTCTGCCCCTCCCTAAAGCAGGTTACTGGTAAATGGTTTCTGTTGTATCTTTCCAGAGATTTTTTTTTGCGTATGTATAACTTTTCCCTCTATTTTGTGCAATTGTTAGCATACTGTTCACACTCTTCTGTGTATGTGTCTATTTTCTATGTGTATGTATCTTTTTTTGCCAAATTGAAAATTAGTGACATTCCAAGAATGTTGAAAGCCGTTGTACAGTACGTAGCTTCCAAGCCCTGAAAAAGGAACTGATTTTGTTTCTTTTTCTTTATATTTTGACCTTAAGTTATAGAGAACCTGATGCTAGTCTCCGCTAGAGCCAGTACTCCAGAGAGTATCAATGCATTTCATTCATTTGTTGGTTTATAATTGATCTGAAACAAAAAATGTAATTTTTAAGATTAATCATTAAATTTTTTTCTGTTGCAGCTTGCAATCCGAAGAGCTACTCTAAATAGGTCCTTTACTCCTGTCTTTTTGGGAAGTGCCTTGAAGAACAAAGGCGTCCAGCCTCTCTTAGATGCTGTTTTAGAGTATCTACCGAATCCATCTGAAGTCCCGAATTATGCTCTTCTTCATCAGGAGGAGTAAGTCTTGCAAACTGACTCCTAGTTTCTGCAGAAATACGTTAACACTTACGCAATATGATAGCAATGGTTCCTTTAAGAAACAGACTTTTTTAAGCACGCATTGATTATTTTTCTTTCCTGTCTCTCCCAGATAATTTCTGTATTTTTTAGTCTGCTCTGGTCCTGTCACCATGTTGTAACTAAGCCCAAGGAAGTTATTCTTACTGATCTCTTTCAAAGAAATTTCATTTATGTGAGGTCAGAAACGTTTAACACACGTGCATTTTCTTAGCTAATACTCTGATGAAATAAATTGATATAAAAGAAGTATTAAATATTGCATCTCATAGATTTCTGTTTCTTTTATTTTAAGTGATTCAAAAGAAAAAACCAAAATCTTAATGAACTCCAAAAGAGACAGTTCTCACCCATTCGTAGGCCTGGCTTTTAAACTGGAGGTAAGTTGCTTTCTAATGTATTTAACTGCTGTAGGTAGAGATTTTCTTTTCTTTTAGGTTTTTATTCCTATTATAAATTGACTCCTAAAAGATTTGGTTACAGGGTTCTCTGCTATAAAGTTACTCTTTTTTCCCCCTTTTGATACTGACTCTTTAGAAGGAAGTTACTATGCACAGCCACAGTTAAGGGGTGGGGCATCAGCTCCCCCTCCTGGAAGGAGCAGCATCTACATTAACTTACTTGGGATTCTTCTATATGGGAGAGTTGTCTCTTCACCCCCGTTTATGTGTTTATTCAGTCATTAGTTTATATCAGTATGGATTCATGGATATTTATTTGTAGTTTGAGTTGTAATCCAGTAGTATGTCACTTATTCTGTTGCCCAGCTTTGGCCAGTGGAGCTCTTTCCGTTGGCTCCTGTGTCTTTTTGACGTTCTTCAATGTTTTGCTTTTTTGAATACTTCCTTACTTTGTGGCATTACATGGCCCAAGCCCTAGAATCAGCCATTTCTCTAGGAGCCCTGATTCCTTTTAATCAAGAATAGTATTAGGAACCAAGATTTGAGCATGGAGTGTGCTTTTTGTTGGGATATTGTTGCTTCTGGTCCTAATATTTTAAGTGGGGAAAAATGATGGATAAGTTAGAAGTGTGAAGAGTGGTTATTTCTGGGATGGAATTTTATTTGGGGACTTTTTCCTAGTTTTTATTTTTAAATTTTTACAATCTACTTCTTATTACTTCTAAAATGAGAAAATAATTTTAAATTCAAAAGTAGAAATAACTGTGCAGTGACAATTTTATGCATAAAGCTTTTAAAAATAGGTATTTAGGAATGCTTTCTTAGCATCCCAGAATAGTGATTATTCAGTTTAAAGTATGGAATGTTTTAATATTTAATGGTTTGTATTGCCAGATTGCTTTCATACTCTCAGAATTAATGTACTAGGTTATTTCAATGAGTCTTGTTCAAATTGAGTATTATTTATTAAAAATCAGTACTGATTTCATACATGAAAATGGCATTTTAATATTTCATCTTGCCTTAATTCCTAATGATAGAGAATATTTTTTCATATACTGTTTATGCAGTTGCATTTCCTTTTTTGTAATTGTTTCTTTATTTCTTTTGTCTTTCCTTTTTTAAAATTAGAGTCAAAGTGTTTTACTTATTGGTATGAGCTTTCCCTAATAAAGTTCTCTTTTAAAACAATTAGCGGTTTAAAATTTATATAATCAAATATATGTCTTTATCTTGAGTCATTCTCTCATTTTTAACTGCAGAAGCCCTGCTCTTTGAATATATTTTGTAAATATTTCTTTAGTTTCCTCTGCTTTGTTTATTGGTTGTTAAACCGGCTGGAATTTGTTTTGCTGTGTGCTGTGAGGTAGGGTCTAAGTGGATCTCCTCTGCCTCCAAAGAGAAGACCCATTGTCTCGTTACCAGGTTTTGAACGTTACACTTTTCCATTGATTGTCATGTTTTTTTAATCATTATTGACAAATGAATTAAACATTTTAGATTTTTTTTTTTTTTTAAAGATTTTATTTTTTCCTTTTTCTCCCCAAAGCCCCCCGGTACATAGTTGTATATTCTTCGTTGTGGGTCCTTCTAGTTGTGGTATGTGGGACGCTGCCTCAACGTGGTTTGATGAGCAGTGTCATGTCCGCGCCCAGGATTCGAACCAACGAAACACTGGGCCGCCTGCAGCAGAGCGCGCGAACTTAACCACTCGGCCACGGGGCCAGCCCCAAACATTTTAGATTTTTAACTATGCTCTATGGACTGTTCGGTCTAATTGGTGCTAGTTCCATACTTTTTAAGTTTTGGAGTATTTAATTTTTTTAAATATTAGTCAGGGTTAGTTTCTTCTCATTGCCATAGTTTTTAAAGTTTCTATTTTTAACCATTTTTCTAAGTAGATTTTAAATCACTTATCAAATGTTTATATATTCCTCTTGGGATTTTGGTTGCTATTGTGTTAAACCCATAAATTACTGTGGGAAAAATTGGTAACTTTTAAATATATATCTAATTGATTAGTGTTACTGTTCAGGAGGAATTGATTCTTGAATACTCATTTTATATTCAGTCACTTCACAGAACTCTTACTTAGATAGCTTTCCAGGTGATTATCAAAGGGTTTTTTAGATGTATAGTACAATCTTACCATTTCTAATGATGTTTTTGTTGTCTTTCCAATAATTATACCTTATTTTTGTGTCTTATTTTATTAAACTGAACTTATGAAATAATATTAGAAGGCAAAAGCATACTTCCTAATTATATAAATAATTAAAATTTTCTTTTAATAACTTTTATTTTGGAGGAAACAGAAGTAGTATCTTGGATTGTGATACCAAAAAGAATAACAACAACCATTTAACTTATCTTATTCAAAGCTAGTATTAAGGTAGTTTATGACAAACCAAAACATGTATATAAGATGTACTACTAAGATTGATAGGAAATATTTGGAGGTAGTGTGAAGTTCTCCTAAGTTTGATTACTTTTATTATTATTTATTTGATTGAGGTCGCTTTGGTTTATAACGTTGTATAAATTTCAGGTACACATCATTATATTTTAATTTCTATGTAGAGTGCATTGAGTTCACCACCAAAAGTGTAGTTTCTCTCTGTCGCCATACACGTGTGCCCCTTTACCCCTTTTGCCCCCCCAGCCCTCTACCACCTGCTGCTCTGGTAACCACCACTCTGTTCTCCTTATCTGTGTGTTTATCTTCCACATAGGAGTGAAGTCATATGGTAATTGTCTTTCTCTGTGTGACTTATTTTGCTTAGCATAATACTCTCAAGATCCATCAGTGTTGTCACAAATGGCACTATTTCATCTTTTTTTATGGCTGAGTAGTATTCCATTGTGTATATATACATATACCACATCTTCTTTATCTGTTTATCCATTGATGGGCACTTAGGGTGCTTCCAAATCTTGGCTATTGTGAGTAATGCTACAGTGAACATAGAGGTGCATATATCTTTTCAAATTAGTGTTTTCATGTTCTTTAGATAAATACCCAGAAGTGGAATAGCTAGATCATATGGTATTTTCTATTTATAATTTTCTGAGTAATCTCCATACTGTTTTCCGTAGTGGCTGCACCAATTTACATTCCCACCAGCAGTGTATGAGGATTCCTTTTCCTATACATCCTCTTCAACACTTATTTCTTGTCTTTTTAATAACAGCCATTCTTACAGGTGTGAGGTGATATCTCATTGTAGTTTTGATTACCTTTCCCTAATAGTTAATGATGTTGAACATCTTTTCATGTGCCTGTTGGCCATCTGTTTATCTTCTTTGGAAAAATGTCTGTTCTTATCCTCTGCCCACATTTTGATTGGGTTGTTCATTTTTTTGATGTTGAGTTAAATGTTTTTTGATGTATTTTGGATATTAACCCTTTATCAGATATATGATTTGCAAATATTTTCTCCCAGTTGGTGAGTTGTCTTCATTTTCTTGATGGTTTCCTTGCCATGCAGAAGCTTTTTAGTTTGAAGGACTCCCATTCATTTATTTTTTCTTTTGTTTCCCTTGCCTGAGTAGACATGATATTCAAAAAGATGCTGCTAAGACTTATGTCAAAGTGTACTACCTATGTTTCCTTCCAGGAGTTTTATGGTTTCAGGCCTTACATTTAAGTCTTTAATCCATTTTGAGTTAATTTTTGTGTATGGTGTAAGATAATGGTCTATTTTCATTCTTTTTCACGTGGCTGTCCAGTTTTCCCAACACCATCTGTTGAAGTGACTTCCCTTTCTGCATTGTATGTTCTTGGCTCCTTTGTCAGAGATCCGTTGTCCATAGATGTGTGAATTTATTTCTGGGCTCTCAATTGTGTTCCATTGATCTGTGTGTCTGCTTTTCTGCCAGTACCATGCTGTTTTGATTACCATAGCTTTGTAGTATATTTTGAAATCAGGGAGTGTGATACCTCCAGCTTTGTTCTTTTTATCAGGATTCCTTTGGCTGTTTGGGGTCTTTTGTTGTTCCACATATATTTTAGGATTCTTTGTTTTATTTCAGTGAAAAATGTCCTTGGGATTTTGATAAGGATTGCATTGAATCTGTAGATTGCTTTAGGTGATATAGACATTTCAACTATGTTAATTCTTCCAATCCGTGAGCACGGAATAGCTTTCCATTTCTGTATGTCTTTTTCAGTTTCTTTCAATAACGTCTTATGTTTTCAGTGTATAGGTCTTTCACCTCCTTGGTTAAATTTATTCCTAGGTATTTTCTTCTTTTTGTTTCAATTGTAAATGGAATTGTATTCTTAATTTCTCTTTCTGCTAGTTCATTGTTCGTGTATAGAAATGAGACTGATTTTTAAATGTTGATTTTGTACACTGCAAGTTTACTGTACTTGTTAATTATTTCTAATAGTTTTTTGGTGAATTCGTTAAGGTTTTCTATATATAGAATCATGTTATCTGCAAATAGTGGCAGTTTTACTTCTCCCTTTCCAATTTGGATCCCTCTTCTTTTTCTTGCTTAATTGCTCTGGCTAGCACTTCTAATAGTATGTTGAGTAAGAGTGATGAAAATGGGCATCCTTTTTGGGTTCCTGTTCTTCGAGGGATGGCTTTCAGTTTTTCGCCATTGAGTATGGGTTGGCTGTGGGTTTATCATAAATGGATGTTGAATCTCGTCAAGTGCTTTTTCTGTATCTATTGAGATGATCATGTGATTTTTATTCCTCTTTTTGTTATTGTGGTGAATCACATTGATTGATTTGTGGATGCTGAGCCATCCATGTGCCTGGAATAAATCCCACTTGATCGTGGTGTATGAGCCTTTTAATGTATTGTTGTATTTGATTTGCTAATATTTTGTTGAGAATTTTTGCATCTATGTTCATCAGTAATATTGGCCTGTAATTTCCTTTTTTGTGTTGCCCTTGTCTGGTTTTGGTTTCAGGGTAATATTGGCCTTGTAAAATGAGTTAGGAAGCATCCCGTCCTCTTCATCTTTTTGGAAGTCTTTGAGAAGGATAGGTCTTAAGTCTTCTTTGAATGTTTAGTTGAATTCACCAGAGAAGCCCTGTGGTCCTGAAGTTTTGTTTTGTGGGAGGTTCTTCATTACTTCTTCAATCTCTTTATTTGTGATTGGTCTATTCAGATTCTCTATTTCTCCTTGATTCAGCTTTGGGAAGTTGTAAGAGTCTTAAGAATTTATCCATTTCTTATATGTTATCCAGTTTGTTAGTGTATATCATGTATAATGTATATCATGTATATCATGGTGCATAGCTTTTGATGGTATTCTTATAATCCTTTGTATTTCTTTGGTATCTGCTGTAATTTCTCCTCTTTCATTTAAATATATATTTAAATAAAATATTTAAAACTGATTTTATTTATTTGTGCCTTCTCTCTCTTTGTAATTTTTTTGTTGGGGAAATTGGCCCTGAGCTAACATCTGTGCCAATCTTCCTCTATTTTGTATGTTAGTTGCCACCACAGCATGGCTTCATGAGCAGTGTGTAGGTCTGTGCCCAGGTTCCAAACCTGCGAACCATGGGCCCCTAAAGCATAGCTCGTAAACTTAACCACTACACCACCAGGCCAGCCCATGAGCCTTCTCTCTTTTTTTCTTAGTCTGGCTAAGGGTTTGTCAATTTTGTTTATCTTTTCAAAGAATCAGCTCTCAGTGTCATTGATCCTTTCTATTGTCTTTTTAGTCTCTATTTCATTTATTTCCACTCTGATTTTTATTATTTCCCTCCTTCAACTGACTTTGGGTTTTGTTTGTTCTTCTTTTTCTAGTTCTTTTAGGTATAGTGTTAGATTGTTTATTTGAGATTTTTCTTGTTGCTTGAGGTAGGCCTGTATTGCTATTTAGTTCCCTCCTGGTACCACTTTTCTGCATCCCATAAGCTTTGCTATGTTGTGTTTTCATTTTCTTTTGTTTCCAGGTATTTTTTGACTTCTCCTTTTATTTGTTCATTGATCCAATAGTTGTTCAGTACATGTTTAGTCTACACATATTTGTGACTTTTTCAGCTTTCTTATTGTAGTTCATTTCTAGTTTCATAGCATTGTGATCAGAAAAGATGCCTGATATGATGTCAGGTGTCTTAAATTTATTGAGGCTTGTTTTGCTTCCCAATGTATGGTCCGTCTTTGAGAATGTTCTTTGTGCCCTTGAGAAGAATGTATATTCTGCTGCTTTGAGATGGAATGTTCTGTATACATCCATGAAGTCCATCTGGCCTAGCATTTTGTTTAAGGCTAGTGTTCCTTGTTGACCTTCTGTCTGGATGATCTGTCCATTGTGTAAGTGGGGTGTTGAAGTCCCCTACTATTATTGTCTTGCTGTCAGGACAGGGTATTCTTGGCTGACAGTTTTTATCTTTCAATATTTTGAATATATCATTCCACTCTGTCCTGGCCTGTAGAGTTTCTGCTGAGAAATCTGCTGATAGCCTGATGTGGGTTCCTTCGTATGCTATTTTCTCTGGCTGCTCTTAATATTCCTCCTTTGTTGTTGACTTTTGGCAGTTTTAATGTAAAGTGCCTTGAAGAAGGTCTTTTTGCATTGAGATAAGTAGGGGTTCTATTAGCTTTATGGACTTGTATATCCAGTTCGTTCCTCAGTTTTGGGAAGTTCTCAGCTGTTATTTCTTTGAATAAGCTCTCTGCTCCTTTCTCCCACTCTTCCCCTTCTGGGATACCCATTGTCCTTATGTTGCTTTTCCTGAGTTGGATATTTCTCCATTTTCTTCATTTTTAAAAAATCTTAGTTCTTTCTCCTCTTCCACCTGAATCATTTCTAGATCTGTCTTCAAGCTTGCGAATCCCTTCTTCCATATGGTCTGCTCTATTTCCAATGCTTTCTAGTTTTTTTCATCTCATTAATTGTGTTCTTTATCTCCAGAATTTCTGGGGGGTTTTTAGTTTCAGTCTCTTTGGTGGAGTGCTCCTTCTGTTGATTTTATTCCTGAGCTCATTGAACTGTGTTTCTGAGTTTTCTTGTAACTCAGTGAGTTTCTTCATGACAGCTATTTTGAACTCTGTCAGTTAGATCACAATCTTCCGTGACTTCCAGTTTGGTCTCTGGAGGGTTGTTGTTTTCCTTCTGTTCTGTGTGTTGCTGTGCTTCCTCATGGTGGGTGATGAGTTCATCCCCTGCCAGCGCATTCATGGTGGTACCCACCTTTCTTATTTGGGCACGGCTTTGGTTACTTTGATTCTGAGGTGCTTCTGGTTGCATTTCAGAGCCTGCACTTTCCACCCTCCACTGCCTCTGCCAGAGGCATCGTCAGTGCCCTCTTGTGCTGCTTGTGCCGGCGAGGTTGCTGCTTATGATGTCCCCACAGTGGTGGGTGTTGCCACTGGGGTCACCAGGCTGCAAGCACCTCTGCTGGGTCTCGTGTTCCTCCACTAGCTCTCTGTGGGCTCTCCACGGGCTCGGGTGCTGCTGCCCCGTGCACCACCTGTGCTGCTGCTCCCAGGTTATCTGGGGATGCTGGCAGTACTACTACCAGAGGCACTCAGTTCACAGGTGTTACTGCCAGTGACTGAGGTCTGGGGTCTCGTGTGCAGCCCCTGCTGCTGGTAGGGCTGGTGTCAGGAGTGCTGCCACTAGAGGATGGGTGACAGGTACTGCTGTGACTCCTGGAGCCTCAGGTTGCAGGTGCCACCCGCCACTGCAGGGGAAAGGAGAGGGGTTAAGTCACAAGTGCCACTGCTGGGAGAGGGGCAGGGGCTGAGCCAAAACTGCTGTTGCTGCTCGTGCAGCCTCTGGTCTCCAGTGCCACTGTGCTTTTTGAAACTTCAGGTCAGGACACCACCACAAGGGGTATCTGCATTTTAGATGCACCCTTGCTGCTGGGAGGGCTGGTGTTGGAGTTGCCAATACTAGAGGAGGACACCGGGGCTGCTTCCCTAGTTCCACTGCCTCCCAGAGGTCCAGTCCACCCACCTTCAGGTGTTTATATGTCTGGATCTCTCAGGGTTTCTGGTGTGCTGTGCACCTTTTGTTTGTCATTCGATCTCCTACTGGCTGTAACTTAGAGGGGAGACACAATGGGAACAGCTCACTCTGCCATGATACTGACATCACTCCTAATTTTGATTTTTTTGTTTCTTTTTCATTTCTTTCTACCCTTACCCAATCTTGACTTCTAGGCAGGTCGTTTTGGACAGTTAACTTATGTTCGCAATTATCAAGGAGAGTTGAAGAAGGGTGACACCATCTATAACACCAGGACAGGAAAGAAAGTGCGAGTGCAGAGGCTCGTTCGCATGCATGCCGACATGATGGAGGCAAGTACAGTCATTGCTGTGAGGTCCAAAATTTCTCTGATGTCCGTGAAATACATCTACCTTCTTGGTATCCTGAACCCCATGGGGAAATCACTTCTATTGAACATGTTTTCCTGGCTTCTTTCTTTTTAATTAGCTGTGCTACAGGTCTGATGGAGCACTTTGGTAAAGGTTAAATCAGCAGATGATAAGAACACATTCCACACCACTATTTGTGAGTTAGCTGTATTTCCTCAATGGCCGAGGTTAAGGAGAAGGGACAGTTTGGTCCCTGAGACTCAGAACACAAGATTCAGCCCTTAAGAGCTATCATTACAAAGAGTATAATAGGTTTTTAGGACAGTGGAACTGTGGTTCTCAAAGGTAAGTGAGAGTAATAAATTCACACATAATTTCCCACATTGTTTAGTGGATTTACTTTCTGAAATATGGTGGATGTGAAAGTTCTTTTTAACCCTAGAGTTTTGTATTCGTAGAACCAGCCCCTTGACAGGTCCCATTGGTGCTGGAATCTCTCTGAAGATTGAAAGCCTTTTGAGATCTGGTCTGGAAGATGAACTTCGGCTTAGGGCTTGAATGCTTGAATTGGCTCTGAGTCTGTCCTGGCCTTCTCTTGTCCACGGGGTTAGGCCTTGGCAGGAGTACCAAGTGTGTGTGATTGTCTTCTACTCTCAGCCTTTCCCAGTTCAGCTCTGTATTCCTGGAGAAATTTAGTTGTCTAAGCAAAATCTTGACGTTCAGAAATTTTTGGTGGCCATAACTTTTGTGTCTCCTGGGACATAAATAGGCAGTCTCGATCTTGGGCAGCATTGCTGTTTTCTGAGATGGGCAACAGGGGCAGGCTGGAGGGGTTAGTGCTGGCACTGCTGTTTCATGGGCCAGAAGCTAGGCGATCTGTACAGCTGTGTAACCGTTACAGACAGACACACACACTTGCTCCTTCACAGTCAGTCGCAGCTCATTCACAGCTGTTCAGAATGAGCTGTTAGTATAAAAGGACAAAAAGCAGAAAGCTTAGAGGCACCAATGCTTTGTTCTTAGAGTTCCTGTGTTTTCTTAACTGCTTACACCTGTGAGAAATTGATTATTTTAAGTACAATGGGCTCCATTCTCCTTGTTTTCAAAACTTCCTTTGCAGGTTTTCCGTGTAAGCCTTTGCCATACACATCTCATTGGACTATGGCAGCACATATAGTACATGCTTTTTAATTCAATAGAAATCGCTTTAGAACTGTGAGGCTCTGTGTTCTGTCAGTGCTGCAGATCCTCCAAGTCATGAGGCCATATCTCTGAGTTTCTTGTCGACTGAGATGTGGTTTAAAGAGGGGCCCTGTTTAAGGTGTTTTGCTGTGGTTGATTGGCGGTGTTGCAGTGGTTGTAGCTAATTCATTCTTTGTAGAATTCATGGTGAGATTCTGCCCTGTTTATTTATGAACAATGTATTTATTCTGCAGTTACTTTTTAGTTACCATGCCCTGATTTGTATTACTTGCGAGTATCATTTTGTGTTCTTTCTTTATTTAGGATGTTGAGGAAGTGTTTGCTGGAGGCATCTGTGCATTATTTGGCATTGACTGTGCTAGTGGAGACACATTCACAAACAAAGACAATAGTGGTCTTTCTGTGGTGAGTCATTTAATTTTAAAGCTGTTTATCACTTGAGTTTCAAAAGTCTGTGTTTCTATGTAGTACCTTTAGTACCTCAGAAAAACAGCCACTGAGGTTTTCATTGAGTGCCATAGGCATCACGTATAGTTTGGCTGTGGCTCTTTAAATGTCCCCTAGACACAGCTGGACCTGTAGCTCTGACTCCTCTGCCTCCGCATTTTGGGTGCCTCTCTAATTGCCGTCACCAGCATCAGGCTAGTCCCAGTGGAGTGCCAGCTCTTTATTAACTCAGCAACCAGAGGGCGGGCCCTCAAACCCCAGGAGAACTGCTGGACCAGACTGTAACGTTTAGGCTAGACCTGGGGAGAACAGAACAGGACAGAACCATGGTCTGAAGGCAAGATGCAGCTAGACAGCATGACTGACTGCAGCCTGCCCTGTGGCACTCACACAGGTGCCTTTTCAGCATCAGCGACCCTGAAGGGAAGAACGTGCTCGGCAGCCGCTGCCTTTGAATCCCCTTCACTGACTCCCCTTTTTTGCCTCTACAGGAGAGCAGCCTCTCCTACAGTATGACCACTTGTTCGTGAGGCTGGTTCCTCTCCTGAATTCAGTAAAGAAAGAATATGAGTACTTAGGGGACAGGTAATTTGCAGTGAAGGAATTTACAGTGGGTCGTTTATGTAAGAACTGGTCCAACGCTAACAAGTGAGCACTATAATAGCTCCTGTATACAATGATGAACTCATAATTTTGTAATTTAATTTTTTTGTATAAAATATTCTCTAATGTCTATGGTTTTACAAATGATTTAAGATACTACAAAAATCACACAGGAGGGCACTGATAGCTCTTCAGTGCTGGGAGCTTATTCCACAGACCACCCCGGCGGTGGTTTCGAAGGTCTGTGCCTGTGGAGAGAAGGGGCCTGGAATGCCCTACTATCCAGTAATTTTACTCCCAGGTGTATATACTAGAGAAACTCTTGCAGGCATGCACCAAGAGAGAATACAAAATTAATTTATGAAATCATTGACCATAATAGCAAAAAACTACAAACTCAAACATCCACAGAAAGAAGATGAATACATAAATTATAGAACAGTCACCGAGTGGAATGTTAGATAGAAGTGATAGAAATGATAGAAAATGATAGAACTATGTGTAACCACATGGAAGGATCTAGAAACATAATATTGAGTGAAAATATACGGACCAGAGAACTATCTACAGGTAAGACACCATTTTTATAAGCTCAAAATGAAGCAAAACTGAAAAACATACTAGTTAGGGATACAGAGATATGTGATGAAGTTATTTTTAAAAAGACAAGGGGAGGGGATGATAAAACACAAAATTCGGGATAGTGGTACCTGTGGTGGACAGGCAGGGAGGTGGGATAGGGCAAGAGCTCCTGGGCCGGGACAAGGATCTTGGTCACAGTGCAGTTTCTAGGTCAGGTGGCGGTTGGTGGGTGCAGCACTCACGGTCGCTGCGCTTCCCAACACTTCCATGTGCTCTTCTGTATGTAGAGTTTCAAAGGTTTACATACATAAGCGTATACTGAGAGAATATTAGTACGAGTCCTACTCGATACTCAACGCATATTTACGTGCAGATAGCAGGAACAATATAAGAACACTAACCACACTGATAATTGGGAGATTGAAAAATGTGCAGAGAATTTCTGTATGTATGAAAGGTTCATTTAAAATTTAATTCAGGGGATTTTTATTACATTCAGAGGCTCAGACGATAAGGCACCTTACATTTGAGTTTTATAACTTTGTAATAAGTGGCAAAAACAAAAAGAAAGGAGGACATCATGGGACAACATCATACTGGAAAATAGATTTATTTTTTATTAAACTGTGTCTTAAAGATTTCTTAAACCTAAGAGCTACAACTCTGAAAGTTTTTCTGAGAATATATTACTTCTAAAAGCTATATTTTATGTTCTTTGTATACTTGGAAGGCTAACATAAGTTGCGTAATTGAAAATGATAATTACCTGGTGACTCTTTTGTCCTTATTATTATATCTCATGAAAACTTAGGATTGCAATTAGCTCTTTATTCATTACCACGTCGCTTGTAATGGTAAAATGTGTGCATAATGTACATCCCATGGCACTTCTTTCTTCCCTGTGAAATTCAGACAGTATTTTACTCTAGCAACAGATCTTTTAGGCTTTACATAGAGACGGAGCTTACCTACACTTGTCTTCTGCCCCACAAGAGTTTTTAGTGGATGCGGTCAATATTTATAGAGCAGTGCTGGTCCCAAAGGCTGACGCCAGAATTGTGGAATAGGACCCCGTGTATTCTTTCTGAGATTTCTGTAACAGAGATCTACTGAAATGTTATTAGAGAAATACAAAAATTAGACTAATCATCTCAGCATCCCCGGGCAATCAGTGGATGTTAGAGTACTGAATCGGTGGTCAGAACTGAGCTTGAGTTTCCAACTTCTTATTTGCTGAATTGTGATATTCATTTAACATCTTTGTGCCTCATTTTCTTCATATTAATAAAGTGATAAAACCTCCTTTATTCTCCTCATAGGATTGTTAGGAGGCTGGAAGTCAATACACATGAAAAGACTTTACAACCTCAAGGAATATGCAAATATTAGTTTGTCACTAGAGGAAGGTGTTTTTTATTAAACAAACATAGTAAGATTCAGAGTAAAATATTAAAAAAAGCATATTTAGGCCTTTTAAAAATTACTATGTAAAGTACATGAATTTCTCAGCAGAAAGAAGATGCCTATAGGGTCTGCTTGAAAAATCATTTTATTGATTTTCACACAAACGAACTACAGATCTTCCCTGACTTACAGTGGGGTTACATCCCGATAAACGCATTGAAAGTTGAAAATATCGTAAGTCGAAAATGCATTTAATACATCTAACCTACTGAACATCTTAGCTTAGCCTAGCCTACCTTAAATGTGCTCAGAACACCTACGTTAGCCTACACTTGGGCAAAACATCTTACACGAAGCCTATTTTACAATAAAGTGTTGATATCTCATGTAGTTTATTTATTTATTT
Organism: Equus caballus; assembly: GCF_041296265.1. NCBI lineage: Eukaryota > Metazoa > Chordata > Mammalia > Perissodactyla > Equidae > Equus > Equus caballus. The sequence continues at coordinate 8,927,924 of NC_091702.1, read as the reverse complement.
GTTTGTTTTTGAGGAAGGTTAGCCCTGAGCTAACATCTGCCGCCAATCCTCCTCTTTTTGCTGAGGAAGACTGGCCGCGCCGGCCACGCTGGGAGGCTCCCTGTCCCTCCGGGGAACGGCAGCGCCCAGGGGAGCCTCCGTGCCAGAGTCCCCTGCTCGCGGGTGGCAGCTCGCAGAGGCAGCCCCTCCTCGCCCTCCGGGGGCGAGAATCTTAGCGACCTCCAGGCGCCCCAGTCCTCACTTGCTGTCCTCCTCCAGAGGGTCTTGGCCCGTCGCGAGGAGGCTGCGAGGCCCCGATCCTCCTCGCCTCGGGGGATCCGGGCAGGCCCCCGCCACCGAACCCCAGCGGCCGGCCCGCTCCGCCCCGCTTTCCGAGGCGGCAGACGTGCGTCCCTTCTCGCTTGCCTTATGCGGGCGACGCGGGGACGGCGCTACCGCGCGGCCTGCCGGAGGGGGGCGCTCACGGCCGGGCCTCTGCTTTCCAGCCGGCGGCCGCGGCTCCCGGGCAAGGAGCGTGACGACGACCAGGGTCAGTGTCGTGTTGTCCCGGGAGCCCGCGCGGGAGGAGGAACGAGCGTCCGCTCGAGCTCGGTCGTGGACGCGCCCCTCGCCTCGCCCTCGCTTCGCTGGGCCGCCCGGGGCTGCGTGTGCGCCAGCCGCCGCCGAGGCTCCCTGGCCTCTGACAGCTCGCCCGGAGCCCCGGGGCCTCGAGTCCCGGCTCCGGGGGCGGGGCGATCGCGCGGGGGGCGTGGCGAGCGCGCGGGGCGTGGCGAGCGCGGGGGCGGGGCGGGCGCGAGCCGGGCCGAGGAGCGGGCGCGCGGGCGACGCCGAGCCGAGTCAAGCCGAGCGGAGCGCGAGCTGCCGGGAGAAGCACGCAGAGCCGCCGGCCTCCTGCGGCTCCGCGTCCATCGTGCTGCGTCGCCGGGCTCCGCGGACCCCGCCTCTGCCCAGGCTCCCGCAAAACTTTTTTTCTCGGGGGACCGGCGTCTGAAGGGGTCGGCGGGCTCGCGGCTCTGCGCTCCCTTACAGCGGCGGCCGAGGGGACTCGCCTCGCTCCCCGCCGGCTCTCGCGCCCCGCGCCGCCTCACCTGCTGACCGCTCCGGGAGCGGCGAGGGGCCCGCGGAGGGCCCGCGCGCGCGCCGGCGCCCCTGGACTGTCCTGCCCGCCGCGGCCGAGCTGCCCGGCGCAACTTTCTCTTGACTGCCGCCGCCCAGCCCGGGCGCCGCTGCCGCTGCCACTGCCGCTTCACAAAGGGGCGCAGGAAGGGGCGGCGGCGCGTGCGGCGGGCGCGGGCGCCGGTGCGCAGGGCGCGGGCCTCGGGCCGCGAGGCCGGGAGACAAAATGGAGGCTGCCTCTGCTCTCCGGGCCGCGCCGAGCCGCCGGCGTCCGCCCCCCGCCCGGCTCCGCAGCCTCCTGCTGCCCCTCCCGCGGGCCGTCCCCCCCGCTCCGGACCGACGAGACTTCGGGGCGCGCGCGTGCTGGTGGTCGGGCTCTAGCGAGGATACAATGACTTTGCTGTCTCTGCTGGGTCGCCTCATGCGCTACTTCTTGCTGAGACCCGAGACGCTCTTCCTGCTGTGCATCAGCTTGGCGCTGTGGAGTTACTTCTTCCACACGGACGAGGTGAAGACCATCGTCAAGTCCAGCCGGGACGCCGTGAAGATGGTCAAGGGCAAGGTGGCCGAGATGGTGCAGAACGAGCGGCTCGGGGGGCTCGACGTGCTGGAGGCGGAGTTCTCCAAGACCTGGGAGTTCAAGAGCCACAACGTGGCGGGGTATTCCATCCAGGGCCGGAGAGACCACATGGAGGACCGCTTCGAAGTTCTCACGGACCTGGCCAACAAGTCGCACCCGTCCATCTTCGGGATCTTCGACGGGCACGGGGGCGAGGTAGGAGTTCTCCGGGGCTTTGTTTGACAGGGTGTGCTTGTGTGAGTGTGTGTGTGTACACCAGGACGTTGCCTGCGCCGCGGGGTAGGACCTGGGTGCGAGGGGCGTGGTGATGACCTGGTGCCGGCTGGACAAGGCCGCTCGTTCAAATGCGGCTCAAGTTGCCCAAAACACGGCTGGATCCCGTTTGGGGGAGGGAGGGCCGTCCACAGCCGGGTTCGTGCCTCGTGACTTGTGAGGTTCCCCAGGGCCGGAGCCCAGCAGTGTCCGTGCGGGCTTCGCGGGAAGAGTGAGTGGTTTCTGGGGTGGCCTTTGGCCCGGGGCCTCAGAGCTTCAGTTCTGAGGTTTGGGCTGAGCTGGACACAAAGACGGAAGAAAGTGTCTGTGATGCTTCGTTGGGGAAAGGGACAGAATCTTCAGAGGCGAGTCAGGGTGGGTGAAGGAGCTGGGACTCCGTGCCGTGCCTGCGCCCCGAGGAGGCGCCCGAGGGGCGTCTCTGCGCTGCTTCCCGACTCCATTAACTTGGCGGGTGCAGTGCGGCCAGGTGACAGCCGGCCGCCCGCGTTGGCTGGATCGGGGAGCGGGACCGAGCTGCCTCCGGCCTTTGCAGGGGTGGCGGCGCTCGGATCTCACCCCCACGCCCTGGCCGGCGTGAGCGCGAAGAGGTGTCCTTGCTGCTAAACCCCTTTATTTGGGGTTGTCTCAGAGCCAGAGGCGAAGGTAGAGGCCGAGTCAGGTCTCTCTCCCGCATTTCTGTGGCGCCTTGGTTGTGCGCGGGGCTCGGATTTCCTGGAGGTGGAGGCGGGGCTTGGCTCTGGTCCTCGGGCATGGGCTCAGGCGGGGTGAGTGGCACAGGTGGCCTCAGCGCCGCGCTCCACAGAGCCCCAGGCCGGCCCCATCTCTCTCAGTTTGACAGTTTGTGACAGTTTATTGCTGAATACTTTTTTTTTTGTTTTTTTGCAGCATAATTTCTTACTCATCCTCGCCCTCCTTCGCCATTTCCCCTTCCCCCACACCCCCATGCTCCCATCCACCTTTTACCCCACCTCTCTTCTTTGCCCTTCTGGCGTCTGGATGGGAGGTAGGGCATGTCACTCCTTTTCAAGGGCTTGCTTGTTCTTCAGTCTTTGTTTTGGGTGGACGTTGAGAAAGCTTTCAATTGGTTAGCTTATCTGCATCTTCGATGCAAAATCACTTCACCCATTGCTCTGCTCCTCTTTCCAGGACAGTGTGTTTTCCTGCCTTGTAGAACCAACTTTGCCAGGAGTGACAAACTTAGTTGGAAAGTGTATTTGGTAGAGCTGAAGTCAGTTTCTCCTGTTTCCGCCCGCCCCAGCCCTTTCTGTATTCTGGCTTTGCTACTCAGGGTTTCTTGCTGGTTGTGATTCCCAGCCTCTGGTGTAGTGTGGGCTTCCTTTCCCCTCACAGGAGGAGGAGGATGTGAACTTGATTGACAGACATGCTGTGTACTTGAGGAAGACACACCTTAATGATGAGGTCGCCAGTATAATGACTGATTTGTTTCCTTGGTTTGAGTTAGAATGTGCGTATTTTCATTTTATGTGCCTGGCCTGTTGTAAACCATTCGGCAAAACTTATATTTATTATATACTTTTTACATTAAAATTGTTGGCAGATGATAGTCTGCTTCTGGCCTTAGCACAGTTTTGTGTTTAATTGAAAGGTCTGGATATACTATTGATGTTGTGGAACTTTGGGTTGTACTTGTTGGGCTGTGCTATATTGACATATTTTGAGCCCGCACGTGTAAGTGAATGGGTATTTTAAGTTTTCTATTAAGTTGATATTCTAAAACCTGAAAGTTTCAGACCCAAGCAGATTTCAGGTTGAAAAATTTCCAGTACTATTCTCCAGTAAATATACCATCCAGAAAAGGGACATGATAAATGCTCTTATTTAACCAGGAGTATTTTACATGTACAGGGCTTTTCATTAAGTTCTTAAATGCTAAACAAGAAGATGATCATTGTTAGCCAAACTATGAAATGCTTTCCGTTGTGCCTTACATTAGAAAGCCTGCTGTTTGCAAAATAATTAATATTATCAGTACCCTTAAAAATAAAGTAATTTTCTATTTCTAACCTCCTGCAGTATGGAGCCAGTTCATTCATTTTGGCTTTGTTTTAGAGCAAAATAAGGAAAGTGCTGTAAAAAGGAGTGAGTTAGTTGCTATTGGGAATATGATAATAACAAAGAATATTAGGTGGTAATTTCCCTCTGATTTTTCTTTTATTCAAAGAAAATCCCACCATCAAATTCTTGCCTTTTGTGGTGTTCAGCTCCTTGAACACTCACCAGAGGAGGGTGCCACTGTTTGATTTTGGTGTAAATGATAGTTATCTCCTTTCAGAAAAGAGGAAGCTTTTTCTGAACTATTATTTATGTATATGCTTCTGTTGAGTGGTACAGAAGACCAACGAGGTTAACTTATTTCTAATAATTCAAACTGCTAAGATAGGCTATAAAAAACCAGGGCCCGTCTATAGTGCTAGTGCTTTTTAGATCCAGAAGGGACCTAAGCCACCTCATATATCCATTTCATCCCATGTTTTAGATGAGATGTTTGTTGATGGCTGGAGAATTTGTGACCTTCCTAAGCCTACACAGCGAGTTCAAGGCCTTCAGTTTGGTGACCTTCATATTAAACCACTGACAAATTAGTTGGCATATTTATCTGGATAGATGGATAGCACACGAGGGATACAGAGATGAGTGAGCTATGATCCCCATCCTCAGAACGTTTCAGTGTAGTGAGAGAGAGATTTGTGTACCAGCACTTAGTGCCATGGGGTGCTTAGGGTGTTAGGGGACCCTGAGGAGGGGCATTTCAATCAGGCTGGGAGGTGGAAGCCGTGGGAAGACACTTGAAAGCAGTGATTTACTGCAAGCTCGAAAGGGGGCTTGGGCTTGAGATCTGGCTTTGAATCTCTGCTCTGCCTTATCCAGCTGTGGCCTCGGGTGGGTGGCTTGAGCAGCTTTATCTGGGAGATTTTGATCTGAAACAAGGCTAATGATGCATGTACGGCACCCCCTCATCAGTTGTATTGTACCCTCTCTAGAGAAGTTCCTAATGGAGAGAAGGCTGTGGAGGAAGAAAGCTCACAGACCAAGAAGCCTGCAGTGTTAGGGCGATGATGTCCAAGGGAAGGAGACCTGCATGTGAAAGGGACAACTTTGTCCCTAAAAAGGTGTAGGTTGGATAATTCATTGGTTATTCCCCAAACTCTCTGTCTCTCTTTGGTCTAACTTCTGGTGAATTGACTATCAATCCAGGATACCTCGTATCCTAGCATTAGGCAAGCAGCGTTGTGGCTTCAGATGTGAATTTTCTGATTAGTGAGAAGGGATATTCTCTTTGATTAATTAGTAAATTGGTATTGTCATTTGCATTTCAGTCCCTTCTAGTTGGGTTAGGATGAGTTAGTTCTCTTGAGTCTACTTAAGTGTGTATGTTTGATAAAGATATGTCTTTGGCCTTGTTATGCTGAGGACCAGACTCTGGATGCCTGTGACTTCTAGATGGGTGAGATCTTAAAGGGCCTTGTCTCGGTGGCCCTACAGGCCAGCTTCCTCACTTGATGGCCTTGGGCCCTTGAGACATTCTAACCACAATACTATGGGTGGATGGTTGACTGTGTGTGTGTGTGTGTGTGTGTCTAAGGCTATGGCAGTGCTTGTGTTGCGGTATAGCAAAAGATGAAGACAACAAAAAGGCAAAAAAGAACATAGCTCAAATTGTATCAACTGACGTGGGAAGGTTATCTTTAAAATTAAAAAATAATGTTTATGTAGGAAAATGATTTTTTTGTGCTTATCTGTAATTTTTATCCGCAAGGAAAAGATGGGTTTTTGTTTTTACTTTTTATGTTATCTAGAGGAAATATCACCAGTCCTTTGAGGTAACTTTGTGAATGCTTATAGCGGAAAGCTGCCCAGAAGAGCAGATTGTTAGGTGCTCCATGTGCTTGTGGGCATTATGGTCTGAAAGGTCACGTATCATTGTCTTGTACGGCTGAGACACAGCCTCGCCAGTGGTTAAGCTCAGAGTTCCACATTGACATCAGAGAGGAGCACCCATCAGATGCTTGTCAGGAGCTGCGGTCTTGAGGCTCAGCAGTTCTCCAAATCTCCGAAGAGAAAGTGCTTGTGGAGGGATGCCTGAAGGATGCACACAGTCTAGTGCTGTAGATCAGGGGCTCTTATCCTTTCTTGAGTCATGCTTCTCTGAGGATGTTATGAAACTACAAACGTATCCCTCCGAGAAATGGACTTGTGCATCAAGTTTTGTTTATAATTTCAAGGTAAGTGGATGCATGAAGCCTCTGGATTTTAGGTTAGTCTAGGTGGAATGAAATCTGTTTCTGATAAAGCTAGACCTGCAGGGGCTGTGTAGTGGACCCTTTCCTTGGGTGGGTTGCCTTCCTCTTCATCATTTGCATTGATTTGACTTGTGTGCTGTCATGTGCCTGGGAGGGTCATTAAGAGGGATGGTCTTCCGAAGCTGTGACAAGTCAGCTGCAAGGATGTCGTTGAGTATTTGATTTGTTACACGATGTAGTTTCCTCTTATGAGGACCAAGGGGGAGAGAGTTCTCTGATAGCTTTTATTTTTATCTTAAGATGCTGACTCGTGTAACTGATTGGATCGTCCTGTTTTTGTTGGCTGCTAGAATTCTTAGAGCCAAACCTCTGACCTTCCTCGAGCAAATGTGCAGAATTTTATAGAATACATTAATTTGGTGCATGAACCTACTCCCAGGACAGCCTCTCTTTCCTGCATTCAGCTTTCTTTTGTCCCATTTTTCTCTTTCTCCTCTTAGGTATGTCATTTTATCTTGTTGTGGTATATGTACTTATGTACGTTTCACTGGATCCTTTCTGAAGTTAGATATAGTTCTGAATAAATAAATAACGAGTGGCACAATGAGTGATCTGCTCTCAGGCGTTACAGCTGCTCTTAGTAAATGTTGGGTTCCCACATTACTGATGTACAAGAGGCCTGTGGATTTAGTATGGACAAATGCCTTATGGTTTAAGAGAAAATTCACATTATTTTGGTTTAAAGTGGCACATTAAGATTTCTGCCAAAAGGCAAGGAGCACTTCCCCCTTAATAAGCCCCCTCCCCTTGCCCCCATCCTGTGTTTAGGTACCTTTTTGAGCTGACTGCTGACCTTGGTGCCTCTTCTGAACGGATTATTTAGATGTTCAGTTCAGTTAAACCAGCATTTTCTATATAGTCTGCCACGTGTGGAAAACAGTATTAAACTCTCTCTGATGCCTGAAGATCAAGCAGTGCATTCTCTGCCCTCAGGGGGCATTCCATCTACTTGGAGAGATGAGCCCGCCCCACCCCACCCCCCCTGTTTTTTTTGGTGAGGAAGATTAGCCCTGAGCTAACAGATTTGGACAATAGTGAGTTTGGCTAGAAATTTGTTTCCTTCCTCCCTTCTATTTAGATATTTTCTGGAATTCATAAAATGTTCATCGACCATTTCCTCCCCAATTTGTAAAACGTTATTTCTGTCATAGCTTATCTAAATGAACTCATTTTAAAACAATGAAAAGATATGTTATATATAAGGTCTGATTTATTCAATGGAAAGGCATTTATTACTATGTTACTTTGTTACCGAGACTAATTTAGGTTTTGTTACAGGAGATAGCTTTTCCAAGACTAGAAAACAGCACAATGTCTTCATTTCTCTTAAATCATTTCGTTTCCCTGACAGTCATTTTACAATAAAAAATATGTCTATCATTCAGTCTCAGATGTAAGTGGTCCCTGGACTCTGTCCAGTTTAAATACTGGATAACTCATTAGGGACTCAGTTTTTTAAATAATGTTTTTATTTTGAGTGTTAATATTTCAAGCACTTGTTTTATTCTTAATTTCTACTTTGATTCTTAACCACTTCAGTAATATATTTGTGGTTTAACTTTTGTTACCATTTTCCTAACCCTATTTAATTAGTATTAAAATAAGTCTGTAGCAAGTTACACATTTAAAAATAATCTGAAAATTATAAAAGTAATATGACTATGTGATAGTACAGGAAAGAAAAAAATTCACCCCAAATATTATCTTCACATCCACTGTGATGATTTTGGTGTATTACTTGCTTAAGTTTTTTTAGTATGCATTTTAAGTATAATTTTACATTGTTATAATGATGTGCATATAGTTTTAAATTTTGGCTCTTTTCGCTTTGTGTAATTGTATAAACACATAGCCATTTTGCTCCATAATTCTTTACTGTGTTTCTAATGTATTCTTAGTTACGGAGTAATATTTTGCTGGATGGATATTGGATAAATGACTCAATTGCTTCCTTATTAGTGTACCTTTAGGTTTCTCTAACTTTTCACCATTGTAAATAACATGGTACTAAGTATTTTTGTGCCTCTACTGTAGTTTGGATTATTTCTCCAGGGTAGATTTCCAGAAGTGGGATTTCTGGATTGGAGGAGAAGTAAAGAAACCACTATTACTGGTAATAATAATAATGGCTGACATTTATCGACTGTATAAAATGCCAGGCAGTGTTTCAAAGTACTTGATATATATCACCTAATTTTCATTGTCGTAACAGCTTTTGAGGTAGGTGCCATGTTGTCCCCGTTGTATCTCTGTAGAAAGGTGAAGTGATTTACCCAAGATCTCTCACAGCTCACAGGTGGTGAAAGGAGGCTTTGAAACTGGAATTCAGACTTGGAGCCGCCTGTCTCCAGAGCGTGTGCTATCAGTTTCTGGTTGAAGCTCGCAGATCTCATCATCTGAGTCATGAAGCGTGCACGGCCTTGTTAGGTGCACGCTGCCTGGTCTTCTCATGTTGCTCAGTAGGACTGGGAGTTTCTTGTTTGATTCTGATGGTTGTGTCCCTGCGACATGTGGTGGTGGTCTTGAAAACTCTATGCTGGAAACCTTAGTCGGTGGATCTCGCAATTACTTAAGAAAGCCCTGCAGTTAAAAACATAGTGGGGTCAGAAGTCAGAGCAGACGGTGAGTCACATTCAAACAGCTGTTCTCACCCACTCCCCTTGTTCACTGGCAGAATCTCCCTCCCGCTACAGAGAATCTCTAACATTTTTGCCTCGTGAAAGGCTTGCATAGAACTTAGAGTGGCATTAACATAGCCATTCTCAATAAGCAATAGTGATTTATGTTTTATTTTACTTCTAAGTACCAAAGGCTTGACTTTAGGATAAGTATGTAGGGGTATGTATGTACTTGTATAATTTCTTTTATGCTGAAGCAGTTTTTTTTTTGAGGACCAAAATAATTTCCTAATATATAAATGATTGCCAGTTTTAAACAGCAAAATATTTTCTCATTCGTTTGTAATACTGAGTTGGTCTATTTAGTAGATGCTAGTCTTGTATTTCTATTCCAGAAGACTACTTATTACGTTATTCCCTCAATTAACCTAAGTCAAGTTCAAGCTTTGGTGATGGTTAGTTATAATATTTTTGTGTGTGTGTGAGGAAGATTGGCCCTGAGCTAACATCTGTGCCAGTCTTCCTCTATTTTGTATGTGGGATGCCACCACGGCATGGTTTGCTGAGCGGTGTGTAGGGCTGTGGCTGGGATCCAAACCCACAAACCACGGGCCACCGAAGTGGAGCACAAGAACTTAACCACTACACCACTGGGCTGGCCCCAGTTATGATCTGCTTTTCATATAAATCTTCAAAGGCAAAGTTTAAATAAACAAATAAAAAACAAATAAAGCCATCATTTAAAAAAATCATTAATGGCACATTGTACCTTTTATAGCTTCTTTTATAGTTATAGGCCCTCCTTTGAAAAATACAAAGCATTTTAAGTGAATAATCATATACAGAAAAATCATAATACAGATATATTAATATCCTCTCAATAAAGTTGAAGTCTGTGCTGTAAAAAGCCTTGCTGAAAAAGTGAAGATTTGCTTTCCATCTGAGCAACAAACCTATAAATCTTGACTCCTTGATCTCGCTGGAGAATTCTTTCTTTCTCTGTTTAGTGAGAAATAGGACCCAATTTAATGGAACCTTTGCTGCCTCCAACTTTTCTAGAATGAGGGAGGGCTTTGGTGGTTGAATTTGTTAAGAATGAGACTTCCTTTCCCCCATTCCTAAAAGACCTGGGAGTTCCCGTCTGCTGCCGGGCACGGGGCTCCGGAAGGTGAGTTTGGGGCCACTACGTATGATGGTGCAAGATGTGCATTGTACAGCGAAACCAGATAGAGTCTCCATTTCCTAACGTGTGCAGAAGAACTGTCTGCTCCCCAGGCTAGGCATCTCTGGGTCTGTAATCACTTGGAAAGGGTGCCTGAATGTAATGTGTACAAGCGGGAAAGGGACGATAGCAGTAGGCTGTATTTCTGAGACTCACGTTCTTTCCCATACCATCACTGCCCTCCTTGTCCTGCGCCTGTGTGAGCAGCTGACACATAATTTATGTCTTAGTTGCTGAACCGAAGACCAGTTATCCATTGCACATCATGTCGGCAGACCTTACGACTTCCCTGGAGAAGTGAACACTTATTTGCAGTTGCTTTTCAATGTTCATCTTCTACGTTTTGGTCATTATAAATGTGAGTGGGGATTTAGTGCCCTGGAGCCATAAATGTTAAATATTTCAAACTGTATTTTTAATAGGACAGTCTATAGTCAGCACTACTCCTGGACAGTAAAGTTCTTAATCTAAAAACATTTAAAAAGGTGTATTCACTTAGTTATCGAATTGCCATAGGGCGGAAACTGTTTGATTCTGATAAGTATATATACCATTTCTTTTTTAATCCAGTAAGTGCTTCCATTTCTCTTTTTAATTAAATAAATTACCTTTCAGTTAAATTAGTCACTGGACATTTTCTGGCTGAATAAGGCACTTCCTGACACCGTCCGGATTTGACGGGAATTGAGACATAGTAGGAGTTTTGGTCATACTGTTTGCCTTTTTTGCTCCCTAGAGTAATGAGGTGGATTTGCCATAGCAAATGGTTTGCATAAGTATATATAATTGTCGTAGAGTTTGAGATTAAGAAGTTTTTGCTTTTATTTTAACACTTAGATGTTTTTCTACATTTCTGTTTAGAAAGAAGATAAATGTTCTCTTTAGATCAGCGTGGCAGGGATCTTGAATTGCCGTATGATCCAAGTATAGTGCCTAAGGCTTCACAGCTGCATGAATCTTCTGTTTCTACAGGCTTTCATCGAGGAGATTCCACGTTGTCCCTGGAGAATTTTTTCTCCATAGTCCTTTCTCTCAGGGAATTCATCTTTATGTGTGAACTAGGTCCCTTTGATTTAGGCCTATTTCTTAGTCTGGTCTCAATAGAGATAAATTAGGATTAGGTTGTTACTGTTTGTAAATTAGTAAGAGTATAGTAATCAAAATCTCTTCCCTGCCTCCCCCCATATTAAATAAGGACATTTGATTTATGGGAGAAGCACTCATCTCAAAAAAAGGAGAGAGAGGGTAATTGCTACCAAAGACAGAATAGTTTCCAAATGATCAATAATGGCTCCTCTTTGTGAAGAGCTAGTTTGGCCGTAAAGGACAGATCCTCTTCCAGTTTTACAGATTGGTTGATTTTGTCTTTTCTGTCCGCTGTCAGAGGCTTCTTCTACAGGTGGAGTAATACTAGCTAGAAGACTAGATGGTGCTTTATTTGGAAGCTTTTGGGAGTAAGTGACAGAAAACTCAACAGAAGCAGCTTGAACACCGGGGGCGTTTCTTATCTCACATAACAAAAGGTCTTGAAGTGGGAGTTTCCAAGGCTGGTTGGTCCAGCAGCTCAGTGACTTCAAGTCTTTATGTAACTACACATCCAGAGACGTGAAAAAGAGACTGTACCCGTTCTGTGTTCTTAAAGCCTGAGGAAAACTTTCCAGAAACTACCCCTCCCATCTCCCAGGCCGGAATTGTGTCCATGCCTAAACCAGTGGCTTGGTCATGGAAATACCATCACTGTGATGAACTCTGACCCAACGTAATTCACCCTGGGCTGGGGAGGAGTCTGGCCTTCTCTGGAGGTCATGACAGCCCAGGAGCTAGCTAGGAAGATGAGGAATGGTTTTTGCGGGGGCCACGCAGGTGGGAAGGGAGTTCAGAGAAGATGGCCTGGAACATTTCTTGTCTGCACGTTAGCAACTGCATTGAAGAATGTTGCTGTAAAGTATATACCACTGACATGGCGAAAAATTAGCTTAACAAGGCTGTAGAAAAGAGTAAACCATCTTATTTTTGGATTGGCTTAGAGATGACTTTGCCTAGGAGCTGAGATGTAAATGTGGTTTTTTAGGGTCCCAACAAGTTTTAAGAAGCTATTAGTAGGTAGTTTTCTCACTCAGGTTTTCTCTCAGTTCTGTGTAAACTAGCACAAGCACGGGCCTGAGTGTTTGAGAACAACAGCGTGTGGTTTTTCTCTCTCTCTAACTCAGTTTTCAGCACAGCTAATGCTACTGATGAATGTGGGAGTGTCATAGCTGTTCTTTTGTTGGCTATTCATTTTGATTTTACTATCTTCTTGTTTTAGACAATGAATTTGCTGGTCAAACTTAGAAGGAGTTTTATTTCTTAATGTTTACATATCATAAGTTTTTTTTCTTGAGGAAGATTCATCCTGACCTCACATCTGTTGCCAATCCTCCTCCTTCATTTTTTGCCCGAGGAAGATTAGCTCTGAGCTGACATCTGTGCCAGTCTTCCTCTACTTTGTATGTGGGATGTCTCCACTGCTTGGCTGATGAGTGGAGCAGGTCCACACCTGGGATCCGAATCCACGAACCCTGAGCCACTGCAGCGGAGTGCACGGAGCTTTAAGCACTTGGCCACAGGGCCGGCCCCTACGTATCTTAAGTTGTATTATTTTGTTTTAAAAGATTCAAATCTCCTCCAGGCCAAAGAGAAGCGATTCCTGGAAGGTTCAGAATTTTTGTACCCGTTTTGGAGGGGGACAGCCTGGCAGTGGTCCAGGCTACAGTGGGAGGGGGAGGATGTTAAAGTCTTCGGATTTTTCTGTGGGCCAAGTGAACGCACTTGGAGTAGATTCTGCGTGTGAGGATGAAGTACTCGTCCTGCTGCTGGTGCTGTAAGTGGATGAAAATGAGGGCATCTTTTCATTATGTTGTCCTCGCTCATTATTGGCAGACTATAGCAGTGCTTACTGACTGAATTCCCATTTAGTTTTAGTAGCTTTTCTGGCGATTCAGTCTTTCTCTACTTTTTTTTTTTTTTAAAGATATGAAATCATGTTGTGTACAAATAATGTAATTTTGTCTCCTCCTTTCTAAATAGTTAGACTTTTTGTTTTCCTCACTTCATTAACTAGAAGAGAACAATGTTCTGAATTCTCATTGATAATGAGTGTTATCATGTTCCTGTATTTGAGATTAGTTAGAAAGCTTGACATGAGGGGACTATGAGGTGGCTTCAGTTTATGGATAATAGGGCTAAAGTTTCCTTGATATAATGAAAAATGGAAACCAGTGCTAAAGTAAGAGCCAAAGAAGAAAGGATATTCAAGATATAGTAATATAGAGAATTAATGATCACGAGGATGGACTAGAACATAATGGAGATGAGCGTGCATTGATCACGTGAAAGGAAGAAGCAAGTCTGTCTTGTCTTCTTTGGGAAAAAACTATCATCACTAGAGCCATCTCATGGAAATGTCCGGGAAGCATTTGTCTGAACTACAGGCAAAACATCTGACTCGACAGGATATGATTCTCCAGGCTGGGGAGGCGCTAGTGAGACACACACAGGAATCTGTCCCTCTGGCTCCAGAGCAGTGGGAGGTGTGGAGCCTTCTTGCTGGGCTCTTCTGCCGGTTTTGGTGAAGGTTGTCCTTGTGGATTTCCTGTGCATAAAATCCTTGCCCTAATTTCAACTACCTGTCCTGTAAGGAAACTGCAGCTGCTTCCAGGAGAGTCTCATACTGTGGGGTCGGGTCCTAGGTTGGTGTATAAAGGCAGAATCACATATGGCCACAATTTCCCTTGAAAGACCCCCCAAATCACCCATAAAGAATCACGTATGGGATTTTGTGCCTCTTATTCTGTAGAGCAATATGTAGTTATAGATGTGTGGTATCTGAACTAAGGTATAGTACAGAATAAAGTATGTGCATGTAAAATACAGTTTTATAGTGTTTTAACTGATATAAGAAAGTATCTTGAGTTTGTGTAAACTTGTGAATGGTATCATTTCACTGTACCTTCTGTAAGATACTAGAATAAGAAATTGAAGAATATTTTGAAATTTTCACGTGGCGACAGGAACTCTTTTATATTTTAAGTAGAGCATATTATATATTTCTGTGTGTGATTACTTTGAGAAAATTTAGTTTCTTAAAGTTTTAAAGATAGAAAGCAGAATAAACATGTGGCTTTTTTGGAGTTAACATTTATTTATCCTGATTATTTTTAAAGTCAGTTTTAGAACGATAATTATAATGCCATATTGAATGCTTTATTTATTTATTTATTTATTTATTTTTAAAGATTGGCACCTGAGCTAACATTTATTGCCAATCTTTTTTTTTTTATTTCTTCTCCCCAAAGCCCCCCAGTACATAATTGTATATTCTAGTTGTCCAGGTCCTTCTGGTTGTGCTGTATGGGACGCCACCTCAGCATGGCCTGAGTGGTACCATGTCCACACCCAGGATCCAAACCGGCCAAACCCTGGGCTGCTGAAGCAGAGCGTGTGAACTTAACCCCTCGGCCGAGGCTGGCCCCTGGATGCTTTATTTTTAATCTACGTGCTAACCATATCTTTGACACTGGATGGGAATGTAGAGATGGGCATTCAGCCTGGTAATTTATTCTCTTAAATACGTAGGAAAAGTTCACACTTGCTGTTTTTTTCTTGCGTGTGGCTTGAGACCTGGGGGATTTTATCCTCCAGTCATTTCCAAAGAGAGACTAACTGGGGATTCTGACCTTTCCTGCTTGCCTGGCACCCCTCCTGAGCATCCAAAATGGGACCTTCAGGCCTACACTGTTTGGTAAATGTCTGGTTCTGGTTTGTCTAAGAGTGAGACTCTTTGAGCAGCAAGGACTTCTCGGAGAGGAAGTTCGTCTTTGTAATGTCTGGGGGATCCACGCGGCTGCTGATGAAGAAATCACGCAGGTAAAGAACTGGGATCCTGACATTGGCCAGAGAAGCTCTCTACACCTTCCTTTTAGGGCCACGGGCCCTGCTCTGGTCTGCGGAGCCACAGGGAGATGGAACTTGTTTGTCCTCGGAGGATGATGTAGTGCAAACAGTTTTAGACATGAAAGAGTACAGGCAGGCATGTACTTTGGAAAGATTGCTTAAGAGGGCATTCTTTGATGAAGGGCACAGCTGGTTGTTTTTCTCTCAAAAATAGGATAGCAGTGGGAGTGCCCAACTGATGTTCCCACTTTACCAGAGAGAAGTCCTTGTCCCCAGCCTTCATGGTGACTTTATATTATGGGGATTTAGGACATCCACCTTCTTCTTTTTTAAAAATTTAACTTTGGGGCCGGCCCAGTGGCGCAGCGGTTAAGTGCGCACATTCCGCTTCGGCAGCCCAGGGTTCGCTGGTTCGGATCCCGGGTGTGGACATGGCACCACCTGGCAAGCCATGCTGTGGTAGGCGTCCCACATATAAAATAGAAGATGGGCACAGATGTTAGCTCAGGGCCAGGCTTCCTCAGCAAAAAGAGGAGGATTGGCGGCAGATGTTAGCTCAGGGCTAATCTTCCTCAAAAAGAGAAATTTAACTTTGCTTTATAATACGATACACATTTCGCCAATTTTCTCAACTTTTATATTTTAAAAACAGCTGTACTGAGGTATGATTGGCATAAAATAAACTGTACATGTTTAGTATGTGCAGTTTGATCAGTTTTGTATATACCTGTATAACCATCACCATCAAGATAACATATCCGTCACCCTCAAAAATTTCTTCATGCCCCTTTGTTTTTTGTTTTTTGCTGCCAATCCTCCTCTTTTTGCTGAAGAAGACTGGCCCTGAGCTAACATCATGCCCATCTTCCTCTGCTTTATATGTGGGACGCCTACCACAGCATGGCTTGCCAAGCCGTGCCATGTCCGCACCCGGGATCCGAACTGGTAAACCCTGGGCCACCGAAGTGGAACGTGCGCACTTAACTGCTGTGCCACGGGAACAGCGCCCATCATGGCCCTTTGTGATACCTCTCTTATGTCCTTCTCCAGTCCCTCCCTCCATCCCCAGGCAACCGTGAATCTGCTTTCTGTCACTGTAGATTTAGTTCACATTTTGTAAAACTTTATATAAATGGAAATATGCAGTATGTATGCCCTTTTTCCTGCATTTTTTTCCAACTCAGCATACTCATTTTGAAATTCATCTATGTTGTTGGACCTATGAATAGTTCACTCGTTTTTATTGCTTAGTAGTCTAATGTATGGATATGCCAAAACTGGGTTATCCATTGACTTGTTATTGGACATTTGAGTTGCTTCCAGTGTTTGGCCGTACAAGTCTTTGTATGGACATATGCTTCCACTTCTCTTGGTAAATACCTAGGACTAGAGTGACTGGATCGTAGGGTAGGTGTATGTTAACTTTTAAAAAAACTGCTCAGCTGTTTTCCAAAGTGGTTGTATTATTTTACATTTCCATCAGCAGTGTTTGAGAGCTCTAATTGCTCCACATCCTGGCCAGTCTTTTTAATTTTAGCCATTCTAGTAGTTGTGAAGTGGTTTCTCAATGTGGTTTTAATTTGCATTTTCCTAATAACTAATAATGTTGAGTATCTGTCTATGTACTTTTTGGAAAATGGCCTCCTTTTGAAAACATGAAAGAGGAATGTTGATCAAATCTTGGTTTTCTTGTAAAATCTGACATTTGTCCTTGCCTATATGATGTGAGTGAAAAAAAGAGAGAGGTGAGAAGGGCAGGCGTGACTAGACCTGGCCCTCTCTTACTGAAAGGAGATTCAGAAGTACAGCCTAGAAATAGGGTTGTCGAGAGGCTACACAAGGTAAGGAAATCAGATGAAACAAGGAGAGTGGAAGGGAAAGATTGGGGCCTGTGACCACTAAAGGAAGTTTGTAGTATCAGATTCTCTCATTTTCTTTTTTTTTTCTATTTTTGGGGGGCAGTGAGGAAGATTCACCCTGAGTCAACATCTGTGCCCGTC